>NW_004955458.1:5335924-5344955 GCF_000276665.1 Chinchilla lanigera | reverse complement strand
CCCCCGGCACGGCCCCGGCCCCAGGGCGCCCCGCGGGCCTGCTTCACCATCAGCGCCCCGCTCCCGAACGCCAAGGCCGCGGCCACCCCGACTCGCTGAGCGTCCAGCTTCTCCCTCTCGATTCCGCTCAGGTTCCTGGCGAGGGGTTCGGGAACCAGCCGCTCGACGGCCGAGCCGGTCATGAGGCTGAGTACCGCGAAGGTGCCTGGAGCCCGGGGGCAGCCGCAGGGATCACCCGCTGTGACTCCCTGGGCGCCGAACCAGCCCTGGCTCTGCCGTTCCGGACCCGGGGTGCTGCGGTCAGACCCGCTCACTAGGAAAGGGGCTGCCCGCGTGAACCTGGAACCGCGGGCGGGAAGCGGGGCGAGCGAGGCCATCTCTTCCTCCCCTTTCCCCTGGAAATGTTTATTTTAACCAAATTTTTTCGGAGCGGGGGAGGGTCCAAGTAAACTGCCTCTTTGCACCCCCTTTAGCAAGCATACCTAGGCCACAGAGTTTATTTATTTATTTATTCTTGTCTTTTTGAGCCAGGGTCTCGTTATGCAGGCTGGCCTTGAACTCACTTTGTAGCCCAGGCTGGCCTCGAACTCGCAAGGATCCTCCTGCCTCAGCCTCGCCAGTGCTGGGATTACAGGCGTGCGCCACCACGCCCGGCATAGGCCAGTTTCAGGCAGCGCGGCTGCGAGGCAGGCAGGGAAGGAGGACGAGAGGAAGGAGTCCTGTGCAGGCCCTGGACACTCACCTGTGGAAAGGTGTCTCCCGGTGCCCAGTAAGCTGTAGATGAGGACAGGAAAGAAGGAAGTGTAGAGTCCGAACACCGGGGGTACAGAGGTCAGGAGGGCAAACGCCATGCCTAGGGAAGGTGGAAGGAGAGGTCGGCGGTGGGGCGGGGGTGGGCAGTGCCCCGGGTCAGCCCCGGCCCACACCCTTAAAGGCTGGCACCAGGGATGCTAAGTCACGCCAGGGCGAGGAGCTGAGGCGTCACAGGAGCGCCCCTAACGCTGTCCGGGCGCAGATCCGCGCAGGTCTGCATCCTGGGAGGTAGGTTTGCGTCTCTTGCCTGAGCTGAAACCGGTCCAAGACCGTCTCAGGAGACCGAGCAGACGAGGGGGTGGGGTGGGGAGGTGATGGAGCTCCACATCCTTGCCCGGTACTCGGTCTCACGTCCCTTTCTCCCGGGGTCCCCAGCTGCCCGGGCCTCCTCCCCGAAGCCCCTAAAGCCCTGGCGCCGCCTGGCTGGTGTTGGGGGCCTCTCACCCTGGGGCACGTGCACGACGCCCACGGTCACTCCGGCCACCGCATCCCCCAGCAGCCAGGCCCGCCAGCGGTAGCGGGGCAGCCAGCGCAGCGGGGGCAGCCGTGCCAACAGCAGGCGCCACGCGCCCGGCCAGGAGCAGGCGCGCGCCCGCCGCCTCCACAGCCCGCACAGCTGTGGCACACGCCGCTCGGCGGGCAGCTCCGGCTCCTGCTCTGCGACCCCGAAAAGCTGTTGGAACCGAGCTTCGGTGAGAGGCTCCCTGAGCCCGGTGGCCAAAGGAGACTTAACGTCGGCGGCCTCTCCAGGGGCTGAGCAGGGGCTGGCGCCCGGCAACCCACTCATTTTGCCGTTGGCTCCCTCTGACTCTTCAAAGTCTTAAATACCCCTCTGCCCACCAGCCCTGAGTCCCGCCTCCCTGGAGAAGGAGCCAATCCGGGCCTGGAGGGCGCCCTCTCCCGGCGACCTGGTCTGGTCAGCTTGGGAGGGGAGAGTCCCTGTATTAGGCATTTCCTCAGATATCCTTGGCTGGATCTGGCTGGATCCAGTATCCCTGGAGCCTGGCAAACCCCAGCATCCACTGTTTATTACTCTTAAGTCTTTTTTTTTAAAAAGACAAGGTCTCGCTAAGCAGTTCATGCTAGCCTTGAGCTCACTAAGTAGCCCAGGCTGACCTCAGACTCCCAGCAATCCTCCTGCCTCAGCCTCCCTAAAGTGCTGGGATTACAGCCGTGGACCACCACTCCCGGCCTTCCTCAGTCTTTTGATCCCCCACTTCTTCTCTTCCCATCTGCATTTTGAGGAGAAACAGGTTGACTTCCCTTGGGGTCCTTGGTCTTTCCCTGAGCCCCTGCATTCTTGCAGCAGCATGAGCAAGCAAGTCCACTGCCAGCTGGGCTCCCCAGCCTAGATCCAAATCCTTATCCAGCCCGGTTTTCCCCGGGATGTGTAAAGAGCTTTATTGGCTTTAACAGTTTCATGAGTTACTGAGGTGGGAAGCGACTACATATATTAGACAACAATGATGACAGAAGCACCACCCACACTTCTGTAGCGAATGGCTGGGCCTAATTTAGGGGAAATAATGACCTTTTTTATTTTATTTCTTAGGAGTAAAAAAAAAAAAATCCTGAAGCACAAGTTCTTCCATTCAAGTGCTATTCTCAAAGTAGACACTCAAAAATACAAACACGGTTAAACTAGGTACAAAGGGGTCAGCCACCCACAGAGCTCACCGAACTCTGGAGTCCTGCTAGGAGCTACCATCCCCTCCTCCACGGATGACAACCTCTGGCACCCCTCCCCGCCATCCTTTGGCCCCCCAGATCCTGACCCTAAAGCCTCAGGGGTGGGGTGCGTGAGGGTGGGGTCTCCCCTCTTCGATTCCTTCTATTGTTCCCCAGAAATCTTATCTGGGCCTTACGTCCTGTCCCCCCCTTAGAGATCCCTCCCTTCATTGTCGGCCAGAGGGACCTGGGGCCTTCAGGGAGACTCCAGCATCTCCTTGCCCCCCCACCCTAGGAGTCTATTGTCTGCTGAGGAAGCCCCACAACATGTGACCAAGCCCAAGGGACAAAGGGACACAGTGGACACGTAGATACGCAGGGACCCAGAAGTGGGCATCTGGATCTCGGCATGTTTCGCTCTGTTCCAGGGGCTGTGCCAGAAGTTGGGAGGGGGAGACCCCTTTGTCTCTCCATTCTTGGGTCTGAGTTTGAAGACAAATCCCTGCCTGTTCAGTGCGGACGTGCTTTACTGTCTCTCAGACAAGGGGAAACCAGAGCCAGGAAGGCGCCATGGCCCGCAGGCTCCTATCCATCTTCCCATCCCCCAGCTGAGCACGGAAGCCACAGGAGGACAGGTACACTGGGTTGGGTACTGGTGCTTTGTGCTTCAGGGTCTGGGCGCTGGGCATACTGGGACGTCAGATCACGTGGAGCTTTCTGGTGGGGTCTAGACCAGAGGGTGGAGGAAGGTAAAGGGGAGACTACATGAAGGATGCTAAGGTCTTCCAATGGCCCAAGGCCCCAGGTCTGGCCTGAGAGCTGCTGCAACTGCCCAGGAGGCATGAAGACAGCAGTGTGTTTCATATGCTATGCCGGGTCCTTCCACCAAGCCCCTCCTGAAATGACCGGGGCTTCAGCCTCTTCTGTCTCACTTCACTGCACTGCCCCGCCTGCAGCTTCTCCTTCCCGCTGCGAGACCGGAGCCTCTGTGATATAACAAAACCTTTATTCTCAGAAAACAGAAAAAAACAAAATAAACCCAAACCGATCACCCAAACCCTTGCCCCAGCCCTCCCTCCCAGCCACCCACACGATCCTCCTTCTGAGGTGATGGTGATACATGCATAGGGGTGGAGCTGAAGGATCCTGTGTTTCTCGGGCAGAAAGAAGTCTTTGGGGGCCTGGGTGCTCTCCTCCAAGTTGGTATCTTCTCAGCCTGGCCCACCCTCCAGACGCACCGAGAGGGAGGACTTCGGGAGTGGTGCCAGGATCGCCTGGCCGTTCCTTGGGGAATAGGTGGCTGAGTCAGCACTCTCCCCACGGCCTTCACCGGTTACAGCTCATCTTCATCCAGCTTGGCAAGTCTGGCCTGGCAGGGAGGGGTGTTCAGAGGTGGCGGAAGTGGAGGAGAGTCGCGAGGAGCCTGGGGGGTGCCACTAGGGACCTGAAGAAAGATTCAGGTCCGAGGATCAGCAAACACCAACCATCTTCCCCGGCCCCACTCTTCTCGTTTCAGCCTCCGCTCGCCCCAGAGTTAAAACAGAGGGGACGAAAGTGAGGGACTGGCCAGAGGAAGAGACACATGGAAGGAAGGTGGTAGAAGGAAAGACGACAGGCGCAAGGGCACGTGGGGATCTGGGGACAAAAGAGGTGCGCCCCACTCTGCCCCTACAACCAGGGAACTGCATTCCTCATACCTGCGTGTCCAGAGGCAGGGGGGCCCTGGCCACTTCCCCTTTGGGCAGCAGCAGCAGGGAGGGCAGGGAGCCATTGATGGGCGTGTGAGTGCCGACCTGGGCCCGCTCGCCAGCCCGCATTCTCCCAGGGCTCCCTACCCCGAGCCCTCCGGGCCGCCCCAGGCTGTTGGTCTGGCTCTCTCGCCTCTGATACTCAATGGGTGACTGCAAGGCTGGGGAGAAGACAGGAACAGAAGGTTACAGCAGAGACAGGTCCCTTTCCTAAAGGCTCTTCCAGTGTCGCCCTCCCATCTGCCCTCCCGTGGGAGGGGTATCTGCCAGGGTAAAGTTCTCGGGATTTTAGGGGACTCTGAGTTACCAAGTCTTGAGCTTATTGTGAAAAAGTGGTGCAGAGGGAAGCCGGGGTCAGAGGGCAGAGTTGGAGACTGGGAAGTGATTTGGAGCATCCCGGGAGGAGGGTACAAGTGCAGGAGGGAGGATGGGGGCTTCACCATTGAGAAAGTCCCGCTGGCTTTCCAGGATCTGGGCCACTTGCTTGATCCAGGCTTGACTGACTGCAGGGTCTGACGCCTGTAGGACGTAGCGCTGGATCCCACCCTCTGGCCCTCTGGAGGTCAGTGCAAAACGGCAAGGATCACCTTGGAGGTTCCCCTCCAGTCCCAGGCAGCTCACCTGAATGGGCAGACGGGAGAACCCCCGAGTCAGGCCCCTCCAACAAATCCAACACCCAAACATCCTCGGGGGGCCCCGCCCACCTTGATACTGCTCTTGTACACATATCCTGGCTGGGCGCCACCTCGCACTCCTCCTCCCAGAGCCTCGCTGAAGATGATGATTTGCTCAAAGAGGAAGACTCGCCTCTCCCGACCCCGGGAAGAGAGCAGGCCCCCGGCCTCAGGCTCCGTGACCCAGAAGGTGTCCTGGCCTAACAGTTTCCCTTGAGCAGTCAGTTTGCCCTGGAATTAACGAACACAGCCTTTGAGGAGATACAAGAGGGAGAGCTCATCTTTTCTTCCCCGGCACCATCCCAACCAACCGTGGGGTCACACCCAGCAGGCGATAACTGCACGGGGCTGAGGTTTCCCATCCGGCCTCCATACCTCGAATCCCCGCAGCCTCCCCAGGGTCATCATATCATTGCAGCGCTTGGGCACGAAGCACATGACCTCCACAGCTTGCTGGGGTGAGGTGAAAGGGGGCATTGTCAGGTAAAGAGATTCTTCACCCAGCCGTGTCTTCACGCGTGGCCATCCCAACCAGCCTCCCCCTAAAAACAAGACAGCTCTAAACCACCCTGGGGGCTGGGGCCACCCTGACACTAAAACTACATGGTGTGTCCTGGAGGATTTGGGGGTCCTCACCTCCAGCTCTTCAGTGTCCATCCCAGCTCTACTGTAATACTTCAGAAAATCCTAAGACAGAGAGGAGAAATGCTCGGGGAGGTCTGAAGGACTTCCTGGGAAGTTCTCCCACCCTTCCCCGAGGACACAGGTAAGGCGGTCTGGGAAGGCTGGAGAATCCTGGAGAGATCGATTCATTTTCCAGGCAACAGGGCACCCACGGAGAAGGCGATCCTGACCTTCAGCAGCAGCTGGTATTTCATGATCCGCTGCACAGGTTTGATCAGGAGGTCACTGAGCTGCAGGCGGTGTCCCAGCTGCTGCCTGAGCTCCTGGGGACAGGGAGAGGGTGGTTATGCATCCTGGAAAGTCTTCTCACGCACATTCTGTCCTCTTTCCTCGGAGGCACTTCAGCTACTGACCTCGAAGTAGCTGTCTCCAAACTCTGACACCACGTGCTCTGACTTGGGCTTATTCTGACAGTACACCACATACATATGAAGCCTCCGCTCCTAAAGTGTAGTGTTGAAAAGATCAGGATAAGGAAGGAGGGCACCTCTCCCAAAAGCCTCACCCTCAATCCCAAGCCTCTCCTTCTCTAGGCTCCACCCTCTTAAAAATCTCACATGTTTGATGAACAGCTGAGCGAGCCAATCAGGATCCTTCAAACACTGCTGTAACTCCTGCAGGAAATAGCTAGAAGGGTTGGCAGAGAAGGGCAGGTCAAATATGTTTCAGAGACCCTAATATCGGGGCTGGGGATTTAGCTCAGGGGCAAAAAGCGCCTGCCTGGCAAGCGCAAGGTCATGAGTTCGGTTTCCGGTACCGGAAAAAAAAAAAAAAAAAAAAAAGAGACCCTAATATCTTTGGCACATCTTGATTCCAGCTAGGGACCCTGGCCGTGTGTTCCCCGCAGCATTTTTCTAAATAGCCCCCAAGTCCCAGCAGGCTGACGGTTGAAGTGCTGAGATTACTAGCTGTACCCCCTGCTCAGCTCCGAGCTCTCAGGCTCCAGGACTCACTCTCGGTGCCACTCGTAGATTTGCTGGATATTCCCAAACACAATCCTGTCACGGCCTCGGAGACTCTCAGGAACCCCTCGAGCAGCCATGGTGGCCATGTAACCCTGCGGGAAGGTTGGGGTGAAAACATGAGCGTATGGCCCCAGCCCTGGTGGGAATCCCCTGCCAGGAAGTGTACACGTGGGGGCCCGGGAGGGTGGGCAAAAGGCATCTCCTAAAAATACCACTGGGCAGAGAAAAAGGCCAGGTGGGCGAGGGGCTAAAGGGAATAAAGGGCTCCAAGGTGGCACTACCTCCACGATCTGCCCCAAGTCGTCCACGTACATTTTCTCTGTTTCTACGAGTTCACTCAGGACATACCTAGGAAAGGAACAGGAGGGCGCCCTGCTTCAGTTGGGGCCTGTCCTTGGTTTAGCTAATTTCTCCCTCCTGGTCCAAAGCTCCTCCATCACCACTGCCACAGAGCACATTCCATTTAAAATGTGAGCCCAGGGGCTGGGGATTTAGCTCAGCGGCAAAACGCCTGCCTGGCAAACGCAAGGTCATGAGTTCGGTTCCCGGTACCGGAGAAAACCAAAAAAAAAAAAAAAAAAAAAAAAAGTGAGCCCCACAAGGGCAGGGCTGTGACACTTACATACTCCTCTCCAGGGCCTTCCTCTTCTGCTCCTCCTCACTCTCGGGGGCTTGGGACAAAGTCTCCTCGTCAGCCGGCTGGAAGGGAAGGACACGCTGGTAAGCAAATGCACATCTTCGGGCCGAGGGGAGCCCCTCCCAGGCCCATTTCTTCATACCTGCGTCTTACCCCCAGGGCCCTCCAGCAATGTGGTCAGCAAGGTCAGTTCCGGCAGCTCTTCTCCTGTGGCCAGAGCTGGCTCAAGCATCCAGTTCTGGAGCCAGAGGCCAAGTGTCACTCGTCACACCAACGGCCCCACCTTGCCCTCTGTCCCAGCGTCGCTCATGCGCCTGTGGCAGTCCCTGCTCACCTCGAACGGTCCCGCCCGACCACTGTCTGCCTCGGTCTCCATGCTGACACAGTGTCTGGAAGGATCCAACCATCTCCTTAGGCCACTGACTGGCCCTAGGGGTGCCGGGGAACAGGGGCCAGAGCTGAGGCCAGAGCTGGGGCCAGAACGGGCAGGCAGGCCAGAAGCAGCAGAAGCCGATATGCTCGCCTCACTGCCAGTGATGGAATAGGATTCTGACAGGGGAGAAAAGCAAGGAGGTGCTAGACATTGCCCATTCGCAGACTCAGGATCTCCGGGGAACGTCTCTCCTCCTCCGTAAGTTCAGCTCCTCTCTCCCAGAGACGCTCACTCTCTTACCCCCCTCCTTTGAGTTGGCCAGGATAGAAAATTTCACCAGGGCTTCCTGGGGAGGAAGGACAGGAAACACCTGGCTCCCCAAGCCTGGAACCCCCAGTTACTTGTGGAGGTTTCCCATATCCCGAGCACAGAACAGATATGGGGGTGGGGGCAGCCATCTGGGCAGACACTAGAAGCTGAGGGTGGCCATCTGCTCCCCTATAACCCTCCCCCCTCCGCGGGTACAGACCATTCTCAGGGAAAGGGGTGGGAGAGAAAGAGCTAGGAGCCCGTCTGCCGCCCCCAGACCCCTCCTCCTCCAGCTGCGCGCAGCGTTATAAAAAGAAGACCTCTGCGCCCACCGCCCCAACGCACGCACACACCCAACAGAGGGGGCCAAAGAGCAGAGCCCGCGGGGTTATCGCTGGCCAGCTGCTGAAAAGCAGCCTCCGCCGGGGCCCTTGCTAGGCCCCTGTAGACGATCCTCATTCCTCAGTCCCCCTGTCCCTCCTCAAAAGTAGATTCTCAGCAAAATGATTTGAAGGGAAATATAAAGTGGTCTGAAGGTTCTAGGCCTAGGAAGATTGTGGGGTGTTTTTTTTTTCCTTCTTCTCCAAATCTAGTTGACGGTAAGAAAGCGCAGTCCTTTGCCCCTTCCCCAAATTCCTTAAGTTGGAACTAACAAATCTGGAGGCAAAAGGGATCTCAGAGATCATCTATGAAGTCACTTTCCTAGAAAACATAGACTCCAGCCCTAAATCCCCGAGGCCAGGGCAAACGGATGCCCTGAACCCCGAACCCGTCCCCGGCTCAAGACTGGGCCCTGGCGACCTCGCACTCACCACGTCCCCCCCGGGCGAAGCAGCAGCCGCATTTTGCCAGCACTTTCCGAATCACACGGGGACAGGCACAGCGACCCCCCTTGTGCCCCTCCCGCATGGCGCCCGGGGCCCCCCGCGCCCCCCACCCGGGCCGGCCATGCAGGGGGAGTCACGAGGGGGCGGGGCGGGGACGGCGCAAGGCGCACACCCCCCTCCCTCCTACCGGGGTCCAGCCTGGGGGAGGGGGCAGGCCGGGGACGGGGAAGGGGTGCCCAGGAGTAGACGGAAGTCTGGTCGGGAGGAGGGCTGGGGGCTCTGGGGAGCGGGCGGCGCGGGCCGGGCCGCCGAGCTGGGCGGGGAGGGCTTCCG
>NW_004955458.1:5322235-5335479 GCF_000276665.1 Chinchilla lanigera | reverse complement strand
GCCGGGCGGGCGCGCGGCGGAGTCGGCCTGGGTCCCCGCTCGGCCTCTGCGGTGGAGGAGAACGGGGGGGATGGGGCTTTGGCCTGTGCGAAGACCTCCTGGGGCCAGGTCCGTCCCCCGCCTCGCGGGCGTGCAGCAGGTCCCGGTGTGGGGGTGCGCGTGTGGGGAGCTTTTGTGGGGAACGCAGCCCAGGTGCCGCCCCTCCCTGGACCCTTCTTTCCTCCAGGCCCCGGGACTCCAGCTAAAACTAATCACCAATTAAGGCGAAGTCCGGGAGCCCGGGCTGGCGAGGGGCCAGGGGTGGGGCGGCGGGACACTCCGCCTGCGGGGGCTCGGGACCCGCTGAAGTGGGGGCGCACCTCGGACTAGACGGCGAAGAGCAGCGTGGAGGTTTGTGCGGTTAAATGGGTCTCATGCAAATTTGATGCGAACCTCTATGCTAATGGGAAGAATATTTTTGAAATCGCCACTTTGCGCAGGACGGCCAACTGAGCCCCACCCCACCCCAGCTTCTTACCGGGCAGCGGAGCCCAGGCGAGGACCTCATGATCGCGCTCCCCTCTCTGATCCCCCTCGGAACAGCTGCTCTCTGCTTCAGTACACCCCGACCCTAGGGGGGTTCTCTTCGGGGTCTGCGGGGACAGAGTGACTGTAAGGAACGCTCCCTCCTAAGCAGCCCCGATCTCCCCTTCCCCTTCTTCCTATCAAAATCCACACTGTCATGAAAAGGTCTCCCGGAACCAGCTCCGGCCTCGTAATTGAACTGTAAAAGCCCAGGGACCGCCCCGAGGAACGCTTGTTAGTGGGTAAATTGAGTTGTGGGGTGCAGCCCTGCTGAAGGCCCCTAAAGACCCCCGACCCCACGGCTGCCCCCCCTTCTTACCCCCTCCTGCCCAGGTACGGCGCATGCGCGCAGCATGCCCCCCATGACCCCCAGTATCCGGTCAGTGCGGCCAGGGGCGGGGCGGTCCGGGGGCTTCATGCTGGACCCCTACCCTGCTCCAAGTTTCAGGGTGGAGGGGGCTCGGAAGTTGGGGGGCTCTGAGGCCTGCGCGCGTCCGGGGAGTTGCTGCTGCTGAATCCGCCCCCTGCCCGGCTCCGCCTCCACTCCCACTCCTGCCAAACTTCGATGAAGGGGTAGGGTTGTTCCCTTCTCTACAACCATCCGACCAACCATCGTTCCACCACAAACAAACCCCTCTTAATCCCGATCTCAACGTCGGAGCATGGCTCAGCGCTTCGCAATGTTATTACAGAGTCCACTACTCACACCCTGCTTCCCTGGGTCCTCAAGAGCAGGAAAACGGGATCCCCACTTCCCCCTTCTCAGCAGGGCCTGCTTCCCACCCCACCCCCTCCCTATCCACGGAACAGAATGGGCGTGGCATAGAGAGTTGCATATTTTACTTTATTTTTATTAAATTAAAAGCTACGGTCTGGCAGCGATTCCAGAACAGAGTAAGGAGAGCTCCTTATAGGGGGCAGAGAAGAGCGAGAAAGACAGAGACCGACAGACTGAGACACAGGAGAGAAAGGACAGGTTAAGGTAGGAGAACTGTGTCTTACGGACACACCGCGGGCTGGCTCCCGGGAGAGGGGGTGGCACGGCAGTCCACAGTGGAGCAGTATGTGGGGCTGGGGGTTCAAGAGACCCGATCCTGCCCCCCCAGGTCCGTTCTCAGCTTAGTCACTGGAGCACAGCACATAAAGCCAAGGGCAGAGGAGGGGCAGGGCCACTGGGAGTATGTACAGGGGAGCAGGGAGCAGAGCTTGGAGACCAGCCTCTGTCAGAAGGGAGTGGCTCACAGGGCACTGAAGCACTGGCCAGCAGGGGCGGGGAGGGGTTCCCCTTCCCCTCTGAACTCCCTCCCTGTCAGACAGGTCCCCTACTTGTGTGGTGTGCGGGCAGGGGAAGAGAGGAGAACAGAGGCTTCCATTAGGTCCTAGTAGAGGAGGACAGCAAGGAGGCCAAAGGGATGTCCTTCAATCATCTGTGATACCCTTGGCTCTCAGCTCCTCTTGCACACGGGTCAGGTAAGTGGGGTCCGGGTACCCAAACCTGGGTGCAAAGAGAAGTGAGGGTCAGGGTTAGCTGTTTAGGCTCGCTCTTACCATCCCATGCCCACCCTCATTCTGGGTGATTCTCTACAGGCCCCATTCAGATCCCTTCCCACCTCCCCTTAAACTGATTCCCTCCAAAGCTGAGGCTGACTGTATCTTTCTAGGGTAAGTTAGGCACATCCCGCTCGGGAGGTGGGACGGAAGCGGGGGCTGAAGGCTTTGGGGTAGTCCTCTCCCGTTAGGAAGCTCCCACAGGGAGAGGGTGGATGTCGTTCCCTCCGGGGAAATGAAGAGAAAAGGGGGGCCAAGGGGAGGCAAATGAAGAGGAATCGCACAGCTGGGGTCCCCCTGTGCAGCTGGTCTTGTGGTGGATGTCGTTCCAGGTGATGACATTCGGTCTCCCTGTGGTCATGGACGTGCCGATAGTGAAGGTGAGACGCTGGTCAAATGCCTTTCGGAACAGGGTCAGCACCTTGTTGCCCTCGGGGCAGTCCGGGAGGTAGGCCACCCGTGTGGTGCCAGGGTACCGAACTCCTGGGTTTGGGTGTTCAGCCTGGGAAGAAGGGGAAGCAGCAGGGGAAGTGAGCAGCTGGACATCCTAAGGCCCGGACGCCAGTGGAGGGTCATCCCAGCCCGTGTGCCTGTGCACCCCGGCTGATCCTGACAGGGGAGCAACAAACAGGCTGCCAGCCTTCCAGGAAAGGAGGCAGCAGGAGCCTGTTTCTGAACATAATCCTTATTGTTAAGAGGTTCTTTCAGCTGTCACAATTCCTCAAGCCGGAATTCAGTAACAAATGTACTCTGAGAAGTGACGCAAGGTATGGTCCTTACTCTGCAGAACTTTTTTTTTTTTTGTCTTTTTGAGGCAGGGTCTCGCTCTGCAGTTCAGGCTGGACTTGAACTCACTTTGTAGCCCAGGCTGGTCTCGAACTCACAACGATCCTCCTGCCTCAGCCTCCCGAGTGCTAGGATTACAGGCGTGTGCCACCATGCCCGGCCCTGCAGAACTGTTAAGACTAAAAAAAATTTATCTTTTAGTCTTCCCTCCTCTACCTCAAAATACTCCTAGCCAGGCATGGTGGTGCACACCTGTAATCCCAGCACTCGGGAGGCTGAGGCAGGAGGATCCTTTCGAGTTCGAGACCAGCCTGGGCTACAAAGTGAGCTCAAGGCCAGCCTGAACTGCATAGCAAGACCCGCTCTCAAAAAGACAAAACAAACAAACAAAAAACACTCCTAATGCTTCTGCCACTGCTCAACCTGTTCCATTCTTTCTATTTCTCTTCTTTGGATATTCCTCATTCCTCTGTGAACCAGCATTGGATGTTTCTCTTTGTCCAGCAGGAAGACACCTATAGGTCCTGGACCATTTCTGCTTTTACCTTCCAGTCTCTTCAAGCTTTCACTGTCTCACGTAGAGCAGAGTGACACTTTCGGCTCTGTAAGTATGGGCAGATCACTTCCTGGTGTTCCTCTCTGCCCTGGGGCCATCAGTCCACAGAATTTACCTTTGCTAAGAATACTTGTCAATATCCATGTTCACCAGAGAAACAGTATGCAATTCTTTTCTCTCATACCTGAGTTTGTTTTTTTGCAGTGTTAGGGATCGAACCCCGCACCTCCCACATGCTAGGCACACACTCTACTACTGAGCTGCACCCAGCCTTCATACTTGATTATTCTGTGCGCCTGGAACCACCAGGATGGAAAAACCGGGGCTCAAGGCAGTGTCCTAGCCTCAAGTTACTGAGTACGATGGCAACTGGAGACAGCAAGGCTGTCACATCTAACGCACTCAGCCTGACCCCATTGTCCTGGGCCGGAGAGCAAGCTTGGGAAAAATCAAACGGTAAGGGGAGGCCGTGGTTTTCTTACCCCCTGGACACCCGGCGGGAAGACGTACTGGATGACAATGGTGCCGTACTTCTCGTAGCTGGGCAGGAGGAGGGTGGCGTCCTTGGAGACCAGCATCCGTCCATTCTGGGGCTGGTTGCCCACCAGCTGCCCATAGAAGCGGCCGCACATGGGGCAGGCCTTCTTCACCTGTAGGGCCCGGGTGATGCAGCCCTCACAGAACGAGTGCCGGCACTTCTCCAACGTCTTGGCGTTCTGGATCTCCCCCAGACAGATGGGGCAGGTGCTCTCCTGCTCTTCGGCCTCCTCTCGAAGGCGGGGAGGCAGAGGAGGGGGCAGGGGAGGAGGAGGTGGAGGAAGCCCCCGGGCCCCTGGGGGCAGGATGGGGGCTGCTCGGAGAGGGGGTGGCCCTGGGCGGTGCAGCTCAGGGTGTTCCCCGCCACCCCCCAAAGCCAGGCAGCCCATAAGCTCCCCCTGCCTCTGAGCTTTTTTCAGCTCTTTCTCGGCCTCCTTCAGCAGGCCCTTGAGAGCCTTGCGGGCCAGGTAGAGCCCGTTGGGCGGGGCCGGGGGAGGGCCCTGTGGGGAAAGCTGGAGAACGTAGATGTCAGAGGTCTCGCCATCTATGAGGATGGACACCCGGTGCTCCTCCCGAAGCCGGGCCAGCCGGGCTGGGGTCTCCTTGCTCAGGAAGTCCCACACAGGCTTGGAGACAGTCACTTTGTTCTTGCAGGTGCCTCCACAGGCTGCCATTCTGGACAGGACGAACGACACTGCCCCCAGGGTGAAGGGGACTCAGGGTAGGGGGGGTCCCCATTTGAAACAAACAAGTGCCTCCTCGCTCAGGTTCCTTCCAAACTCCGCCACCTCTGTTTTCCCAAAGCCCAACCCCAATCGGTCCACCAAACTAAATTTCCATCTTTCCCTGTCTCCCACACCCCAGCACCCCCGGGGAGCAAGGAAGTGTCCCCCCCCCCCCGCCACTCTCTTGTTACTGTCAGCCTTGGCTTTCCTTCCACTGCTGGGGGACCAAAGACACAGCCTGCCCCTCCCATCCTGGGCGAGAAAGGGCTTGGTCAAGGGGAGGGGGCCCGGGGCCCTCCTGTGTGCTCACTTTGATCCTGGAGAGCTCAGAATTGGCATGCAGGCTCACTCTCTTTCCCTGCTCCCTACTTGTAGGCTGTGTGACCTGGTGGGGTGAGGAGGGAAAGGTCAGAGAGTGAGACACCCCTTCCCTACTGCCCACCAGCCTGAACCCCGCAGCCCGCGTGACAGGCAGGAACCTGGGGACAGGTTACTTGGAGCACTGGAGGACCCCAGTGGAAGGGCCGAGGTTCTCTTCAGAGACAGGTACCTGGAAAGCCCATGGAAGAGGACAGCAGCAGAAGTCCCTCTATTTCCTCACTGGGCTGACCAAGGCTGAAGGGGAGAGGAAAGGATTAGGATGGCAAAGCTCCTATTTGCTAGTCCTTCCCCCCTGTGGCATCTCTTCCCCAGCTCCACTTTGCCCAAGTTGTTAAACTCCAAGCAGCTAACCTTCCTCTTTCCTTCCCCAGCTCGAAGGCTCTCAAGAGAGACTGAGGTGCAGACAGAAAACGCCCGCACAGGCGGAGGTCGTTCCTGCCACCTCCCTCCGGTCCCACGGACTGGGGTATTTCTGATGCTCCCCAACTCTCAAGTAATTTGGCCCCTTTTGTTGAAGGGGAGCCTTCCGTAAGAGCAGTCCCTCTGCTGAAGTCTGTCAGGGAGGTCAGCAAAGGGGCAGCAGCCCCTGCAGTCGCAAAGTTCGCATTGTCACCTTTTAAACCCCTGTCGTCTGCAGGTGGACGGGGCAGGGCTCTGCAGGGGCGCCCCTGGAGGGGCCTGACGCTTGGCCCGTCCCGGCACAGCTGCAGGGCTGTCCCCACGACACCTCCACTACGGCTCAATCCGAAGGAGGGAGCACTAGTGTGACCTCAATTTACTGACGGATACAAAGGGGGAGCTCCGTCCATTTGCGCCTCTGTCACAGCACTCTCAAGAAGAGATGCGCCTCAAGATTCGCAAAGTGCAGCGGGAACCCCAAGTCTCAGCCCAGACTGTCCGTGCACGGCGTAACGACCCTCCCCACCAGAGGGGACCCAGGACCTGAGCTCCGACTCCTGCTGGCACAGGGAAGGGAGGCGGGGCCACCACTGAGGCTGGGTCCGCGACTCCTCTGGGGCCACCCAGACCGGGCGCAGGGCCGGTCCCTCCTCCAGACGGCGGCCGAGGGGACAGCCCGGGAGGGCCGGGGTCCCGGGGCGCCCGCCCCTCCCCCCGCGGCCTGCTCCGAGGCCGACCCGGAACCAGCTCTCCGCGTCCCCCGCTCGCGGAAGCCCCCGAGCCCCAGCGCCGGCGGGGGGTGCGCGGCCACCCGCCCGCGGCCCCGCAACCCCCAAATGGAGGCCGAGGCTGGAGGGTGCTGCAAAGATGCTCCGCCCGCCCCGAGGGGGGCCCTGGCGCCGCGCGCGGGGGAGGGGGCGGCGGAGGGGGCGCGCAGGGAGCGAGGGGCTCGCGAGGGGTGCGCGCGGGGTCCGGGGGACACGCGGTGGGTGTGGGGGGCGCCGGGCTCACCTACCTCTCGCCAGCGCCGCCATTGCCGGTCACATGACTGAGGCTGTTCTGGGATGACGGTCCGGGCCTTAGCAACAAGGGGGGGGACCTGGAGAAGGTGGAAGGGGGTGCAGGCCGGGGGGAGGGGAGGAGGGGGACGGCACCCCCTTTTCTTTCCCGGGCGATGATCACTGCTTCCTTTGACCCCTTCTACCCGGGAGCCCCTGCCCGTCCGCCCCAAAACAAAAATGGAGGCACGGCCCCCGTCTTTGGAGGGAGGGGGCGGCGTCAAGTGGCCGAGGGTAGGAGGTTATATCCCTTAGAGACGCCACCCTCGCGCCCGCCCCTCCCGAGAGCCCTCTTCTCTCGCAGCCCGCTGCGGCGGCTTCGGGAGCTGGCGGCGGATGGGCGGGCGAGCGGCGTCGGGGGTCTGCGGGGATTTGGGGAGGACAATTTTTAGAAATCCTTTAGCAGAAAGGTCTTTGAGGAACAATGTGGGATGGGAGATCTCAGGCAAAAGACAAGCATCGGTGCCACAAAATAACCCCATGACTACGCTGCTCCAACCCCCTCCCTCGGCTCTCTCCTCTTTCTAGATTGTTACCTTCTGTGACCCTCGCACCCTGCCCCTAGGTGGGTAAGCGCCTGTTTTTTTCTCTTTCCACAAACAGGGACCCTAAGACTTGTGCAGAATGGGAAGGAGGGAATAGGTTTTCTTTCTTTTTTTTTTTTTAATAAACGGCTTGGGGTGGTTGTGGTGTCAAATGGATGGTTCAAATAAGAGTTAAAAATTCTCAAAGAAAAAAAAAAATCTGCTCCGCTCCGCTTCTCACATCAGCAGTCTCCGCCCCCAGGCCAGCTCACTTCCCTGGGGCCACATCAAGCCAGGTTTTTCCACTAGCCGAAAAAACCCCCTCAGCCAGACACGCCGAAATCTCCCAGACTGGCCACCAATGCTAGTCGTCCACCCCTTTTTTCACTCCCTCCGGAGAGCTGGTCACTCTTTTTCCCAGGACCTTAATGTACGCTTCCTGTTCTCCAAGCAGCAGGGCGCCTTCCCTGGAGGCCTGGGAGAACACTGAATTCCTTTTGGTTCAGCCCGTAGGCTGGGGCCCACTCACCTCGAGAGAGGGAGAGTGATCACGCCGGGAGCTCTGGGATGAAGGCCACACCATTCCACTCCTCCCCCGGCCTCGCTGCCGCGGTTCCCACAAAGCCGACCAGCCTTTCCCATTCCCAGTCCACCCCTCACCGCCTCAGTTCACAGCCATCTTAGAATCCCACATCTTTAGAATTCTTCGGCTGGTCTCTGTACCCCTCAGGAGTCCTCAGAATTTAAAAAATAAAAGTTGTGAGAAAGCATTTCTGTGAAGGAATTTGGATTGAATAATTTATTATCTGTATTGTGATAGTAATGGGAGCAAATACACAAGATCTTCTATTACTAAAACAAAAAAGGTGAGAAACAGAAGCAACAAATGATGATTATACCGCCTGTATCAGCCGTACAGTCAGAAAACCCTGTTCTAAAAAGCCGCAGCTGCTGGTGTCAGTTTTATTGCATTCAACAGGGGAAGAAAGGTAGAGGGGAATGGAAAAGACCCTGCAGGAGCAGGACAGGAAGGTATGACTGGGGCTCCAACCCCACACTAGAGAGCCCTCTCACTACCTCCTTTGGAGCAGAAGGTGAAACGGAGGCAGCTTCTCCCTTAGGACCGCATGCCTTCTTGGGAGACTCGGTCCAGCCAGACACAGAGCAAGACTCGGTCCAGCCAGACACAGAGCAAAACAGCTCCGCATCCCCACAGGCCAGGTGCGGGCGCTTGTGTTTATGTGAAAAAAGTGTGGATGCTTCCAGGGGACATCAAGAATGAGCGTCTTAGCCCCAAAGGCAGCAGAGGGAGGGGAGGTCACCTATCTCATCTCGTCGTGGTCTTCTACATGCTGAGAGTATCACCACGAACTCCATCATTTTTGGAGGCGGATGGCTGACTGAGTTACGGCCCAGACTCCTCTCTGGGGGAGGAGAGTGAAGATGACACAGAAGGCCATCTGTCCCCCGGGAGACACAGTGGCAGTAGAGAACGGGACAGAAGAGAACAGAATGAAAACAAATCCAACTGGAAAAAGGGTGTGAGGAAGGCCAGGAGAAGCAAGTGTCCCAGCTGCACACACCCAGGAGGTTCCCACACTTGAGACCCCTTCCTGGTGAAATGACCAGAACTGACCCAGTAGAGATCGTCCCTTCTGGAAATAAAGCCCGAGGACAGCTAGCCAGGAAGGAAGCTTCACATGGAAATGGACTGCACACCCTGGCCCATCATTCCAGCCTCCAGAACCGGCCCCGCCCGCTGAAGAGTTCCAGCTGCGGGAAAGGCGTGAGCTTCTGGTTTACGCAGCAGTAGTCAAACACCTTCACCAGGCTCACACGCGTCTGGCCATGCCTGGGTGCTGCGCCCAGATGTGCACATGGGTGCAGATGCAGTGCGAGTGGGAGTGGGGTGGGAGAAGACTGGGGCGTAATCGCTCCTTGCCAGAGACCTCTTCCAGTTCCTGCGTAGTCACAGCAGTCCTCTTGGGTCCCGTCTCTCCGTGAGGTGCCAGCCTGCTGACCACTCCCACCCCGCCTCCCACGCCGGGTCAGCCATGTTCTGCCGCGCGTGCATACTTGCACCCACATCGGTCCTATCTCAGAAGTCTTCCATCCCAGGGCCGACCGGGATGAAGCACACTAGTGAGTTCTATAAAGTTATCAGCACATTCAGACACTCGTGGTCTACTCCACACAGCAAAGTGCATCAAGCAGTTTCTTGAGCCAGGTCCATCTGTCCAGGCAGGTCTAGAAGATGACAACCGCCCCTCCCCCAAGCCTCCTAAGTGACAGAAACAACAGGGTATTTTACAAAGATCAAGGCACTTGTGAGCGTCCACAGTAACACTCGCATGAAGCAGGAGGGCTTGTTGGAGGGAGGGAGAGAAGAAAAATGGACAGATGGGGAAAAGGGCAATGTATTTCTGGGGGCCAAGAAATGCCTATTCAACGACACGGAGCGATTTGGATGGAAGGCGCCTGAATTCAGCGGAGGAGGAAGAGAAGCAGGGGCAGGAACAGTCCCGCCACGCCTCTCAGAACCACGCCACCTTGAACGTGAAGCAGCAACCACCACGGAGTCAGACAGGCTCTTAGGCAAAGATGTTGGTGATGAAATCCAGGAATCGCTTAGCATACTGCTCGGGATGCACAGTGGAGATCTCGGCCCCCGCCTGTGAGAGCAGAACAAGCAATGTGTCAGGCACCTCCCCGCTCTCCCCAGCCCATCCTCCCGCCCGCTCCAGCCCGCTTCCCCGCCTCCGCCACCCCTCTGCGCCTCCCAGGACGCTCTCTGCTAAGAAAACAGCCACACGGCGAAGGGCAGGTGCCGGGGGACTCTCACCCCGTGCTTGACGGTCTTGGCTGCGTGAGCCGCTTTCTTCTTGGCGTCATACTGCGTGAGGATGTCGATGAGGCCCATGAAGTACACCTCCTTGTGGGGGGCCCCTGGAGAAAGACCAACAGTGCGCAGGCAGGCATGGCCCGAGCTCTCCTTCCCCGGGCGTCGGCTGTGTTTAGAAGAGCTAACCCAACTCTCCACTCACTGCCTGGCTCCTGTTCCCCAAGGACAACACTCCCCACTCCCCGCGCAGAACCCCAAGACCTCTCTCACCCTCAGCACTCCGGATGGCGTAGACGTCGATGTAGGACTCGAACTCTCCGGGTCCCAGCGGTCGATGCGAATGAATGTAGCCTCCGATCCCCTCCGGGGAGGTGCCGTAGGAGCCCACCAGAGCAGGCGGTGCCGTGGGGTTGCAGTCCCCGTCCCACTCCGACTCCTCCTCGCGCGCGGGCCCCTCCTCCTCGGGCTCAGAGCCCCGGATGATGTCGTGAATGCCCAGCAGGAGGCTGTAGTCCATGATCTTCAGCTGCACCAGAAACTGAGACCCCCCGACAGATCAGACAAGCCCGGTCTCCCCGCCACCGCCAGGTGACAGCTCTGTATGCCTACCCTGGGATTCCTGGGCCCCTCCTGGGGAAGGTAAGCAGAGAAACAGACTGGGGTCTACCACTGCCTTTGAGTGCCCGGGAGTCCTAGGGTCTGTGGTTACCTCTTTATTCATTCCAGCCTCCACGGGTTTTTCTGATCTCAAACTCAATCACTAAATACAGAGGACCCAAAGAATAAGAGGGGAGGCACTTTCCTATGATGAGTGAACTGCTGAAACAAGCCAAAAAAAAAAAAAAGCACTCCTGAGCATCCCAGTCATCACCTCCACGTCTCTCTTTAGCTTCTCCAGAAACGCTCTCTTCTCCTCCTCACCAATGTACACTTTCTGGTTCTTGTTGAGGAAGTCCATATCCTTAAGGGTGGGCAATTCTTTAACCTAGAACAGGGAAAGGCTGTCTTGGGGCTGCGCCGCCTCCCTGAGGGGTGAACAGCGCCGCCTCTGCGCACGGCTTTCTCTCCACCTCGGCGGCCTTGAGGACAGCAGTTTCACACTGCTTCTGTCCAGTGAATCCAGACTGTGAGCCCGGCGTGGTGGCGCACGCCTGTAATCCCAGCACTCGGGAGGCTGAGGCGGGAGGATCGCTGCAAGCTTGAGCCAGCCTGGGCAACATAATGAGTTCCAGGCTATCCTGAACTGCAAATAGGGAGACCCTTGTCTCAAAAAACAAGGAAAACACAACGACAACAAAACCTAAACCCAAATGCCTGATTGGGAGATGCAGTCGCTAAGCTGTACTACCCCACAGCACACCATATGCCACCCTGTTTTCTGTGGGGTGCACAGTGCGGGAGATTGTACTCAGGCTCCTGCACACGCCAGGCAAGCACTCTACCACGGAGCGACACCTCCAGCCTGCAGCCCCCCTTGTTCTGCTTATGCTGTTCAATGAAACCCTCCATGCTGATCTCTCTCTCTTCCTCAGCAAAAGTATCTGCTTCAGTACAAGACCCAGAGCGAGAGCTGGCGGGTGTACATTTTGCCCTTGAAGTCTGGTATCTCCACGCGATCCCAACCCACACAAAACACCCCTGCCAGGGGCAAGGCAGCTGCTACTACTGCCGCTGCACACCGCAGGTCAGTAGAAGTTCGCATCCCTCTTCTTGTCAGTGGCTGGAGAATAAATAGCTGATGATCCTCCTATGAAGAATGCCTCCCTCATCCTAAGAAGACCCCTGTCAGCCCCAGCTCCATCCCTCACCCTGACACTTTAAATGAGGGTCACCTTTTCCTTATCGCTGGCTTCCCGGGACACTAGGGAACCCTGTGGAGAGACCCAAACACCAAGTCAGCAGAAGTGGTCAAAAGCACAGAACCCAGCTCCTAAGAGGAGTACTCAGGTCCATACCCTCCCCAGCCTCCGGCCACCAGGATCCTCCCCTCTGACCCTGAGATCTCTTCTCCTCACCTTCAGGTCATACTTCCTGTGCACAGGAAGTCGGTGGCTAAACATATTGCGCATCACAAGCATGTAGCTGTCTTCATTCTCCACGCTGACCCGGTACATCCCCAGGAACTGGGGCAGCAGTGTGCTACCATGGCACTTCACAATGTACTGGGGTGGGAAGGGAGAAAGGCGTAAGGAGGCTGAGAAGCAGACACACACACTGCCCAGCGGTGGGAAGCCGAACGCTACCGTTTCCGAGGAGGGGCAGAAAACTTCAAGTAGAGAGCCGGGTATGGCGGCATACACATATGATCTCAGCAGTCTGCAGGCTGAGGCAGGAGGATCACCAGGAATTTGAGTGGAAAAAAAAACCCTTCAAGTAGAAAAGTTATAAGGAGATCAAAAAGGGTGGGAGGTTCCTAAAAATGTCCCTAGTTATCCATGTGGTTTCTGAATCCCCTTGCCTTCTGATTGCTTCCACTTGTATAGAGTGGAAGTGACTCCTCTCATTCCACCTCTGTCCTTGAGGTGAAAAGGGTAGGTGTTATTGTCCTTACTGTAGGACCTCTCTACATACAAGTGGTCATGAAACCAGAATTAGAACTTACGTCTGCTTAACAGTATGATTTACTTAGACCAGCATTTCTCAGTGGGCTAGATTCCTGTAGTCCGTATGGTGGCTGTTTGTAACACTTTGGCCTTCCTGCTGAGCCACATCCCTGGCCCTATTTATTTCTTATTTTGAGACAGAATCTGGCTAAGTTGCCTTGGCAGAACTCAAACTTGTGATCCTCCTGCCTCAGCCTCCTTCTGTGCTCAAATTACAGGCATGTACCATTATGGTCAATTTCGTAACCTAGATTCATAAAAGGCAACTCCTCAGCCAGGCATGGAGGCACGTGCCTGTAATCGCAGCAGGCTGAGGCAGCACAAGTTCTAACCCAGCCTGGGCAATTTAGCAAGAACCTGTCTCAAAATTTATTTATTTATTTATTTTTTGCCTTTTTGAGATGGGGCCTCATTATGTAATTCAGGCTGGCCTTGAGCTCAGTTTGTAGCCCAGGCTGGCCTTGAACTCACAATGATCCTCCTGCTTCAGTCTCCTAAGTTCTGGGACTACCAGCATGTGCCACCATGCCTGGCCTCTGTCTCAAAATTAAAAAACATTTTTTAAGGAGGGAAGGCTGGAGATATTGATAGGGCAAGAGAGATTCCACTTTCTGCTTTGAACTCCATAGTAAGAGAAGCCACTTAAAAGTTTACTTAATCTGTGGTTGACCCTCACTTTTCACCCCTTCGCCTTGGTTAGTTATCAACTCAAAGCACAGCA
>NW_004955458.1:5315375-5321685 GCF_000276665.1 Chinchilla lanigera | reverse complement strand
AAACTACACAAAACACAACACCAAAACTATTCCTTTTTCAATGCTCTCTCTTTCTCTCTCTCTCACTGTTGCTATTTCTCCTCAAAGCCAACTTTCTCAGAAAAGTAATCAGCAACCAGTCTACTTCCTATCTCTCATTCATGCCTTAAACCACTGAAATCAGATTTACACCCTCGTTTCTTCTCTGGCAGACTGTCACATTTCAACTGTGTAGCACCTGACCCTGTTAGCCAGCGCCTCTATCCTCAACTCCCACCACACCACAGTTTTGATCTTCCTCCTTTATGGCAGGCACTAGGGCATCAATGGTTAAATTCTACCTTCGTCGCCTTTATGGATTCTTTCTCTACTCGCTCCTTAGAGCTCTGCTGTCAATGTCCTTCTCATTTCACTACTTCAATAATCTGACCTACATTTACCAGTGATCTTAAGTGAAAATAAGTGGCTTTAGTGACCACTTACTCATATACAACTAACAAATCTATACTCCTAGTCTAATCTTCTTTCTTCAATTACGTACCCATACCTCAACCACTTGCTGCACACACAAATGTATGTGGATGAACTCCAGAAATCTAAAACTCACCATGTTAAATCAGAACAATCTTTCTCCAAAAAACCTGTTCCCCCTTCTGTTTCCCAATTGTTAAATGGGTAGCCAGGAACTTGGAGGATCCTCTGCCTTAGCTCGCACAGTGTTCTCATAGGTCTTCCTTAGCCACTTTGCTGACCTGGTCTTTGGGTCTCTCCACAGAGTTCTGTAGTGTCCCAGGAAGCCAGCCGTAAGGAAAAGCTGACATTCATTTTAGGCGAAAAGGTGAGGAATGGGGTAGGGGAGAGAGAAGAAAGGGATTTTTTTAGGACAAAGTGGTACAAAAGTACCACTGGATGGGGCTGTGGATGTGGCTCAGTGGCAGAGCTCTTGCCTTCTATGCACAAGGCCCTGGGTTCGATCCCCAATACCTCCCCGCCCTCCACACACAAGTTCCACTGCTAAGTACAAAATGGTAAGGGACACATCAAATTTTTCTACAAATGAAAGTGCACATAAGTATGCAAAGGGCCCCCATCCCTTTTTTTCCCTTCAAATTCCTAGCTTTTGTCTTTTTTTGAGCCAGGGTCTCACTATGCAGTTCAGGCTTGCCTTGAACTCACTATGTAGTCCAGGTTGGCCTCGAACTCATAGTGATCCTCCTGCCTCAGCCTCCCAAGTGCTGGGATTACAGGCGTGTGCCACCATGCCCAGCCCTTTTTTTTGGTACCGGGAATTAAACTCATGACCTTGCATTTGCCAGGCAGGCACCTGTGCTGATGAGCTATATCCCCAGCCCCAAATTCCTAGTTTTGTAAACACGATATGAAGCGTTTCTGGGAGAGATACAAAAGGTTTTTGGGGGGAGAAAATGGGACAGGGAGCCTTTTCACGTGCTCTGGCAGCCCAGCATGTACCATAGGGAGGAGAAGGAAAGAACGGGTGGGAGAGCAGCTCAACCTGGTGGTAGTTGGAGAGGTTGCTATGCATGTCAGCAATGTCCTCACTGGACACTTCTTTGATGACTAGCGTCCGATCGTAGGAGATGAGAAAGCGACCATCACTGCCTTCACTTTCACTTGGGGGGCTTCGGGTCAGGGACACCTAAAGACAAAGGACAAGCTATAGGCTCTAAATGTGGAGAACTAATTCATAGCTTAATGGCTGACAAAATGCTTCTAAAACCAGAAGAAAAAAGATTGGGTTTGATCCCCCACACCCTCAATCTTGGGTAAAAGATTGAGCAGGGGTTCTTAATCTGGTGTCACATATGGACCAAATGAAATTGAATGCACAGTTTTTTTTTTTTCCTTGTTGTTTGTGGTACTGGGGACTGAACCCAGGCCCTCACATATGCTGCGTAATTACTCTACCACCGAGCTACATCCTTTGCCCTTTTTATTCTGACACAGTCTCGCTAAACTTGCCAGGCTGCCCTTGAATTTGCAATCTCCTGCCTCAGCCTCATAAAATAGCTTGGATTATAGCCACCGACACTGCACCTGGCAAATGCAAAATTCTTAGCGTATCTGTATTTTTTTCCCCCAAGGATGCCTTCATTAGATTAGCTTCATTAGCTTTCATGAGTTTTATTGTTTTTGTTTTTCTTGCAGGACTGGGAACAGAACCCACGGCCTGTGTGTGCCAGGCAAGTGCTCTACCACTGAGCTACATCCCTAGCCAACGTTAGAGTTTTGAAGATGACTCTGACCAGAAAACAATAAAGAGTCATACTTGCTGAGGCTTTTATTCTCCAAATATAACTATCCCGAGGACTCCCAAATTGCTAGGGACTATCCTTATCCCATCATGGGCTCTCACCAAGTAATCCTGGTCATCAATGCCAAACCTATCACGGAGATTCCGGAAGACCTGGGGACAATATTCCTTGAACTTGAAATGACTGGGTAGATTTTCCCTGAAATACAGGTTTTCATGGTGAAACAATAAAATAACAGTATTACCTCACATTTTTATACAGGGCTTGACCGTTTAAAAGACATCTTTACACTTACTGCCTCATTTGAATCTCATAAAACCCTGTGAGCTACTTTCAAAGGTATTTTATAGAAGGGAAGACTGTGTTCCAGGCTGACAGAATGACCTGTCTAAGTTACATGGCTCGAAAGTAGTATAACAGGTAGCATTTCCCAAATCGCAAGCAAGTTAGCAAAGTTGGCTGAATGTACCTGTTATTTATTTATTTACTTATTGGTACTGGGAATCGAACTCAGGACCTTGCACTTGCCAGGCAGGCGCTTAGGGCACTGAGCTATATCCCCAGCCCTGTACTTGTTATTTAAATGGCATCTTCAGGTACCAGAGGGGCTTAGAAGACTAAGTACTTCTTTCAGGGAATCTTTATCAGTAGGTAACAGTAATGGCAAGCGAGTGTGTTCACTCCATGGAACTGCCAGGCTAGAGGACAAGTAGCACACATAAGGGTTCGGATAAAACTAGGAATGATTTCAATTTCTTTGCACAAACCTTTCTATCTTGGGAAGGACGTTAGGTCATACAATTTATAAGATGACTTCCAGATCTAAAGCTTTTAACTCACAGACTCTTTTAAAATTACTTACTATTCTTTTTCTAGAAGGTGCTGTGAGACAGAGGAGGATTTCCCACTTACCTATGGAAAAGGTGATTGTTGACCTTGATCTTGGAGCTAGCCTTAAAGTCATCGGGCAGAAGCATCACCGGGGGAGGCACCTGGCTGAGCTCATTGATCTGGTAAGTCAAAACACGAAAAAGGAGGCAGCAAGAACATGGGGAGATACTTACACCATGCATCTGCACAGGGCTCAGGAAAGGGCACCTCAAACCTCGTCCTTCTAAAAACCCTGGATGTGCATATGTTTAAAGTCAGAGAATGTGTCTAAGCGCTTCTGCTGCCCAAGGATCCCTGTAAGCAATCCTCACACTCCCACACCCATGGAACTTCATGCTCACAAAAGTAATTTTATATTAGGCAAACTCTGTAAGCAACTCAGGACTATTTTTAAAGCTGTGAGAAATTCTAGAAAAAAGGCCAAAAAAAATACCTCTGAAGACTCAAGACAGTTACTTGCTCCATTTAAAAAAAAAAAGAGAGTTGCTGGGCATGGTGGCACAGGCCTGTAATCCCAGCACTTGGGGGCTGAGGCAGGAGGATCGCAGTGAGTTCAAGGCCAGCTTGTACTGCATTGCAAAACCTTGTCTCAAAAAGACAATAAATAAACAAATAAAGTAAGTGTTTTTAAGTGCACAGAGTTAATGGGACTCAGAAGGGTCAAGACCACCATGAAGAGGAAACACCCATATCCTGTAGGAAGTATCTTCTTAGAAACGGGACAGTCCTTCCCGACCACTCTGACCCGGTTCCCCGCAGGAGGCGCCCACCTGCCCAGCTGCAAAGTAAGAGAACAGCTGCTCTCAGAGGAAATGCAGCCATCGGAGGACAAGGGCTCATTAGGTGACTGTTTCCTAAAGTGAAGCCAGTCTACAAACATCACACCTTCTCCTCAACCCCAGGATCTGCAGCCTGCTAATTCAGGGTGGTAGAAAGGGGGCTTTTCTGTATTTAGGAATCTCAAGGAAATGTCCTTTCTGCTTGGTGTTGCTGGATTACCTCTCACCTGCCTTTTTTTTTTTTTGTCTTTTTGAGACAGGGTTTCACTATGCAGTTCAGGTTGGCCTTGAGCTCACTTTGTAGCCCAGGTTGGCCTCAAACTCCCAACGATCCTCCTGCCTCAGCCTCCTGAGTGCTGGGATTACAGGCATGCGCCACCACGGCCGGCATCACCTGCCTTTAAGAGTGCATGGTGCGCCACATGATTCTAACCACCAGTTTATGTAAGTCCTGCCACCCCAACCCCCAGACTGTGCGCTCTAAGGACAAGCGCTCACCCCGGTCTTCACATTTCTCAGGTACCTAGCTAGCACAATGCTGGGCACACCGAGATCCTGAACTGTTATTAACTGAATAAACAAATGTCTTGCCTGTCCTTCCTTGATAATCTGAAAAAGGTTAAGATCTGCAGTCTAACCTAAATTCCACACACTGCAGTGCACGCAACAACTCCTCCCGTTCTTGTAGAAAAAGAGGACAGAACATATTTCTCCAGGAAAAAAAAAAAAAAAAGTCACTTGAGATTCCCAGCCTAAAATTCAGCCATCACTCTTCTTGCCCCCTCCTTACCACCTGCTAAGCGGGATGAATCATCACTAAGGCATATGTTCAAGGAATTTCTCCATTCCAGACATTTGAAGTAGATCTGGGCTGACGGAACGGTGGGCTCGTGGAGCTAAAGTATGTATACCTAAAGACGCTGAGGCAAGTCTTACACGTAATCCTCCAGTCCCTACCAAGGGAAAACCCTACCAAGCTTCCTACAAGGAAGGCATGTGCCTAACCTGGAAGGTACATAGGGAGAGGCAGTCCTATCTCCACCAGTTTTTCCCATACCGAGTGCCTTAGACGGGATACTTGTTAATAAGACATTACCACCCAGAGGGCTGAGCCGACTGACCCCAAATGACGTTCTAAACTGCAAATTAAGAATATGACAAAATTGCATTCTTTCTCATCCCCTTGCACCCCCCAGAACCTTGCCATGACTATAACAATTCAAGAAGTTGATTAATAAAATATTCTGTCACATTCAAGATCGGAAGACAAGGGCTCATCAGGGCTCATTAGACGCAGGGCTCGCATCCCACTCACTCCCGAAGGAGAGAAGTGGGCTATGTCTGCTTCCTTCAGTGGAGGAATCCTCCAGAAGATACCCTGGCCTCCTCCTGACTCTAAGGGTAGACCCTTTAGCGTAGTTTCCTGTCGCCAAAGTTCACCAACAGAGTGTTCCTGGGATCAGAGCTCCTCTGTTTCTCTTTGGTCAAAAATAACCCCCGCTTGCACCAAATCATCGCTCCAGCAGGCAGTGGGGATGCAGTTTCGACCAACGGCACATATACATTCAATCCTGAATAAGGGCAGCCTTTAGGCTCAGGGTGGGGACCTTCTCTGAAACGCTGTAGCTCTAGAAGGAAGGGAAAAGCAGACTCAGAAGGCGCGAGAAGCTCGAACCTCCCCCCAGACAAACCCAAGGCTGCAGAGTCAAGGCTCGAGAGACAAGGCAGACGGGAGCGCGAACGACCCCCTTTACCAAGCCGCCCCACTCCCAGACCCCGTCTCTGAGACCTCCCCACCCCTAGGAGCCACTCCTCAGGCTCCTCCTGCTAACGCCGGGTCCCGCCGGTCTCCGCAGCCTGGGGCTGCAGAAGTCTAGGGACGGGATCGGGACCTCAAGAGCGGAAGGCAGCGCTGTACGAGGGGCGTACAGGCCGGCGGGGGCGAGAGGTCCACAGCCAGAAGTCTGGAGGGGCCCTGGGCGCAGGGGCCAGGACGGCAGCGCGGCGGGCGGGCGGCAGCGCCAGGGCACGCGGACGCGGGGCTCGGGAAAGCCGGACGCCCCCGAGCGCAGGGGCGCAGGGCTGGGAGCGGGCGGACGGGGCCGGGGCCGGCTCTCACCGAGTGGGCTACGCCCCACAGGAACACACCCACCAGCGGGTCGGCCGCCCGGAACACCTTCACCTTCTGTTGCACGAAATGCTTCTTCTTGGTTTTGGAGGCGAAGCCGAATCCCGGGCCGGGGCCCGCGGTGGCCGCGGGTGCGGTGGCCGGCGGGACCGAGGACGCCATGGTCTCCCGCGCACCGACTGAGTGGAAGCCGGAGCCGGCCGCGATCCAGGCGCCTGACCCCGGAAGCGGCGCTCACCTGCGCCGCCGTCACGTGACCG
>NW_004955458.1:5303200-5315275 GCF_000276665.1 Chinchilla lanigera | reverse complement strand
CCTGCAGCGGGGCGCGCGTGCGGGAGGCCGGGGGCCGCGAGGGCGGTCACCCTGGTCGAGGCCCTCGCCGGTCATCCGGGCCGCAGAGGTGCGCCTTGGCCGGCCTGGATCTTACCGGGTCGGGAGCGTCGCTGCAAAGCCACCGCCTTCTGGTTCGGCCGCGTTTCCAAGAGAAACCTGCAGCCTAAGGCTAACGCGCAAGCGTTTCCTTACCAAGTAGGGAGGGATCTGGGAGGGGCGGAAATGAGAAATTCTGAATTTTTGTGCTTTTGTTTTGTTTTTTGGAGACCTTAAACTCACCATGTAGCCCGGACTGGTCTCGAACTCCTGGGGATCCTTCTGTCTCAACCTCCTGAGTGCTGGGATCACAGGTGTGCACCACCACGACCGGAGAAATCCTAAATTCTTACCTGTGGCCATTAGCATGTTTGAATTCGTTCATTCGTCTAGTCACCAGGTGTCTATTGAACACTTACATGTACGCAGTACTGTTCCTCCGACTGACCTTCCTTTGATGGAAGCTGAGAACAAATAGTTCCAGCCCTAACGCAGTTGGAGTGGGATGTCTAATGCTCTGGCTGGCCGGGGAGAAAGTTGCAATATTCGAGATAAAAGGGATACTGGCGCTGCCTGGGAGGCAGTGGTTGTGACACAGGGTGAAGTGCAGGTGGTCAGGTAAGCGCTGGAAGAGGTTGGGTATGGAAGGGTGGGTGGAATTCAGGGCCAAGGGGTAGAAGGCTTTCTGTGCAGAGACCAGAGCACAAAGCCATTGAGACAAGAAGGAACTTGTCTATTTATGAAGATGTACATAGTAAAGCAGGGCTGGAACTTGAGAACCAGTGGAAAGAAACAAGATTTAAGATTAGGAAGGGTAGGCACTGGAGATCCCCGTAAGTGGATTTAATCTAGTGAGTGTGCTTTCAGAAGGGCCACTTAGGCATCATTCTGGAGGGTGACTGGAGTGTTGCCAAAGTTCACACACGGAAAGTGAACCAAAGCGTGGCTGCTGAGTTGGGAGAAAGGGATGTCCTGTAAAGCTATAGATAATTTGGAAAATACATAGTGGAGCCAGGCAGAATGGTGCACAGTTGTAATCTCTGCACTTGGTGGGCAGGCTGAGGCAGGAGGGTGTTGAGTTCAAACTCAGCCTGGACAATTTAGTGACCCAGTGAGACCCTGTCTCAAATTTTTTTAAAAAGGTCTGGTCCACATAGTTCTGTGTGAAGGCCTAGTGAGGAAAAAAGAGGGGCTGGGGATTTAGCTCAGCGGCACAGCGCCTGCCTGGCAAGCGCATGGTCATGAGTTCGATTCCCGGTACCGGAAAAAAGCCAAAAAAAAAAAGGAAAAAAGAAAGCAAACAAGCTATTCTTAGCGGGTGTGGGCTTTGAGGGAAAAGTGAGACATTGAGAGTGAGTTCCAGGTTTCTGCCTAAAGTGGGGAGAGTAGAGGTGATGTGAAAAGGAGCAGTGCTGGGGAAAAGGTGAGTTCAGTCTGGAACATGTTTCAGGCACCTGAGGGCAGCTGGATATGTGACCCTGAGCTCAGCAGATAACCTGGGTTGGGAATAGATTTAAGAATTGTGGACTCTGTGGGCATGGATGACATGCCCAGCAGGAGCAAGGAGAGGGCCAAGGGCTGAATCCAAAGCCACAGCCGCATTTGGGAGGCTGGTAAAGGAAGACTCCGAAGGGGCGGCCAGAGGTTGAGGGGGATCATGAAACCCCAGGGAGCAGAGCTTCAAGGAGGGCGTGGAGGATACAGAGAGGAGGAGTAAGACAAGCACCGAGAAATGCCTGTCTCATTTGTTACCCGGTAACCCCTGCAGCAGCAGTGTGAGGACAAGAGCCAGGCGGGGGTGGGCTCAGGGATGAACGGGGCGGAGGGAGTGGTGGTGGGAAGCTTGGGGCTGTTTCTGGAGATTTGTCAGGAAGAAAACAAGGAAGACCAGGAACTCATTTATTGAGAAGCACACAGAAAAGGAGGAGAGAGTGTACAAGATTGTTGAGACAAATGTTAAAGAAGATACAAATAATACTTTTTTTTTTTGACACAGGGTCTCCCTATGCAGTTGAGGCTGGCCTTGAGCTCACTTTGTAGCCCAGGCTTGTCTCAAACTCGCAGTGATCCTCCTGCCTCAGCCTCCCTAGTGCTGGGATTACAGGCGTGCACCACCACCAAATAATACTTTTATATACTGCAGTACTTTTAGTTATTTTATATACTGGGGTCTTATGGACGTAATTTCAAGAATTAAGGGTCTAGGGGACACTTAGCCTCTGGCCTAGCATGGGAGGCCATGGTTCAATCCCCAGCGCAGCAGTTGGTGGGAGCGGGGAGTCTGTATAAGGGATTCACTTCGGTCCAGAAAAATCGTCAGAGGAAGAATGAAAGTGGAGATACAGGCAAATGTGGAGGGTTATTGGGAGGGGCGAACGTCATGCTCGATCTCCATAATTTTCCTAAAGCTGTCTGAGAGGAAGGCGGGAGGGTCTCTCCAGGAGTGAAGGCTTTAGAACAGCTGTCAGAAGGCAGGAGAGGGGACTGAGCAGGGGGCCAGGTAGGAGCAGGGAGCAGTGCTGGAGAAGGGCGGGGGCTGGGGGTGGCGGAGTGCAGCTCTTCATCTTTAGTTGTCCGGGGTTTGGTTTTTTAGTTGCAGTTTTCTCCAAGTCAGAGGCTTTGAGGGATGAGCAGAGAAAATCGTAAGGGTTGGAAGTGCGATCCTGGAACAAGAAGACAGCTGCCGGCAAGGGAAGGACAGTGATGCACTAGAGTACAAGTGAGGCCGGGCCGGGCGTGACTGGCGGTCTCAGGGAAAAATGAAGAGAACGTGGTACTTTTTTGTGTGTGTGAAAAATTACAATACCACCTGGACATCCATCCATAGTGGAATGGCTGGATGGAATGGATAAATGTATGAAAACTATGCATACTTAATGAGTTAAATCAATGTATATGGAAAAGATCTCCAGGGAGGAAAAAAGCCTTTAGGTAAATACATGTCAAAATGTGTCTGGCATGGTTGTGCACACCTGTGATCCCAGCTCTCTGCGAGGCTGAGGCAGGGGGATCGAAAGCCTCGGCCCACCCTGGGCAACTTAATGACTTAGGGAGACTGTCTCAAAGTAAAAAAAAGGGCATGTACCTGTGTGAAGGCTCTGGGTTCAATCCCTCATAAGACCCCCGCCCAAAAAAATCAAATCTAAAGGATATTCACAAAAAAAAATAAAATAAAATAAAGGATATTCACCACACTATTAAATGCCATTCCATGCAAATAAGGGAGTGCAATTAGGGAAGGATAAAGAAGATTCACAACAACGTAAAGTTATCATTGAATTTATTTTATTTCAAAGATATCTATGTACACCAAGTAAATACACACAGGGATTTGTGCAGTTTGGTTTGTCTTCCACACCGGCATGCAACATTTTGGCAGATGTGAGTGGGGAAGCCAGGTAGCCCTTGCGGTGGCCCTGGCTCTCTGTAAGGGATGTGACGTAGGAACGGGAAGAGGAGCATGTAGGGAGAAGCTTCTGGTGAAGGGTGGTGTGTGTACTGTTTCTTATTTCTGCAAGTGAGTTACATTTCCCTTACATCTTCCTAGAGAGCAGGCTGCCCTTCTGTGTCCCCTTTCTTCATATGCCCTACACATTCACATACACTGTTTTCAAGGATCGTTTGGAACCAGGTGAGGTGGTGCACACCTGTAATCCCAGCACTCAGGAGGCTGAGGCAGGAGGATCACCCTGAGATTCAAGGCCAGCCTGGGCTACATAGTGAGTTCAAGGCCAGCCTGAATAGCAAGACCTTGTCTCAAAAACAGACAAAAAAACAAACCAAAGATTACATAAGCCTTCTGGATTCTTAGATGTCCTGCTGGCAAATACTAGCTTAATCTAGAGGTGCGCTGGTGTCTTCCTTATTCTCTCAATGGAGTCTGACAACGCACAGTTCATCAATACCATCCCAGTCCTCCATCTGGTGAGTTGCAGGTGTAGGGGAGCCAGATTGGTCCCTTCTCAGAGCAGTACTTTTCAAACTATTCTATAGAACCCCCAAGGTCTCTTTGGACTCTTCAAGGGATCCTGAACCAGTGAAGCGTTTCTCACCCGAAAAAGAAAATGCAGACTATACCCAGGTGTGCATTGTCATTTTTTATATCAGGACTCTCCGTGACATTTATTTTGAGAAGTATTTAAAAATTACCACTTTTTTTTTTTCGGTCTTTTTGAGACAGGGTCTCGCTATGCAGTTCAGGCTCGCCTTGAGCTCACTCTGTAGCCCAGGTTGATCTTGAACTTGCAATGATCCTCCTGCCTCAGCCTCCCGAGTGCTGGGATTACAGGCGTGCACCACCACACCCGGCAAAAATGACCACTTTGGATTTCTTCCACACCCCTCTGGTATTTTCCCCCTGGTGTCTCTCCGTAACTGCTAGCAGTGGCTCAACAAGAGAAGGCAGAGGGCTCTCTCACTGGGAGGGATCACGGGCCATGATGACCAGCGTTTACCAGCGGCACTCAGACTGCGCTTTCGTTCCCAACTTAAAAGAAGTCACGTGATGGCGGACTGTCCTGGAGGATCCAGGTCTTTTTTTTTCTTTTTTTTGAGACAGGGTCTCACTATGTAGTCCAGGCTGGCCTTGAACTTGTGGCAGTCCTCCTGGCTCAGCCTCCCCAGTGCTGAGATTATAGGCATGCGCCACCACACCCAGCAAGATCGAGGTCTTTCGTGCTAAATACAACTGGTATCTGGACATCGGGCTTCTTGGTTTGAACTGGCGAGTGACCTTCATCAGTGCATTTACCTGGAAAACCACCTTAGCACCAAGTGGAAGGAGAAGGCCATCTGGAACTAAAGCAACAGTCCTCTCAACTGAGAGAGGGCGCAGGGCTGAGAATGTCTGGGGTCAAGCCCTTGGGCTCCGCCACCCCTGAAAAATCTGCCCTGGCTCTTTCTTTAAAGTGCACTTAATACCAGATGGGGACATTATACAAGGAACTCTTTGTGGGGGAAAATGTGTTCTGGGGAGAAGCCAGCCTCCAGCTCGAAAGGAAAAGCATCTAGAGAGAGCTATATTGCCAATGAACTGGAAGCCCCAAACCGAAAGGAAGAACATGAGACCCAGCGTGGGAGAAAGCAGTCCAGCTCACTGCCTCAACCTGAGGGTATGGGGACAAAAAGCAAAACCAACCAACCAACCAGAACACACTCAGCAACTTCTCAGCTAGTTCACTCTCCAGACCCAAGGACTAAGCACTCTGCTCGCACCTGCCTACTGCTATCCCCACGGCCAGAAGAGCAGCCATTGGACAGACTACTGGGAACAGTCTGTCTCCTTTCTGCAAAATATTTTTAATCAGCTCTGCGTTCTGGGGTAGAGGGTCCTAACAGGGGCTTGGACGAGAACGGGAAATGTGCTTTACACAACCCATGTTTCTTCTCAGTCCAGGGCAAGCGGAGGAGGAAAGCAAAAGGCAGACTTTGCAGGCCAGAGGTAAACCCCTGGAACCTCTTGGTTCAGGTAAGGGGTGCGTGGAGAAAATTATCTGTGTAATTTAGAAGCCCTTCCATCTCACCCTCCCCTGTATTATTCATGAAAGGGAGGAGAGGAAGAGTGTATTTCTGTCTTCTGAGGGTGCGAAGACATTTTTCTGCTTAAGGCTTTGTATGTACATATGTGTGTGTATGTGTGTGTGTGTGTGCGCGTGTGCACATGTGTGTGAGAAAGCAGGATCATGGCCCTCTACTCCCCATGTCTTCTTCCATCATCTCTGCGACCTCTGCCCAGTGACTACCACCACTCAGTGTGAGAGACGCGTATATGAGAGAGAGGAAACATTTCCCCTCCTCTCTATTGTCCCAAATGAGGAGGGGAGACTATGCTTAGAAATTGCTAAATACATTACTAAGTACTGAGAGCAGGACGGAGAGGGGGAGACGTAGCAGCAGCTTCTGATATATAGATACGGAGTACAAAGAGATACAGAGTCAGGAAGAGAGGACATCCAACGATACAGTCCAACAACAGGGGCCGGGGAGGGAGTTAGTGTCAGAGACCACAGGTTTGCAGCATGCTGAGAGAAGAGGCCTCAGTCCCTCTTAGAAACTGGGGAAGAAAGAGAAAGAAGATGTGAGGGACCAGCTGCGGCCCAGCTGCTTTGTAGGAACCGATGGCTTCTGGCCACATGTTGGTTTACAGCCCTGTTGTTTTTTTTGTCTTTTTGAGACAGGGTCTTGCTATGCAATTCAGGCTGGCCTCGAGCTCACTCTGTAGCCCAGGCTGGCCTTGAACTCTGGACGATCCTCCTGCCTCAGCCTCCTGAGTGCTGGGATTACAGGCATGAGCCACCATGCCTGGCTCCTGTTCCCTTAATACCAACAACCAGATCACCCACGTGGCCTCTGCTACACCATCCCTGACCCACCCATAGTCCTTAGGTAAGAGGGGCGGTTAGAGCTTGGGACAGCTGTTACTACCTCTGCTGACCCATATGCAGGAGACTGCTGACATTACGGCTGCAGGGACCAAGCTAGACTTCATGGGCATTTCCTGTGGCTTTTTGGTGGTATGTGTAGATGGAAAGATACGGTGTTAGTAGTAAATCACACTGCCTTTACTGCAGATGTCTTCACAAAATCTCTATCCATCTAAGATATTTGAGAATGCAGGTGGAGGGAGGGTCCCTTGTTAGCTATGGTCTACGACAGTGATGGCGAACCTTTCAGAGCTTTTAGTGATACAAACAGCCCGCTGCAGCACGCGTGCCGTAGGTTCACCATCACTGGTCTATGACCTGTTTGCAGCAGATGGACAGTGGCCCTTGCTCACTTCTTTTGGCGTATGGCAGTGACCTCTAGTGGCAGAAAGCAGCACTGTGGCTACTACAATAGCCAAAGGGAAAGCAATAGGGAGCAAGAGAGGTGTCAGAGTTCAGTGTGCAGGACACACGGGCTACGCACATGTAGCCCCTACCAGGGGCCGGCAGGAGCTGAGGGGTAACACTGCAGCGAAAGTCTTCAGGTGGTTAAAAAAAAGAGAGAAAACCAAAGAAGTGTGGGTGGGAAAGGGGGCCACGTGAGGCTGGTGAGGGGAGGTGGCCCAGGCCTACCTGAAAGTGCAGGTATGTAGCCATCGTCCCGTGGGAGATTAGCTGGCTGCCGTCTCTTGGTGGAGAGGGAAAAGCTTGGCCTGGTCCTCAGCCTCGTAGCCGCACGGCAGGTCACTCCTATGGGAGACACACACGCGGATCAGCGCCACAGAAGCGAAAGTATCACTGCCGTGGACACGGCTCTGACAGCGCTCCTGTGAGATAACCAAGGCCAGGGTCAGGGCCCGCTCATGCGTTCCAGGGACGCAGGGAACTGCAAGGCCAGGCTGATGTAAATGACTTGCCCAAGGCCACAACGTTCCCAACGTGAGCAGAGAAACCACTTCATCGGGTGTGCGTGGCCCCGTAACTAGAACAGGAAGAGGCCCCAGAGGGGACCGGAGGAGGGGACGGTGTTCCGCACAGAGGAGAGGGAATGCCTGGGTCTCCCTGACCACCCAGGGAGGGCAGGAAGATTCTCATTTCCTCCTCCCTCCCCCAGAGGCTCCAGGGAAGCACTACGCAAGGCAGAGGGAAGTTCAGTTGTTCTTCTGGTCCCACCCAGAGAACCCAGGGCAGCGGAGAAGGGTGTACCTATTGTCGTTGATATCTGTGGCATTTCCTGAAGGGGTCGCCAGTGAGGCAGTGGTGAGAAACAGAGAGCAGAGGGGGGTTAGGAATAGTCTTCCTAGGCCCCTCCCACCCTCACCCTTCTGCAAAACAAGTCAGTCTTCACACTGTCCTCAGTCACCCAAGGCCACACCGTTACTCTCTTGAGAAAAAACCTCCTGCCCCTAACTAAGGAGAAGGGAAAAGGACAGGCAGGGGAGGTGAAATCTAGACCTGAAAGAGTGGGTAAGTATCTTCCTGTTTTTTGTTTTTGGAATACAAGGGGTTGAACCCAGGGTCTGGTGCATGCTAGACAAATGCTCTGCCAGGGAGTTGTATCTCCAGCCCGGGTAACTTTTTATCTGAAGCCTTGGCATGTGAGGAAGGTTCACTTAAACTAGGGTCACCTACTTTTCCCATACCTCTCCACCTGCCCTGGGGATCCCAGAGGCTGGGTTACCCATCTTGGTCACTCACCATTGTCCATGTTGGCCTTCTGATATGAAGCCAAGGGGCCACCAGAAGACGGAGCTCCACTGCTGGTACAGGAGTTAGCAAAGCTGGATGGAGCAGAAAAGAGAGATGCAGCCTCCAGCATCCACGCTCCACCATTTATTATTTTTTTGTCTTTTTCAGATAGGGTCTCGCTATGCAGTTCAGGCTGGCCCTGAGCTCACTCTGTAGTAGCCCAGGCTGGTCTCAAACTTGCAATGATCCTCCTGCCTCAGCCTCCCGAGTGCTGGGTGCAGCCTGCAGGTGCACCACCATGCCCAGCAATGCTCCACTATTCTGAAGACCACAAACCCACATTCACCCTCAGCCATAGAGCCACACGGCCCGCCCCATCCCCAGAGAGCAGAGGACAGCAAACATGGTGGCACAGGCAGGGAGGCAGAAGCCCACCTTGTCCCAGGTATGATACTGAGGAAGGATTAGAAATGAAGCTACTTTGGAAGATAACTGAGTCCTAACCAATAACTGACCCAACTCTATGCCTTCCAGGCTCCGGAAAGCCTTGGGTCGGGGCCCCAGCCCATGCCCGGGGTCACTTACTACACATCTGAGGTGGAGCTGGGTGCAGCTTGCAGGTACAGATTCTGGTAGTTCTGGAAAAGGCTGTTGGTGTAACTGATGCACTCAGGGCTCCGGGTGCCATAGGGGTTGGTGGGGGAGGACGCTGGGTAGTGGCCAGGCCGTACAGGTTTGGCTGTAGAAAAGAGGGAGTGAACATGAGGAAGCCGTCTCTCTCTCTGGATTGCCCTGGTCCCAGAGGCCGTTTCACAGAGTTTGATGTGGGCTGCTTACAACATAATTCATCACTTTTCTTTCTCGGCAGCACTTGGAATTGAATCCAGGACCTCCTCACAGGTTAGGCAAGCACTGCACTGCCGAGCTCCAGTCCCAGCCCTTTGTGTTTGTTTGTTTGTTTGTCTTTTTGAGACAGGGTCTCGCTATGCAGTTCAGGCTCGCCTTGAGCTCACTTTGTACCCCAGGCTGGTCTCAAACTCACAAGGATCCTCCTGCCTCAGCCTCCTGAGTGCTGGGATTACAGGCGTGCGCCAGCACACCCGGCTGCTCTTATTTTTGGATGTGAGGGAAGGCTGGGCACTACAAGCAGTACTCTAGTTGCCTGACCCTCGGGAATTTGCCGGGCCCACTGCAGGCGGTAATCCCAACTGGCCTTAGACACCCACTCACCGATCTGGGCAGAATGGCCTCTCTTGCCCGAGCTCTTGTACCGTACGGCCTCCTTGATGCGGTCCACCTCCTGCTGGTACCGCCGCTTGTCCTTCATGGCGCCCTCCTTGGCCTCCTTCAGTGCACCCTCCAGGGCCTTAACTCTCTCAGCCGTAGCCCTAAGTCGTTTTTCCAGTTTAGGAAGCTCACAACGCAAATCTGCATTGTCACGTACCAGCTGCAGGGCGTCCAAGGAGAAAAGGCGGAAACAGAGGCAGGCGACGCAAGACAGTCACGGGGTAGAGTGTGAGCATGAGGGGTGGAGAGAAAATAAACAGAAGTCAGGAGTCAGAGAAGATGGAGACCACATTGTTTCTGTAAGAGATCTCGTTTCCTTCCTGTGATGTGGTCTTCTATCCAGTTCTTTTCTTCTTCCTACATCATTTTCCTAGGCTGCAAAACCTGACATTGCTACTATAGGCCGGAAATTTTCTTTTTGGTGTTTTGAGACAGCGTCTCCCTGTGCAGTTCAGGCTGGCCTTGAACTCACTATGTAGCACAGGCTGGCCTTGAACTCGAGGTGATCGTCCTGTCTCAGCCTCCTGAGTGCTGGGATTACAGGCATGTGCAACAGTGCCCAGCCAGCTCGGAAGTCTTGACAGTGCCTGGTCCCCTTCTTCATCGGGCCTGGGCACTCCCCTCCATGTCGCACAGCTTGTGCCAAACCAACAGCTCCAGGGCTCCCATGGGGATGAGGCACCCCCTTCCCCAAAGATGGCTGCATGGACATGCAAAGGGCAGGGCAGCTAGGGGAGGGCAGCAGTGTGAAGCGTGGATGTAGACGAGAGTGAGCGCAGGTAGGTGCAGTGCAGAGCAGGAGCAACAGCTCTAATCCAGGAGCCCCACATACATCCACGTACACACCATGCCCCATAGGCAGGAAAGAAAATGTTTGGGGTCTCACAAACATTTGTGCTCATTCCGCTCATGTTCAAGGACTTCCTGGGCTGTCTCTCCCTCCTTTAAACTAAGCTAGGGCATGGAAGAAGCACCTTGCAGCTAGAAACCTCTCTGACCCTTCCCCATAATGACTGGGGCACCACAAACTACAGAAGGGGCAGGGCCTCGGGGATATCAGGCAAACTGGAATATGGGGCAGGGGACACTGGAATATGGGGCAGAGCTGCAGTGCTCTGTGAGACTTTAATTTGGGTGATTTTTTTGGGGGGGGGTCTTTTTGAGATAGGGTCTCTCTATGCAGTTCAGGCCGGCCTTGAGCTCACTTTGTAGCCCAGGCTGGTCTCAAACTTGTAACGATCCTCCTGCCTCAGCCTCCTGAGTGCTGGGATTACAGGTATGTGCCACCACACCCAGCCTTAATTTGGGTGATTTATGGCTTACAATCAGTGTTTTTGCTGTGACAATAGTTGAACTTGATAATACAGTTGCAGCCCTGACATTCTGCTAGCTGAGAATTTTTTATATCTCTCCTTTTTCTTCCTGTCTCTGAGGTAGGATATTATGGCGAGTCCTCTGTCCTTTGCAGAAGCAGTTTTTGGCCCGTGGAACTTACAACAGAGGAAGAAGCAGAGGCCTCGATGAGGGAAAAAGATACGGCTCTGTTTTATTTGTTATTTTTAAAGCAATTTAATAGGTATTTGGCTAGAGAGGTAGAGTGAACATCTGGGAATGGCACAACTATTGCAAATATTTCCTGTCAGTCTTTCCATTCCTTTGTAATGTTACAATTTTATAGTAAGGTAAAGAAAGAAAGAAAGATGGTAGTAAAGCCCTCAACAGCCCCAAATAAAGTCAATTAACTCTGAAGATTATCACTGGGCTGCAGGTTTGGGAATTTTTATTTATTTATTTATTTATTTGTCTTTTTGAAACAGGGTCTCTATGCAGTTCAGGCTGGCTTTAAGCTCACTTTGTAGCCCAGGCTGGTCTCGAACTTGCAACGATCCTCCTGCCTCAGCCTCGAGAGTGCTGGGATTATGGGCATGCGCTACCACACCCCGCTCAGTTTTGGGAATTTTTCATTACAAGAAAAGCTGTAGTAAGTATGTACTATGTAGGCTGGGCATCACACTGGGAGGAAGATGGGGTCTGAGTTTTTCTTTTTCTTTTCTTTTTGTCCTCACCTCATCCCCGGACACTAAGGACTGAACCCAGAGTCTAGGCAAGTGCTTTGCCGCTGAGATACATCCCAGCCGCCAACAGAGTTAGGATTTCCTTTATGAATCAACTGATTTTAGTTTGTGGTTTCTTTTCTTTTCTTTTTTTTTTTTTGGTACTGGGAATCGAACTCAGGACCTTGCGCTTGCCAGGCAGGTGCTTGTGCCGCTGAGCTACACCCCCGGCTATGAGTCAATTTGAAAGAACCAGCTGACAGACTGTCGAGCCTGCCTCAAGGCTCAACTCGCTGGTGCCAGCGCGGTGCCCCTGCTCTGCACACTCCAAACATTCCCTGTCCTGCCCTCTCCCTCCCCGGCCCATACCTTCGAAACCCAGTCATCCAGCTAAGGAGCCGCCGCAGCAGGAAAGGCAGAGAGGCAGGAACTTTAATAAGCAGGCATTCTAAGGGCCCCAAGCCGGGGCTGGCTGGGCTATCTCAAGGACATCATTTAATGTCCTGGATTCTTTCCCCAAGGCCAGCAGATAGCGCAATTCCTTTTCTTTCTGTCTTTCGGAGACA
>NW_004955458.1:5299703-5302945 GCF_000276665.1 Chinchilla lanigera | reverse complement strand
ATTTTTCTAAACTTAATTTAATTTAATTTAATTAATTTATTTCATCTTTTTGAATCAAGGTCTCACTATGCAGTTCAGGCTGGCCTTCAGCTCACTTTATAGCCCAGACTGGTCTCAAACTCACAATGATCCTCCTGCCTCAGCCTCTCAAGTGCTGGGATTACAGGCATGTGCCACCACACCCAGCTAAAATCTGATATATACTCTTTTGTGCGTATTTTTTTTAATTTTTATTTTTATTTTTTATTTTTGGTGGGGCTGGGGATCAAGCCCAGAGCTTCACACATGCCAATCGCTTTACCCTTGAGCTACACCCCTAACCCCCTGCTATCCAACTCTATAATTCTTCAACTCCTGTCCCTTTCAATCTCTTCCTCTAAGATAGGCCTGAAGAATCCACTTCTAGCAGAGGTGAATCAGGAACTTTGAAAAGCGAAAACAGGCATGAACCAAAGAACAAGGAAAAGGTAGGCCCAAATGTGACAGGAAGAAAGGACTAGCCGGAGAAGTAAAAGAGAAAAGTAAGGAAAATATGTAAGTATATTTTCCTGAAGCTACGGGGCTTCCAAGGCTTTTGGGAATCATAGAGACCTGACCTCAAAACTTCATCCCTTGTCTGGGCTCTTACCTGTTTGTGAACCTTTGTAAGTTGTTCCAGGTTGTTCTCAAGAAAGGAAATCTTCTGCTTTTGGGAGTGAATCCCCCCACTGTCCTCGGGCTCCATTTCTGCACTCTGATTAGAGACAGAGGGAAGATGTAGTTGTCCTGAGGACGAACAGGCCCCACCTCGGCCAGGCCAAGCCAGCCCCACGGGAGCAGCAGGGCGGGAGAAAGCTAGGAGGAGCAGACGACGTGGGGTTGGCAGGAGCCGTAGGGGGAGCACTCACTTTCTTGACTCGAGTCGTGACGTCTTGAACGAACAGCTTGCGAAGATTGTGGAGGGTCTGGAGTTCACGAGCCTGGGAAGAATGACAAAAAAATTAGGGCTCTCTAGATAGCATATTTATCTTCTCCCTCCACAATGTTGTTTATTTTTTTTTCTTTTGTCTTTGTGAGACAGGGTCTCGCTATGCAGTTCAAGCTGGCCTTGAGCTCACTTTGTAGCCTAGGCTAGTCTTGAACTCTCAACAATCCTCCTGCCTTAGCCTCCCGAGTGCTAGGATTACAGGCGTGTGCCACCACGCCCGGCCTTCCCTCCACAATTATTGGAAACTTCAGTCTATACAGTCAGTGAGCCACTCATGTTTTAGGAAAGGACGTGTCTTGGTTATGCCACAGACAATGATGGCAAACCTTTTAGGGTTCTGAGTGATAACAAACAGCTGGCTGCAGCATGCGTGCCATAGGTTCGCCACCACTGCCATAGACTAATTGCCAAAGGGCAGGAAAAAGCAAGGTCAGGAAGGGACTGGGGGGTGGGAAGGGGGCCTGAAGCCCTCTCCTCCCGTTTGCTTGGCACAGAAGGAAACCACTCACAACTGTCTCCTCCAGACCCTTGAGGTCCTGCTTGGACTGCTCGTGTCGCTCGTACAGAAATCTGCAGCAAGAGAAATAAGAAAGGAGCAAACAGAGAGATTCCTCAGGACCCTGTGTCCACCCCTGCTCCATCCCTTTGATCTCTACTATCATTTATTACACTCGTAACTCATGTTTACTGTGCAGAAATTAGGACACAATTTAAAAAGAGAACTAAGAGAAATTTTAAAAGGACCACAATTTTACTACTTATAGATCAAACCACCATGAACCACCTGGCGTCCATCTTAGCAGACTACTGTTTCTATGCACATACATATCTGCATATAAATGTTATGAGAGGGCCGGGGATATAGCTCAGTGGCACAAGTGCCTGCCTGGCAAGCGCAAGGTCCTGAGTTCGATTCCCGGTACCCCCTCCAAAAAAATAAATAAGTGTTTTGGAGAACCAGGCGTGGTGGCGCACACCTGTAATCCCAGCACTCGGGAGGCTGAGGCAGGAGGATTGTTGCGAGTTCGAGACCAGCCTGGGCTACAAGGTGAGCTCAAGGCCAGCCTGAACTGTATAGGGAGACTCTGTCTCAAAAAGACAAAAATAAATAAATAAACTTTATGAGATCAGACAACTCACACCATTTTGTAATCTGCTTGCCATACTTCGTAGAATATCATAATCCTCTTTCCCCTAGGTCAGCTAATGCTCAGCAGGGGTCACTCCTGACTACCCCATCAAGTTTGTTTCCTGTGAGTCACCATGGGCCGGCTACACACGCACCCCGGCTCTACCAGCGCATCTGCAAGCACATCTGCGCAGGGCGGGGAGCCCATCTAGCCTCAGGCCAGCTGGCAAGACCATCACTCACGTCAGCTCCTGAAGCTTGGTGCTCTTCTCATGTTCTTCGTTCTTCAGCTTCTCATAGTCAGCCTGGAGTTTCTCCAGCTCTAACTGGAGCTTCTGATTCAGACTACAGAAAATATTGGGGGAAAAAAAGATACTGATGAGCAGTCAGGGGTGAACAGACCCTCAAACATTTGTCTACTTCTCGTACGAGTGAACCTAGTTAGAACGGATGCATCTCAACAAAGGCAAGGCAGGGGCATCACAGTCCCGGACTTAAAATTATCCTACAGAGCTACTGTGATGAAAACAGGACGGTACTGGTGAAAAAGCAGACCTGAGGATCCATGAATGGATGAGAAGATATAGACCCAACTCCAAACACATTTAGCCACCTTATCTTTTTTTTTTGTACAGGGAATCGAACTCAGGACCTTGCACTTGCCAGGCAGGTGCTGTGCCACTGAGCTAAATCCCTGGCTCCGGCCACCTTATCTTTGACAAAGGAGCCAAACACCTTCACAGGAAGGAAGATAGCCTCTCTAATAACTGAGGTTGGAAAAACTGTCTCTCCACATGCCAAAGATTAAAACCCATGTCTTTCACCATGCACTAAACTAAAATCAAAATGGATGGAAGATCTGAATATTAAAATAGAAATACTAAATCTGCTGGAAGACAGAATAGGTAGAACTCTTGAAGGCATCTCTATGGCAAAGACTATGAACAAAACCCTGGCTGCATAAGAAATACCACAAAGAATCAACAACTGGGATCTAATCTTCTTAAAAAGCTTTTGCACAGCAAAAGAAACACCAACAGAGTGAAGAGACAACCCTCAGAGTGAGAAAAAAATTTTGCCAGTTGTTCCTCAGACAAAGGAGTAATATCTAGAATATATAAAGAACTCAAAAAAACAGACCCCCCC
>NW_004955458.1:5280751-5298993 GCF_000276665.1 Chinchilla lanigera | reverse complement strand
AAACAGCCCAAATGTCCATCAACTGATGAACTGATAAAGAAGATCTGAGGTTTTTATATAATGGAGTACTACTCAGCCATAAAGGAGGATAAGCTTGAGACATTTCTAGGCAAATAGATGCACCTGAGACCATGCTCTTATGTGAAATAAATTGGACACACATGTTCAAATGTTGCATGATTTCTCTGGTGGGAGACACGGAAAGTGTGACTAAGGACCAAAATGTTTAACAGACATTGTGAAAGAGGAAGAAAATGTTCAAGTGGGAGGGGGAAGACGGAAAGAAAGAAAAGGAAAAAAGAGAAGGAAAAAGTGGAAACAACGCTTTTGTAAATAAGGAGGGAAGAAGTGTTGAAGGGAGGAGAGGGAAATGGGGGAAAAAGAAGAATCAAGATATGCTATGGGCTGAGGATATAGTTCAGCAGCACAAGCACCTGCCTGGCAAGTGCAAGGTCCTGAGTTCGATTCCCAGCACCAAAAAAGAAATATACCATGTACAGGTACAAATTCACTGTGGTGAATGTGATCATTATGGATATCTAAAATGTACCAAAAACGGTAGTTTAAGACAAAAAAGGTGACGCTTTTACCTCCAGCAACTCATGTCACGGTCTGTCTCCAGGACAGTAAGAAGCCCTGAGCTTCCCTCAAGGATGGGGACTAGTCCTTACTCCTGGTGTCTCCTGGAGCTGCACTGCAAAGTTATGTCATTGTTGGGGAATGACATGTTTGTTATTTTTTTGTGTGTGGTCTTTTTGAGACAGGGTCTCGCTATGCAGTTCAGGCTGGCCTTGAGCTCACTTTGTAGCCCGGGCTGGCCTCTAACTCACAACCATCCTCCTGCCTCAGCCTCCTGAATGCTGGGATTACAGGCGTGCGCCACCGTAGGGAATGGGAAATGACATGTGAAAGTTAAAGAATCCAGTCCTGAAGGAGGATCTGAGTGGACACAGCAAGGTAAGAAGACGTGGTAGAGATGACAGCCACCCTCTCAGGTCCTTACTCTTTGAGTTCATCAATGGTCTTCTGCTTCTCGTTGATCTCATCCCGGAGCCGGGCCAGCTGCCGGTGATGCGCCTCCCGATGGGTCTCCATCTGCAGTTCCAGGGCCTTCTGCAAACAGCGCCCCCCTAAGCTCAGAGCCAGACTCCCAGGTACAAGTTCTATGAGAGCGAGCACAGCCCGCAGCCTACCAGGCTCCAGTCACCCCCACACCTCCCTGCTCACCTTCACGTCGTCTGCATCCTGTGTGTCCGGCTCCTTGTCCTTCAGAGCCACTTCATGTACCGTTTCTAAGGGAAAAAGGGAAGGAAGCGTGTATCAAACCCGCCTCCTACAGAGAGAACTTCATGTTGAGACAGAGCTCCCGGCCGGGCTGGGGACAGACCCAGGATGTTCTTCTGGGTTAGGAGAGTCCAGTCTGATATGACAGGGACACAGAGGATGGGAGGGATTATGATTCCCATAAAATCTACATGCAAAAGCTTGGCTCAATGGCCTGAGTCGGCATCTACAGTTCAGGCTGATCCTTTGGGTGAGGGGCTGTTGGGTGGTTTCTTTTTTTCTTCTTCTTTTTTTTATCTTTTTGAAACAGTCTCACTTTGCAGTTCAGACTGGCCGAGCTCACTTTGTAGCCCAGGCTGGTCTCAAACTTGCAAAGATCCTCCTGCCTCAGCCTCCCAAGTGCTGGGGTTACAGGCATGTGCCACCACGCCCAGCGGTTTCTTCTGAGGTTTGTGACTTTCCCTCCCCGCCCCCTAGGACCTTAGGTGCCAGGACGGGTGGGATGGAGGTCTACAAAGGTCTCACCCTGGGCCTGGAGCTTGGCCAGCTCATCACTCAGGGAGTCATAGGACTCTTCCAGGTGCCGCTTCTTTAGCTCCACACTCTGCATGTACTCCGTGAGCGAGCGGATCTTGGCCTCGTGCTGGAGGAAGACAGTCGGCAAGAGAAAGACAATTGGAGCAAAGGACACAGCCCCAAGCAGCAGCACACACCTCTATGTACCCCAGCTCTCCTCCCAAGCTCTCCCCTCCTGCTGTGCCTTCCCGGAGGAGGAAGGGCCAGGGGCTATTCCCAGAGTCTTCCTTTAGACTCTCAGCTCAGAGAGCGTACTCCTTGAACTCCTTCACTCTTTTTGCCAGTGCTTCCCCTCCGCGCTGCTAGCTTTCCGCCCTTGGTTTCAGCTGACCCCAGGATGCTGACATAGAGGTTGTGGTTTTTTGTTTTGTTTTGTTTTTTTTCTTCCGGTACCGGGAATCGAACTCACGACCTTGCGCTTGCCAGGCAGGCGCTGTGCCGCTGAGCTAAACCCCCAGCCCCAAGGTTGTGTGTTGGGAGTTTTACCCATAACCAAAAACAGTCTTCTTTCTCCCACGGCACCCAGGTGCTCTCCCCGTCAGGCACTCACCTGGGAGATGAGGAGCTGGCAGGACGACAGCTCCCGCCCGGTCACTTCCATCTTGCGGTGACACTCCACCTGCAGGTTCTCCAGCTGCCGACACCGTTTGACCACTGACTTGACCTCCGATTTGATTTTGCTGATGTAAAGTCGGGCCACGGTGAACTCCTCCTCGATGGCCCCGCTGATCTCCACCGGCTGAGAGTGGGCAGAGGAGGAGAAGTTGCTTCCGTGCCGCAGGGAGGCTGTAACCCACTCCCTTCCATGTTTTGCACAACCCACATGCAGAGCCTCGGGTGGGATGGACATTTCCAAATGACCACGAGTGGCTTTCTATCACGTGGCATTTCACACTAAAGCTCTTTATCTGGACGTAAAGATTCAATTCCCACAGTCCTCTTCATCCACCTTAAAGAGCAATATGATTTTCTTTTTGAGTCAGGGTCTTGCTTTGTTTGCCCAGACTGGTTTCTTTTTTTTTTTTTGAGACAGGGTCTCCTTATGCAGTTCAAGCTGGCCTTGAACTCACTTTGTAGCCCAGGCTGGTCTCAAACTTGCAACAATCCTCCTGCCTCAGCCTCCTGAGTGCTCCAGACTAGTTTCAAACTCCTGAGCTGAAGCAAACCTCCTGCCTTAGTCTCCAGAGAAGCTGAGACTACAGGTGTCCACCACATGCCTCGCTTGACTTTCTTTTCGAGACAAATAGATCTGCTTTATCACCCAGGTCTCTCACTCTTACTTGCACAGATTTGCATATGTCTTTCTTAACCTTCTCCCCACTTCTAGGTCCTGCTATGAGTTCATCTTTATTGCTTCTTTATTTATTTGTATACTTTCTTCTTCTTTTTTTTTGTCTTCTTGAGACAAGGTCTTCTTATGCAGTTCAGGCTGGCCTTGAGCTCACCTTGTAGCCCAGGTTGATCTCAAACTTGCAACAATCCTCCTGCCTCAGCCTCCTGAGTGCTGGGATTACAGGCGTGCGCCACCACGCCAGCTTTTATTTGTATACTGTAGAATGTATTTTTCAGTTGAGCCTCTACAAACCTCTATCTGGCTTCCTGAGTCTAGCCTGAGACCACATTTCCTTGTCCTCTGGCCCAGCTTTCTCCGTGTCCCAGAGGGCTGGATGGCCCCTCCCTGGCGCTCCTGCACAGGACTGCCATCTCCCCCACCACACACACACTCACCAGCTTAATCTCGCCGTTGCCCACGATGACACTGAACTCACTCAGGTCTTTCATCAGCCCGTTCAGCACCTCAGCAATTCGCTTCCGCTGGTGTCCACTGACCTCCTGGAGCCGCTGCAGCTCAGACTCCAGAGACAGCATGGTGGCCTGAGGACAGCCCTCATGTCATTCCCACCGCCACCGCCTTCTCCCCTCCCCACTTCAGGCATGACCCCGAGGGCTTCCACGGGAGGAGCACAGGCCCCGCAGGAGTGTCTGCAAGGCAGAAGGACCAGGAGGGCCAAGTGCAGTCGCAGAGCGAGAGAGCACCACGACACACGGGCCTGCTGTGCACACAGGAGGACCACACGCCTTGGGCGCGGAAGAGGGGCTGGGGTCAGGGGGCCCTCGGCATGCTCGCAGGCCACGCACCACCTTCTGGGACAGCTCATCCACCAGAAGCTGGTTCTGCTGGCTCTTCTCCTCCACCTCCTGGGACTTCTGGTCGTAGTTCACCGCCAGCTCCTCCAGGGCCTGCAGCACCTCCTTCACCTCTTCCTTCGCGGCGTCATTCTCCGACTGCAGGTGGCTCAGCTCCCGCTGCACCTTCTCGTTGTCTCCTCGGGTGGACACCAGCAGCTTCACAGAAGACGCGTGTGAGGGAGCTGTTACTCATGCTCACTTCCACGGCCCCTGAGTCTAGGGAAGCTGAGCCCCCACCAAATCGAGTCCAGAGGTGGGCGTCGGGCCCACAGAAATCAGGAAATAGAATGCAGAAGCGCCTGGGCTTCTCCAACATCTGGACTTCAAGAACAGCCCCAGTGAAGTTTCCAGACTCCGGTAGTTGAGGGGCGGGGGTGCGGTGAAAGCCCTGAGCAGAATGTCCTTTCTTCCATCAGATTTTACTTATTTTTTTATTTATTGAGACAGAGTCTCGCTATGCAGTTCAGGCTGGCCTTGAGCTCACTTTGTAGCCTAGGCTGGTCTCGAATACACAACAATCCTCCTGCCTCAGCCTCCCGAGTGCTGGGATGACAGGCGTGCGCCACCATGCCCGGCCAGATTTTATTTAAAGACGTCTCTTCATGTCTCGTAGGGATGAACACAAAGCCCCTCCCTCCAGCGTCTTCTCCCTTCCCGTTACCTCCTCCTGGTCCAGCATCTGCTGCTTGAGCTTCTCGATGAGCTGGCTCTGCTGGTTGATCTCATCGTCCTGTGGAGGCAAGGGGGCCCTGGTGAGGGAAGCCATTCCTTCCAGTTCGGAGTTCTGGGGCAAGGGGAGAGGTGGGATCCTGAGCGAAATCCTAACAGTTTGGGTTCTGAGCTAGGAAGTTCACAGGCTACGCAGATGTCTTTCTCACCTTCTTTCTCTGACTCCAGTTCTTAGCTTTAGATTCCTTTCTCCGAGGAAGTTAATAGAACCTTGACGATTCATAGCAAAAGCCTTTATTCTGTTTGTTTTTGGTGTGTGTGTATGTGCGTGTGCTACTGAGGACTAAACCCAGAGCCTTCGCACTGAGTTACAGCCCCATCTTTTTTTTTTTTTTGAGACAGGACCCCATTATGTAGCCCAGACTGGCCTCAAACTCATGGCAATCTTCCTGCCTCAGCCTCTGGAGTGCTGAGATTATAAGTGTACACCACCATCCCTGGCATCATTTTGTTCTTATTTTATTGTATTATTATTATTGTTTTTTGTATCAAACTCAGGACCTTGCACTTGCCAGGCAGCTGCTTTGCCGCTGAGCTAAATCCCCAGCCCCCATTTTGTTCTTATTTTATTGTATTATTATTATTGTTTTTTGTATCAAACTCAGGACCTTGCACTTGCCAGGCAGGTGCTGTGCCACTGATCTATATCCCTAGCCCTTTATCTTGTTTTTTATTGTGAGACAAGGTCTTCCTAGATTGCCCACACCAGCCTCAAACCTCGTCCTTCTGTCTTACCTTCCTGAGTAGCTGGGCATGTGCCACTGCACCAGCCAGTAAAAGCCTTTAAATATTCGTATCTTTTAACTAGAAATTCCACTCTAACACTTCCTTTTAACCCAGTCATTCAAAAGCTAAGTCTTAGAGCCAGGCGTGCTGGTGCACACCTGTACTTCCAGTACTTGGAAGGCTGAGGCAGGAAGACTGCTGCAAGTTTGAGGACAGCCTGGGCTACACAGTGAGTTCAAAGTCAGCCTGCACTGCCGGGTGTGGTGGCGCACGCCTGTAATCCCTGCACTCAGGAGTCTGAGGCAGGAGGATCACTGTGAGTTCAAGACCAGCCTGAGCTAGAAAGTGAGCTCAACACCAGCCTGAGCTACATAGCGAGATCGTCTCAAAAAGACCAAAAAAAAAAAAAAAAACCAAACAAAGTCAGCCTGCACTACAAAGCAAGACTCACCTCAAAAAAAGCTAAGTCGTAGCCATGTGTGGTAGTGCAGGAGGCTGAGGCAGGAGCATTGCAGGTTCAAGGCCAGCCTAGGCAATTTAGCAAGCCCACATCTCCAAAGTAAAAATAAAAAAACAAAACCAGTGTGGTGGCACATGCCTATAAGTAATCCCCACACTCAGGAAGCTGAAGCAGGAGGATCAGCACGAGTTCAAGGCCAGCCTGGGCTACATAGCAAGACCTTATCTCAAAACAAACAAACAAAAAGGGTTGGGGATGTAGACCAGCTCTTGAGCACTTGCCTAGCATGCATGAATCCCTGGGTTTGATACTCAGTACTGAAAAGAAAAAAAGAAAAAAAAAAAAGCAAAGTCTTATATATAAAAGATAGTCATTTCCAACTTACTTAAAATAACAAAAACTGCAAGCCTTGCAATATTTATTTTTATTTATTTATTTATTTATTTATTGCCTTTTTTTGAGACAGAGTCTCACTATTCAGTTCAGGCTGGCTTTGAGCTCACTTTGTAGCCCAGGCTGGTCTCAAACTCACAACAATCCTCCTGCCTCAGCCTCCCAAGTGGTGTGCAAGCCTTGTAATAAATGAATGGTTAAGTATGTCTTCATAAATGGACTTGTAGGCAGCCTTTTAAAAGGCACAAACAATTTTTAAGTAGAAAATTGTTCATAATATGTTGAATGAAAAAAATGGATGCAAAATCATATATGTGGGCTATCCCGGGCCGGAGATATAGCTCAGTGGCACAGCACCTGCCTGGCAAGCACAAGGTCCTGAATTTGATTCCCAGTAAAAGAAAAAAAAAAAAAAAAAGAAACAGGCTATCTCAATTGCATCGTTCATTTAAGGAGAATAGCAAAATGTTAACAGCAAAATATTATCTCTGAATGGCAGCGTGATGGGCGGTTTTAACTTTCTACATTTTTATTTACTTTCTACCTTTGCAATAAGGAATTATTTATCCCTTTTAAAGAGAGAAAGAGAGGGGTTGGGGATATAGCTCAGCGGCGCAGCACCTGTCTCAAAAGCAAGCGGTCCTGAGTTCGATTCCCGGTACCAAAAAAAGTAAAATGAGAAAAAGGTGGTATAAGGGAACTGTCTCAGTCCCCCGCCTTCCCGTCCCCGCGCCCTCACCTTGTCGTCGAGCTGCTTGTAGAGGCGGCGGATCTCCTCCTCGTACTTCTGCCGCTCCTCCGGCGCGATGCGCACCACGATGGACGAGTTGTCGTTCACAGGGGTCTCCTCACACAGCTCGGCTCCCAGGGCCGCCTCTTCCCCAGCCAGGCGCTCGGTCTCAGGCACGTTCTCTCCTGGCAGGGGCAGAGCGAAGGGAGAGCTGAAGACGAAGCCGAGTGCAGACAGAACGCTTCCTCCTCCATTCCTCCACGCCAGGACCCCCGCGCAGTGCCGAGCCGCCCGCCGCCTCCTCCCACCACGCCCACCTCCTCCCACCATGCCCGCAGGCTCCCCGCTAACCATTGCGCCAGCGGCTCAGCTCAGCCTCCAGCTTCGCGATGGTCTCCTTCTGGGCCTTGGTCTTCTCCTTTTCCTTCTCATATTTCTTCTTCCACTGCTCGGCAGTCAACTCCAGGTTCACTGAGGCGGTGTTCTTAATGGTTTTTGCCCTGGGTGAAGACGAGAGAAACAAGGAGATGTGACCTGCCTTTGGCCTGGGGACACTGGCTGGGACAGCTAGAGGGGCTGAGACGGGGGCTGGGCGCCAGCGCTCCCTCGGCGGACTCTGCCACTGACCGCTGCCCAAACATCAGGGTGGACTTGGTCTCTGCATCATTGTAACTGGACGGCGAACAGCAGATGAACATGGTGGTCCGGCAGTTTCCTCCCAGAGAGTCCTGGAGGATCCGGGTCATTTTGCTGTCACGGTAGGGCACGTAGCTTTTCTGGGAAGGAGGGAGACCGCGAATCAGAAAGATAAATTCAACAGGGGTTCAGAAAGAACGGTGGTGCCGAATGGGAACCGAGCAAACCCCGGAAGCTGGGCTTTGGAGGGAGGGAGGGAGGAGGCGCAGGTGGGCTCGGAGGGAGGGGCGGAGGGCACCCAGGGGCGCTTACGGTGCCCTCGGCCAGGGCGGAGATCACATTGCCCAGGGCGGACAGCGACTTGTTGATGTTCTTTGCCTCATCCAGCACGGCTCCTTCGGCTCCGGTTTTGCTGACCTGCCAGAGCATTAAGGGATGAGTGTCTCGTGAGCCTTTGTAAGGATCCTCACCGACTCTTCCAACTTAGGGGGCCCAGCCCAAGAAAAGGGGAGGGAATGAGAGACGACAGAGTAAGAGATGGTTGGCCAGAGCCAGGGAAGACCCTTCCTTCACCCCCTCAACTCGCTCTCCAAAGGCCCCGCCATGTTATTTAATTCTGTTTATGTGAAATAGTCAGGGTGGGCAAATTCAGACAGAGAGTAGATTAGTGGCTTCCGAGGATCGGGTGTCGGGGAGGACAGGAAGTGACTGTGACCGGGTAAGGAAAATGTCCTGGAATTATACAGCGGGGCTGGCTGTGCACCCTTGTGAACATACCAAACCCTCTGAACGATACACTTTAAAATAGCAAACTTTCTGGAATATGAATTCTATTTCAATTTAAAAAGGTTCTTTAAGGCCGGGCATGGTGGCGTACGCCTGTAATCCCAGCACTCGGGAGGCTGAGGCAGGAGGATCACCTCAAGTTCAAGGGCAGCCTGATCTACAAAGGGAGACCCTATCTCAATCCAAAAAAAAGTTTTAATGGAAAAAAAAGGCACCTTCCCGCCAGGCTTCCTTCTCGACCCACCTCACCCTAGCCCACAGGACCCCCAACCTTCTCGCTCCCCGCCAGGTCCACGAGGTACAGCTTCCCGCTGAGCTTCTGCTCCGTTTCCATGTTCTCCTGCTTGATGTTGATGAGGAAGATGCTGTGGCTGCGAGAGCTGTGTTCGTTCATGTCTGCAGGAGCCGGGGAGAGACGGGAATGCACCAACCCGCGCGGAGCTCGGCTCCCGCCGGCTGCCATCCCCACCGAGACAGAGGGGGCCTCAGAGCCGGCGGCCCTCCTCTGGACCACAGTCCTCCCTGCTCACTCTCCCACAGGGGCACAGAAGAGAGGTGACCGCCAGACTCAAGGGTCCCTTGTAGCCCCACTCACTCGTGACGGCCACGTGACGGTTCGATTTCCCCTCGTCAATCACATCCAGGATCTCCTCCGGGCTAGACACAAAGCGCTCAGTACAACCCTGTAGGGAGGAATGGACAGGGACCCATAAACTCTGGTCTGCACATTAAACTGCCAGCCTGACAGGATCTTCTCCAAGTCTGCAGACGCTCCTGGCCCCCTGGCCCATCTCACTTTCCCCACCTGGAACTCGTGCCCGCGCCCCCCATACACTGGTCTGCCCCGCTCTCACCTTGACGAACGGCACCCGGTTCTTGTCCTCGTGCACAGACAGGTTGGTCTTGGTCACTGAATCAAGACAATACAGGGTGAGCAAGGCCAGCGCGTCCACCCAGCCCCTGCACCCTGCAGTCCACTCAGATGGTGGCTGCTTCTTTGTTTTGTTTTGTTTTGTCTTTCCGAGACAGGGTCTCGCTGTGCAGTTCAGTTTGGCCTTGAGCTCACTTTGTAGCCCAAGCTGGCCTTGAACTTGCAGCGAGCTTCCTGCCTCAGCCTCCCGAGTGTTGGGATTACACGAGTGCGCCACCACACCTGGCCCGGTGGCTGCTTCTTTGTGCTGAAGAGAGGGAGACTCCCTGGTGAAGCCTGAACTCCACCTTCATGCTGAGCGCTCAGCACCTCCCACCCCTCCTCCTCCTCATCTTCAGGGCTCCAGTTCCAAAACTCCTGCTCCCATAAGACTATGTGTAGGCCTGGACTTGAAGCTCATCTTCCCACTCTGAATTCTTGGAAATTCTTGGAGAGTGAAGCCCAGGAACTCAGGCGTATCCCATGGGCCAAACAGCAATCAACTCCCTAGTCCTCTCCCCCCTCCTAACCCAGTGATGCTAAACACTCACCATCCAGAAGGTCACGAATCTTGTCCAGGTAAATCTCGAAATAAGAAACCTGGTTAGGAAGAAAGGAGAAGTGAAGAGAGCTTAGCTCAAACCTAACACAGGGATCTCAAGCTACCACAACCCACTCAAAGGGTGCAGGTGGGCAGGAAAGAACTTCTTGCTGGAGAAGAACTGAGGTAACCAGAGGGGAGGGTCAAAGTGGGGAGCCCAGGATTTTCAGTGGGTTCATTCTAGACCTCCTCCTCCTCCTCCTCCCAGCCCCATCCGCGGATGCCTAGCCTTCAGGTCTAGATCACCTTGATGTGGAACTCCAGGTTCTCATCCATGGAGTAGATATGGTTGAAGATGTCCCTGGCAATCCGAGGAATGATTCCCATCAGCTGGGGGTCGTGCAGCTTTCCCTGGGGAGTGAGGGAGCAAGGAGATAGCTCAGAGGTAGGCAGGGGAACACAAAGGGGTGCTGTGGAGCAGCATCCTAAATTAGGACATGGTCCCCACTACATCTACTTTTCAGTAGAAGAAAATAACTGAGGTGCCCTGGACTTTCTTTGCTGCTTTTCCAGATCAAAAGGAGACAATCAGAGTAGGGGTAAACAGTAGATTCAAGGGATCCCATTGAACTTCCCCTATAGCACTGCCCCTCAGTTCATTCTCTCTACCCGTCTGCCTTGGACCAGGCAGCTCTTGATTCCTAGGTCTTCCCCTACTGAGATTCCTATGAACACCCTCACTCCTCCTCCCCGGGGAGAACTCTCACCTCCATGGTATGTGTTTTCCCTGAGGATGTCTGTCCATAAGCAAAAATGGTGCCATTGTAGCCAGCAAGGACATCTAGAAGATAGAATGAAGAATACTGTTGGAGGCACGTGAGACAGGGAATGGGTAGTTTGAGAAAACTTTAAAACACATGTCTTACCTTTGACAATCTGCATGGCACACGCATGATAAACTTGCTCCTGAGTCGTGTTTGGGGGGAACACACGGTCGAAGACATACGGCTTCCCCTGGAGTGGAAATAAAAGATGTCAGACACAAGCAGGAAGAGCAGGAGGGAAAAGAGACACCACAGACTTGGCCATCAGCCTGAGAAAGACCCCCGAGTCTTCACCCATCCTGCTACCTGGGAAATTTGGAGGATAAGAGAAGCCGGAGAGAGAACCAAAGTTTAATACTGACACCAGGAGCGGTGTTTGTGTGGCAGAATATCACACAGCGAGACTGTGAAAGGATCTGTCTTGGTGTGGTGACTCAGCACTCACCATACTCAAACCCTTCCCTAGGAAATCAAATAGGACAACATGAGAAGTGGAAAGTGAAGGACAATTTACTAAGGGTAAAAAAAAAAGTACCTCAAGGTTTAAAAATATCTTCCTTGGGCCAGGCCTGGTGGCACACACTTGTAATCCCAGCATTCAGGAGGCTGAGGCAGAAGGACTGCCACAAGTTCAAGGCCAGCCTAGACTACATAGTAAGTCCAAGACCAGCTGGAACGACACAGTGAGATGCTGTCTCAAAAAAAAAAAAACAAAAAAAAACAAACTAAAAAAATTAATATTAGAAGAAGAATATCTTTCTTAGGTTGGGGATGTAGCCCAGTGGTAGAGCATTTACCTAGCAAATGTTAGGCCCTAGGTTCGATCTCCAGCATCACAAACAAAACAAATTTCCTCCATGATCCATATGTCTTGATATGAAATGGTGCTCAAGGGGCATTAAGTGTAACTATGAGTTTGAGGCCAGCCTGGACTACATAGTGACATTGTTATGGCTTGTGTCTAGATGTACCCCAAAAGCCTCATGCACGTTTAGATAGGACTTTTTTGGAGGTAGCTGAAGCTGGAGTTTGAGACTGATTCTGACTCATGAATCGGAGTAAGGGTGCTGGTATTAAGGGTGGGTGATTGCCGGGATCAGTCCATTGATTGGATTGGCACTGTCCTAATCCTAGCAGTCTGGATAAGATAAAAGGGGCAGAAGGAGGCTTGTCTCCTCCTTCCCTGGCTTGCTTTTGCTGTCTTCTCCTGCCACGAATTATTTCTCCTCTGTGATGCTCCTCTGCCAAGCCACCCTGCCTTCGAGCCAGCCGATTATGGACTGCAACCTCCACAAACTGTGAGCTAAATAAACCTTTCCTTCCTTTAACTTTGGGTGTTGGGTATTTTGTCTCAGCAACAACAGAAAAGTAACTAAGACAGAGATCATACCTAAAAAAAAAAAAATAAAATAAATAAAGTGAAAGATGCAAAGCTGCCAGTGGTGGTGCTACACACCTGTAATGTAAATTACTTAATTAAGTAATTAGAAGATGCAAAGTTAAAACTGTAGTTATACAGTGGTACTACAACGGCAAGCAGAAACACCAAAACAACACCCAGGATTTGGAGGCAGATTTTTATTTAACATCGGATGGGCACTGACAGTGAATCAATTGTCCCTCAAAATGTCAGGCCCCAAAGATCCAAGGAGGGAGGTTTTTATGGGGTTGTAAAAGGGGGGGTTACAGAGGCAGGGAACTTGGCTGTCTTTGGTTGTTTCTTACAATGTGCATCACAGTGACCAGCCGTTTCTAAGAGACAGAAGCAACCGGAACTGTAACAGGAACTATTACCTAGGCAACTAAGAAACTGAAGTATATTGTGGAGGGTGGAGAGGCTGGTTCTGTTACATTTCTCCCCTCTTTTAATTTCCCTGGCAAATCTTTGCTGGGTATATTACATGTGATCTTCTGAGACAAGGCTCAGCTAGAAGCGGTAACATTAGGGTTATCAGTAAACCTAGGATGGACCCTAGCCAAGGTCCCCAAGATTGTATTACAGAGTTTTTCTCTAAGTTGCTTTTAGGAAGAGACATAATTTAGGCCTGTCTGTTCTATAACATTACTCTGGCAAGGTAGTGAGGGAGTTAATTTGATCCAGGAGAGTGTCCAATGTACCTTGGACAATCATCAATCTTGGTCAAGTGTTTGATTGTTTTATTTTCTTGGGGCAACCATCTATAGAGTCTAAGGCAAAAGCCAGAGGTAGGAGTGCGGCAGGAAAGCAAGGATTGGGGTAAACAGCATGAAAAGGCACAAAAGTCATGGGGAATAGGTGTGGAGCAATCCTCAGCTGTGCGTGGACTGGTCAGCACCTGCAGTGACCACAGCAGGGCTTTGAGTGTGTTGTCTCTTTACAGTGAGCCCCGGAGGAGCTGTCCAGGTAAATTCCTAGCAATTGTCTAGATGGGCTCATAGGCACCTGGGTTATACATGTGTGCAGGAATGTCTACAGGTATAGCTGGTCTTTTAGCTAAACTTTTGTGGAGCTAGTTATAAGCTGCTTCTGTAGGGCTGTGTTTTATTTCTTTACTCTTTTAGAACTTTGTGGGGTGTATGCTGTATGCTATTGTTATTTAATCTTTAATAGTTCTGCCAATTTTAAGTTATCTGTGCTACAAATACAGTCCATTATTTCTGCCAATGGTCAAGGGTAGGCCATACCTAGGGATGATTTCTCACAGTAGGACCCTACAAGCTTCTGTTGTCCTGGACAGCCTGAGTAGGTACAGACAAGCACTAAGTCATTCCAGGTGGAGATCAGGGTCAGTAACACAGATGCTGAAGCCTGAGCCGGCTGCAGGGGTACAAGTACCAGAGCTGTGGCTTGAGCTTGCAGAACAAACAGTGGGGGAAGGTCTGGCTCTGATCTTCCGGGAGTACCAGGTAAGGTTTTTCCGGCTAGGGTTGATATTCTAGTCAATTAGATCTCTGGAGCAGGCTTAGCAGTGCAGATCTGGCATTGCTGGTAACAGGTTTCCAAATAGTGCAGGATGCAGAGCTTTGGCCAAAATAACTGTCCAAGGTAACCATAGCATATCTAGCCTGTCAGACTCCATTCTTTTTTTTTGTTTGTTTTTTGAGACAGGGTCTTGCTATGCAGTGCAGGCAAGCCTTGAACTCACTATGTAGCCCAGGGTAGCCTCATACTCACAGCAACCCTCCTGCCTCTGCCGCCCAAGTGCTGGGATTACAGGTGTGCACCACCACACCTGGCTTCGGACTACCTTCTTAACAGAACTACTTCCATCTGTAAACAGGGTTTACTCAGCATCTGTCAGGGGCTCTACTTTTAGGTCCAGTACAGCATATGGCACCTGGACAGTTAGGTCCTGGCCTAAGGGGAGCCTGTCAGCTTTCTTGATCACAGGGACAGTGCCTATTAGAGTCTGAAGGCAAAAGGGGTTGGCAGCCCTTAGTGACCGGATCCAAGTATTTGCACAGGTAGGGCCATGCGGCGCTCCCTGGGGCTGACAATCTGAGTACGCATCATCGTTTTTTTGTGAACTCAAGGATCCAGATTCTCCAGAAGCCAGCAGCTCCAAGAAATTTGCAGGGTTTTTTTTCCTTGTACCCAGTTTCTGCCAGATATTATAGCAGAGCTTTTGTGTCTTTCCAGCAGGCAGCTTGGGTGTCATTAATCAGAAGTGCTTTTTCAAAGAGGAAACAAGTTTTTGAACCGCTGGGAGGTTGAGTCCAGGTCAGCTGTGAAGAGGAGCTGGCTAACAGGAGCCAATCAAAGGCAGAAGAAGGCATTCTTTAGGTCCAGGCAGGTGTACCAGCAGGCTGTGGGTGGCAGAAGACTGACACAGTGTATACGGAGGCAATCATGGTGGCATTATCAATTCAGAGATCCTGAACTGGCTTTACAGGCAGGAGAGGTGTACTGTAGCAGTTTGACAGTCTATACTGTTTGCTCGGGAGACCATGGTGGAGCTGAAAGGGACAGAGAAACAGGGTGTCTCGGAGAAAAGGTGCTGGTGGCTTGGCCTAACCTGTCCTCAGAGCCTCCCCCAAAATAGTGGGAGAGCTCTTAACCCCTTATGGCGATTGAGTCCGGGCGAGCTGGCTTTTGGTTTCAGGACTTTCCCAGTTGAAAGGGCTCATGGGAGCAACTCTCAAGCAGAAGAAGGCATCTCTTACATCTAGAACAGTCCAGAAAGGGTGTATGGGTCAGGAACTGCAGAGTGCAAGGTGATGGCGATGTTGTTGATGGCATGGAGATCTTGCACTGGTTGGTACTCTCCATTAGGCATTTTTACTGGGAGGAGGGAAGTGCGGTAAGGTGATTAACAGTCCAGCAGGATCCCAAACTGCTTTAGGAGGCCGAGGTGTGGCTGGAGCATGGGTGGTGGTTAGGCCTGGAGGTGAGTCTTCCTCATACCTCTGGGAGGAGAATTTTCAGAATTTTAGGACTGCAGTTATCCGTGTCATCTTCCTCTCAGGGAGAGTGTATGGTTCAACAAGAGGGAGGCTGACTGGCTTGGTAACAGGAATTCACGTTTGGTGAGATGTCCTCCCAGGCTGCAAGTTTGTGTCTGGCAGAAGGGCTGAGAGGCAAGAGTCCCAGTTGCCCCAGTGATGTTAACTTTCTGACAGAGGGGTCTTTTGAAGGCAGAGAGCTCTGTTCTGTTGTCTACCAGGAAAGTCACAGGTTTGTCCCTGGCTTTGGTAATGACTGCAGGCTCTCAGGCCCAATCTGATAGAGCTTGGGCTGTCCTATCCGTCCAGGGCTTGCAGGGTGAGGAGAGGTTCAGGCTGAGGTAGGCCTGGAGAGTCAGGTTTCTTTATGTCTCACAGATGGAGGGGGCATTTATTGTTGTATAGCTCTTATAACTCACAGCTGGGGGTATAGTCATCTGTCAGACGGGGTTTTCTTATGGACATCAGGTGTTTTTAAAAATCAGGTTTCTGGGTAACAGTACTTGATGGGCTTTTTGTCTTCCTTCTTTGATGTCTTCGAGAAGCACTCAACTGGGTTGTCTCTAGGTGAAGAGACCTTTGGAAAGGCCATGGCAACTCATTCGTCAGGGCTGACGGTCCAATTTTTCCTCAGGCAAAATGTGGAACTCAGAAGGAATTGCTGACTGTCATCTCGGGTGGGCGTTAGATGATGCCATCTGAGCAGGAGAGAAGCAGAAGGCTCCAGAGGGAGGGTCTCTGTGGCTGAATGCAGGCAATGGCCGGCTGGAACCAGATCAGTTGGCTGGAAGTAGACAAGTCGGGAGCAGGGAGTGAAGCTATGGGTGTTGGCAGCAACCGTGGTGCCTGATGAGGGTGCCAAGGTGGAAGTCTCAGGAAAAATGGGCCTCACTTTCCTTTTTTTTTTTCTTTGAGATGCAAGGAGTGGTTTGGTTTCATTTTTAACTCTGTAGGGGTTGGGGATTTAGCTCAGCGGCACAGCACCAGCCTGGTGAGCGCAAGGTCATGAGTTTGATTCCCAGTACCGGAAAAAAAAAAAAGTTGGGGATTTAGCTCAGCAGCACAGCGCCTGCCTGGCAAGCACAAGGTCCTGAGTTCAATTCCCAGTACTGGAAAAAACAAACAAACAAACAAAAAATTCACTATCATTTTTAATTCTGTAAAAGCTTTTTTCCTGCGGTCAGGGACTGTGGGCTTTGACTAATTTTCACCTCTGATTTCCTACATGTGTGTTGTATACCGTTGAATGATGGTACAACAGACAAAAGGTGGGTGCCCCTCAGAGAGAGACCATTCAGATGGCTGCCTGGCCACGCCCCTGTGAGGACTTAGGTATAATTCAGCTAAGGAGGGTGTGAGGCCTCTGTCAGTCCACATGTCAATCACCACAGAACCACAGATGAGAGCCCAACCTGCCACGACGAGCAGGGCTTCCCAGCCTTGGTGCACAGATGGAGCAGCCTATTGCTTATGCTGTCTGTTCCACTCATTCACACATTCATTCAACAGGCACTCAGGGGTTAAACATTCCAACTCCCTCCCTTGAGGGTGGTCCTGACTAGTTGACTAGACTCCCCTTCTGAAGCCGGGTGTGGTGGCGCATGCCTGTAATCCCAGCGCTTGGGAGGCTGAGGCAGGAGGATCTTTGCAAGTTCAAGGCCAGCCTGGGCTACAAAGTGAGCTCAAAGCCAGACTGAACTACATATTGAGACCCTGTCTCAAAAAAAGACAAGGAAAAAGAAATAAGACTGTCCTTCTCCTCAAGCTGAACAGGACTGACAGAATAACTGAGGTGCCCTTGGTGGTCTTACTAGAATCAGGCAGGCAGACAGACCGACATACAGACAGACTGGGTCCTTCTCCCTTCGGGGTCGATGTGAGCTGCTTGAGCGTGCAGCCAGGAATCCTCCTACAGACCTCCAAGGGGACTTGAGAAATCTCAAGGGCGTGCCTTCCTATCAGGACCTAGAGAGGTCCTGGCTTCATCCACGAGGGCCACAGCAGTCACCAAAAGAGGTCAGCACGGCTGGTCTTCCTGGCCAACACACCACCAACAGCAAGCAGAAACACAAAAACAACACCCAGGATTTGGAGGTAGATTTATTTAATATCAGGTGGGCACTGACAGGGACTCTATTGTCCCTCAGAATGTCAGGCCCTAAAGACCCAGGGAGGGAGGTTTTTATGGGGTCGCAAAAGGTGGGGTACAGAGACAGAGAGCTTGGCTGTCTTTGCTTCTTACAATATGCATCACAGTGACCAGCCATTTCTAAGAGACAGAAGCAACCAGAACTGCAACAGGAGCTATTAACTGGGCAACTGAGAAACTGAAGTGTACTGCGGGGAGCAGTTCTGTTGCAGCACATAAATTGGTTTTAGGAAGCACTATAAGTATCAAAAAGGCAGTTCTGGCTGAAAAGGGCAGCCAGTCAGAGGCAACTGACACCCAGTTCTAGCTTGTTCACAAAGTACCAAACAAATGGCCAGGCTTAGTGGCGTATGCTTGTAATCCCAGCATTAAGGAGGCTGAGGCAGGAGGATCGTTCCAAGTTCAAGACCAGCATGGGCTACAAAGTGAGCTCAAGTCCAGCCTGAACGGCATAGCGAGACCCTGTCTCAAAAAGACAAAAACAAAAACAAAACAAAGTGCCAAACAAACAAATGATGGATTTCAAATTAGTCCAGTACAAAGGTATGACTGTAGTATGTTCCCTATGGTGTAAATGAAATCTATATTCTCCTAAAACTGTGATAGAAACAGTAACACAAGCTCTTGCTTTGTGAAAGAAATCTATAATATGGGTCTTCCTTCAAGAAAGGAATGAGGGGCCAGGTGAAGTGGTGCATGCCTATAATCCCAGCCATTCAGGAGGAAGTAGGAGGACCACAAGTTCAAGAACAGCTGAAGTAACTTAGTCTTGCCTCAGAATAGTACTTAAACTAGCCTGAAAAGTAGCTCAATGGTGGAACACTTACCTAGCAAGCACAAGGCCCTGAGTTCAAGGTCCAGTGCTGCAAAAGGTGTGTGTGTGTGT
>NW_004955458.1:5273702-5275146 GCF_000276665.1 Chinchilla lanigera | reverse complement strand
CTTTCTTCCTTTCTTTCTTTCTTTTGTCTTTTTGAGACAGGGTCTCACTACACAGTTCAGGCTGGCCTTGAGCTCATTTTCTAGCCCAGGCTGTTCTTGAACTTGCGAAGATCCTCCTGCCTCAGCCTCCCTCGTACTGGGATTACAGGCGTGCGCCACCACGCCCTGCTTGGGCCCCTAAATTTCAAATCCAGCTTTTTATCACTTTTTCTTAAGGGCTTATTTTTGTTACAAGTGTAAAATTATTTTCATTTTCTACGGGTTATTCTCAGGATGAATTAATTTTGTACAGTCTTTTCATGAGAATAACTAGACCAGTGTTTTCTACTTTTTCTGTCTCTATGTTACTCATTTAAGAAATCCCACCATTATTTACATCTTTCACCAAAACAACTTTGAACCACAATGAAGTAAGTTTTGGGGGTTCCTTATTGAAATGTGGGAGGGTACACACATAGTTAGCACAGCCATTTCTGATATTTTCTCCTTGGCCCTGCCCAGGCTGCTTCTTGGACTGTGGCTTGCTTAGACCCAGAATTTTTTGAAGAGAAGAACTTCTTTAAAATTCCCAAAACCAGAGTCCCTGGCCCAAAGGACACTTTTTTTTTTTTTTTTTGTCTTTTTGAGGCAGGGTCTCATTATGCAGTTCAGGCTGGCCTTGAGCTCACTTTGTAGCCCAGGCTGGTCTCAAAGTCACAATGATCTTCCTGCCTCAGCCTCCTGAGTGCTGGGATTACAGGCGTGCACCACCATGCCCAGCTTGGGTAAGTAAGATTTGAGTGATTTGAGTTTTTTCTTTTTTAAACTTTGTCAACAACTAAAATGTATTAATGATATAATTGCATAATTTTTAATATTATTTTAAAAATCTACCTTAATTCTTTAATTGTAATGTACCTCAGTGCTTCTCCCCCCTAGCGGCCAAGCAACAGAAACAAAACACATCTACCCTAGGCCAGTGACTGGCGTCTCTCCTCTATCCATGCTCCACAAAGCCAGGCATCCAGCCAAAGGGGATTATATATAACTCTCCAGCCAACCTTGCTCCTCCCTTCTTCCCTCCCGGGAACATGGGCACCAACACACCCACATCCACACACACTCAAAAACATTCCCAGCTGTAGGATTCCAGAAAGCTCTGCAGACGCATTAAAATGGAGGGCGCTCTCCAAATGCTGAACCCAATTACTGCCTGAAGAGCCTTTCCTTAGCCTTGGCTGGGGAAAAGGAATACAACAGAGAGGGAAGGCAGGGCGGGTCTCATACCTGTAAAGATAAAAGATAACCAAGAACTAAAGTTGGGTGCTTTTAATAATCTAATGAGCAAAAATCCACGTGATATGCCTTATGATTTCAGAGGTTCCGGGAAGACCTACCACCTACTTTCCTACTCTTGGATGGGCCCTTAAATTTCTTTTTTTCTTTCTTTCTTTCTTCCTTTCTT
>NW_004955458.1:5215852-5265307 GCF_000276665.1 Chinchilla lanigera | reverse complement strand
ATATATATATATATATATATATATATATATATTTGAGACAGTGTCTCGCTATGCAGTTCAGGCTGGACTTGAGCTCACTTTGTAGCCCAGTCTGGTCTCGAACTTGCAACCATTCTCCTGCCTCAGCTTCCTGAGTTCTGGGATTACAGGTGTGCGCCACCATGTCTTGTATGTGTATGCCTCAGATATGGTTTGAGGCATACTAAAAAACAAACATAGGAATAAAAAACCAAGAATCAATACTCTATTCGTTATCTGAAATTCAGATGTAACTAAGCACCTTGTATCTTATCTGGCAGCCCAAACTTGAGAAGAGTGCTTAACTTTTCCATTGTTAACCTACAGTGTTTACTAAATGTTACTGGTGTGTGTGTGTGTGTGTGTGTGTGTGTGTGTGTGTGTTGGCTTTGGTTTGGTTTGGTTTGGTTTTTTGAGAGAAGGTCTCGCTCTGTAATCCAGGCTGGCCTCGAACTCACCCAGGCTGGCCTCGAACTCGTGACAATCCTCCTGCCTCAGCCTCCTAAATGCTGGGATTACAGACATGCACCACTACGCCCAGAGAAAATGTTTTTGAAGCCCTCGCTATATCACAACGTGACCAGCTGCGTGATTTCTAGTCGCTTAATTTCTGGCAGTGCAAGAAAATGAAAATATAAAATTCTTTCACAGACTTGATGTAAAAAAAAAATGAAAGAAAATAAGTTGTGTGAAATAGTCAGGTGCATATGGTTATTCTTGGACCGGTGCGCCCAGGACTACATATCCCAGAATCCTAGGCGGCGCCCCCTCGCCATTACCTCATCCCCCGGCCTCATTCTCGCCAATCCCAGCCTCTCTAGGGGTGTGGTAGCGGGTGTTCTCGCGACTTGTGCTTTACCCTGCTGCCGAGCTACCGCTATCGCGAGATTTCCTGACCTGCCGCTCCCTTGGCCGCCGCCTTAGCCGGGGACTCGGACCCAGCCTCTCCCTTACCCGGTTACCGGCCCCGGCTCAACCGAGGCTCTGGTCCCCCAGCCCTGCTTGGCCGCCGCCATGGCGGACCCTAAGTACGCCGACCTTCCCGGCATTGTGAGTACAGGGCCGGCCCGGGTCCCCAAGACCGCGCCCCCGGCCTGCCGAGGACCCCCTACCAGATACCGCCCGCGGCCCTTGCCGCCCGCGGCCCTTCGTCCGCCCGGCTCGCTTCCCGGCCGGCTGCAGCGCCTTCCGGACGCCTGACCCCGCTGGGCCGGGCCACCGGGCGGAGCTCCGGGCCCCCTTTCCGGTTGTCGCCGGTTTCCTGGCCCAGAGGCCCGAGGTTCTCTGGCGTCCGGTCAGCACTGCCCGTGCCGCCCCGGACCTCCCCGTACGGCCCCCTTAGGGACGGCCTGCGTCCCCCCGAGGGCGGTTACGGTGGCCGAACCCTCCTGCGCCCCGCGAGGAGCTCCGTCCTTTAGGGACCCGTGTCCGTCTGACCCTTCTCCCCAGACGCGCAAGCGGGCACATACGCCTCCTTTCGTGCGGCCTCGCCCGCGTCCCAGGGTTGGGGGCTGGGGCGCAGGACTCCGGGAACGGAGGACCTGAGTCACTTGGAACCCCTGCGCCGTGGGAGTGGTGTGAGGATGGCCTTCACCTACTTTGAACCAAATGATTGTCAAGGACCCGGCCCTCTCCATCACTCCGTGTACCATCCGGCCCCAGTCGCACCTGCTGACATCTCCACCCCGCTGACATCTGCACCCCGCTGAGACGCGGGAACTGGCTTGCCGTTCGTGGGGCAGGTGGAGAAGAGAGGACGGAATGTGGCGTTGTGGCTTCCCCTCTCCACTGGCTTGTTTAAATGGAGTGGGGTGAGGGGTGTTGGTGGGTGCTAGGTAGTGAGTTTGGGCGGTCACTGCTTCTGCCTGCAGGCCAGAAACGAGCCAGATGTGTATGAAACCAGCGACCTACCTGAGGATGATCAAGCGGAGTTTGATGCGGTAAGACTGCTGCCTCCGGATTCCTCTGAGCTCTAATCTCGCTCCCCCAATTAGATCCTTTCTCTTCTCCCGGGAGGGGAGCCACAGCAATAAGCGGGTATGCCAACCCCACTTGGGTGGTCTGTACATTGCAGGGCTTAAGGCCCTGCTGGGCTTGCAGCCACCTGTGACCAGTGCCAGGAAGTGTCAAGTCAGGGGAATTACAGCTAACAAGATCTATTTATAAAGCCCTGACTCTTCGGGCCTTTTATTTTATTTTTTTAAAAAAATTTTTTTTTCTGGTATTGGGGTTGAAGCCAGGGTCTTGTGCGTGCTAGGTAAGCACTCTACCACTCAACTGTATCCCAGCCCTTTTCATTGTTTTTATTTTGAGATAGGGTCTCACTAAGTTGCCCAACCTAGCCTTGAACTTGTGAGCCCTGCCTGAGCCTTCCAAATAGCTGGGAATGTGCCACCATGCCCAGCTATGGCCTTTTAAATAATATTGAAATATCTTAAAACAATTACATTTGGGACTAGCGACTTAGTTTGGTTACTGAGTTCTGACCTATAACAATGAATCACTGCAGCACCAGCACTTGGGAGGCTGAGGCAGGAGGATCACTATGAGTTCAAAGCCAGCTTGGGCTACATAGTGAGTTCAAGGGCAACCTGAACTGTGTAGTGAGACCCTGTCTCAAAAAACAAAACAAAACAAAACAGTGAATCACTTATAGTCTACTTGGCATTAGGAAGTAAGCCTTTTATTTTATGAACTATTTCATTCAGTACATGTTTATTAGTACCCTACCAAGAACTAGACTTTGAAGTGTACAGAAGTACTTTTTTTTTTTTTTTTCTTTTTGAGACAGGGTCTCGCCATGCAGTTCAGGCTGGCCTTGAGCTCACTTTGTAGTCCAGCCTGGCCTCGAACTCTCAATGATCCTCCTGCCTCAGCCTCCCAAGTGCTGAGATTACAGGGGTGCGCCACCATGCCCAGCCAGAAGTACTTTTATATGAATATCCAGTGTCTGTAGGGTAAGGAGTTAGAAAATGATTTGGAAGTTTTAGACAGATAAAATCTCTGATCTGGTCAGAGCAAAATAAAGTTTAAAATCTTTCATTTCAGCAGAGGAGAGGTCACAGCAACACTTTCAGATTCAAGAACTCTGAAGAGGAAAGACTTAGCCATGGACACACTTTAACCATAATGGAATCACTTAGCATTATTGATTGATTGTGTTCCTTCTCTGCTGATTTTTGTGCAGTGCAGAGGAAGAAATGTCCCTACCCTCAAGGAGTCCCAGACTAACAGAGGATTAGGCTACATACAGGAAACATTGGGGAATGCTGAGATGGGTATATAGAGGAAACATTTAGGAAACATGAGAAAAACCAAAATTGAATGAAAATTACCATAGTAAAAACTGTGTAGGGTCAGGGAGATAGCTCAGTGGCACAGTACCTGCTTGGCAAGTGCCAGGTCCTGAGTTTGATTCCTAGAACAATAACAACAACAAAAACTTACGTAAGTGTCCTGGGGATAAAGATCTATCAGCATGTCTCATAGATTATATTTTAGATTCTGTTATTTGCATAGAGAGCTGGGCTGGAGTCACACTGATGCTGTGAGGTCTCACTCAAGGTGTGACCAAGAGTCACAGGAACAGGCTCCGTAGACAGCCCCAGTATGTGTGTCTGTAAGTCCTGTGGCCGTGTCTGTGGGGCTGGTTAGTTCTGGGGACTGCTGGTTGCTGGCTTCTACGTATGGCTTGGCGTACTCACTTATTCCTTTTTTTATTCCCTCATGTGGAAGTGCTTTCTACATTGTGGTAAACACCTTCCCCATAGCTTTTCTCAGTGATGTGTTTCTTGTGGCTTCTGTATTTGCTGGCATGTCAGTCTGTCCCCCAGGCTTGAGTATCTGGAGATAATGCAGATGATGTCATTGCCCGAGGACCTGAGTGTGCACCTGTCACTCCAAGAGATATCCTGGGAGAAAGCTGCCTCCCACCTGACAGGGTAGGAGCGTGTACGCTGAGGAGTTCCCTGTACTAGCACGGTTCAGAGACTACTTAGTTCTGGCCTAGGCCTCTGCCTATGCAGTATCAAGCCTTCATGGTGAAGTAATGCCCCTTTGTCCCTGGCTGTAATTTGAATGGATAGTATCACAGCAGTTTCCAGACAACAATAAAAGTTGTAATTTTCCTGTTGAGAGTACTAGGACAGCTCTTAATAAGAAGATGATACCCATTCTAGGGATGGAAGAACCTGAATATGACGTTCTGATTGGCTGTTCCCTCCCCAGTCCCAGCCTGAACAGCCTATTTTAGTAGCGACTGGGTAGAGCTAAGGATGGGGAGAGGACACCATGAGTGTTCATTTCCTGAGGCGTGCTGCCAAGGAGGCTGGTCAAGGAATTAAATTGCCCCCATCCCCTAGGCCTGGGTAAATGACTCCATCATTAGGGAGGAGTAGGTGGGATAGGGAGACCTTCAGCTGCTTTAGGAGCCCGCATGTTTCCTGATGTCAGCTAATGTCTGGCCCCCTACAAGTCCCTGTGGGCCTCAGGAAGGCAGCTTTTGGGAAATCAGCTGAGTAATGGTTCTGCTGTTGCTCTTAATACTGATGTAAATGTGCAACTTGAGGACCAATGAGTCTATGCTTCGCCAGCCCAGAAGCACTGTGTCCGCGAGGGCTGCACTCTCCCCAGCAGCCTGTCCCCTTCTCTCCAGCCTGCCCAAGACCTGGCACAGGCGACTGTGCACTTCTCCACTCTTGCGGGTGAACCGTGAGGTTTGCAGTCACTTTCTTAGGACCTGGCAACCACATTCTCTGCCTTAGTCTCCAGGTTATTTTCAACTTTAATTTTATTAGTTTTAAAATAAGTAATATATGCACAGGGAACCAAAATTTAAGGCTGTGTAGCAAAGCCTCTCCCACCCCTGCTCCCACCCCTCCCAGGTCCCCTTCCCTGAAGATAATCAATGTGGCCAACTTCTCTTTTTTTTTCTGAGAGATGGTGTTATTATGCAGTTCATGCTGGCCTTGAAGGTGAAGTGATCCTCCTGCCTCAACCTCCCCAGTGCTGGGATTACAGGTGTGCACAGCACCCCAGCACTCACTCTCTCTCTTTTTTTTTATGGTTTTATGGATTGAACCTAGGCCTTGTACATGCTAGGCATTCACTGTACCATTGAGTTTTTAAATTTTTTATTTATTGGAAACAGAGTCTCACTGTGTAGCCCAAGCTGGCCATAAACTCATAATCAGTCCTCTTGTCTCAACCTTCAGAGTGCTAGGATTATACACATGCTCCACCATGCCCGGCCCTTTTTACATTTGAAGATGGGGTCTCGTTAAGTTGCCCAGGCTGGCCTCCAACTTGCAAACAACCTGCCTCGGCCTCCTGAGTACCTGAGATTACGACATGTGCTACCATGTCCACCTTAGCCAATTTTTGTAGAACCTTTTCTGAAACATTTTTTTTCTGAAAAAGTTTTGATTTTAAAATTTTTGTTAGCACATGTTTGCAGTACATGATATGTACATTCGTCATGGGGAATTCGTACATGTAGGTAACATTTGTGGAACCTTCTAGAAGGTCTCCACATTCGTATTTAAGGGATGTCAAGTATTGTTGGCTCTCACTGTCCTTTAACTTCTTTCCTCTGGTTTCTCCATCGTGGAAGAAATTGGACTACTGAAGGGCATAGTGTCCTCTAATGTCCCTTTAATATCTGAGTTGCTAATTTAACTTGGACGTAAGTCTTACGAATCCCATTGTAGGGAGAATGGGACAAGAAAGTAGTAGGAGACGGGCTGGGGATTTAGCTCAGCGGCAAAAGCGCCTGCCTGGCAAGCGCAAGGTCGTGAGTTCGGTTCCCGGTACCGGAGAAAAACAAAAAAACAAAACAAAACAAAAGTAGTAGGAGATTTTAGTTTTGCTGTAGATGGTCCTGACTTTTTTTTCTTAAAATCCCATTAAAACAAGTTCAGCAAGAAGTAAAGTACTCTGAGATAAAATGCCACAGGTAGCCCTTTCCTCCTCAATCTAGACAGATCTCTGCATTTTAGATACTCTTGGATTGATTAGGGCAATGGGCTCATTTGGAAACTTTTTTCCCTTTGGTCTATTTGAGACAGGGTCTCACTGTGCAGTTCAGGCTGATCTTCAACTCACTTTGTGGCCCAGGCTGGTCTTGAACTCACAGCAATCATTCTGCCTCAGCCTCTTAGTGCTGGGATTACAGGCGTACGCCATCATGCCAGGCTTTTTTTTTTTTTTTTTACTTTTGCATTTTTGCACAGTGTTATGGATTAAACCAAGGGCCTTCATATAGAGATGAATCCCCAGCCCTTTTTTTTTTTTTTTGGTCTTTTATTCTGAGACAGTCTTGCTGAATTGCCCAGGCTGGGCCCAACCTTGCTATCCTCATGCCTCAGCCTCCCAAACATACATCACCACACCCCATACCCAGCCCTTTTTTTGAGACAAGGTCTCACTATGTAGTTCAGGCTGGCCTTGAGCTCACTATATAGGCCAAGCTGGCCTCAAACTCGTGGCAGTCCTCCTGCCTCAGCCTCCCAAGTGCTGGGCTTACCATGCCGTGCTTCTCCTAGACCTTTTTAAATTTTCTTTTGGACAAGATCTTACTTAGTTGCCTGAACTGGCCTTGAACTTGCAGTTTCTTGGCTTCACAGGCAAGCACCCCTTAGTCTGGCTTGAAACTTTTCTTAAAATGTTTTGTTAGGGACGCTAATTCCCAAGTGGAGGTGCCCTCTTTTTGAAGCCATCAGTGAGGTGTTCTTGGATCAGCCAGGCATTGTGCTTGTGGATTTTGAACTGCTGAAGCAAGGGGTGTAAGTTCAGAAAGCCTCGCTAGAAACTAGAAGTTTTCCCTTTATGGCACCACTATTCCCAGTGACACGTAAAAGGAAAAAAAGTTACCTGGCCTTAGCTTGGTGGAATTCCAGCATAGTCTGAGATGAGAAACAGCAAGTTCTTGAGGGCCGGGGATTAGCTCAGTGGCACAGTGCCTGCCTGGCAAGTGCAAGGTCCTGAGTTCGATTCCTGGTACCAAAAAAAAGAGAAACAGAAGGTTCTCTCCCTTACAGCTTAGAATATGGAAAATGCTTGAATGTGTTCATTGACTTTTGGCGCACTTGAACTTACCTGAGTTTTTCCTAATGCTTCCCCCATCCTCCCTCACCACCCCGCCTGGACACTAGTTTGCACAAGTAAGACCATTCAATGCTTCTTCTCTGCATGTTTTTTTTTTTTCTATCTGCCATCTCGCATGTGATGCTCTGCCGCTGTGCAATTGTAGCTAATCAGTTTAAATTCTGGTGGGTCCCTAGCTGGGTCACGGAGGGGTCTGCTGGCCTTACGTTTAAAGATCATTAATCAAGGTTTTAAAAAAACTATGATCCACAAATCATTGTCTCTTCCCCTTATGAGAGCTGCAGAATCAGACTGTCCCATGGAGGATGGGATGGAAACACAGAGGCCGGGAAGGCTTGTAAACGTGAGGTGTTTAGGGACTAAGTTGAAGGGGGTTTCTTTTTTCCTTTTGACACCAAAGGGAATAAACAGAGTTTTTTGGAGTGACTTTGAGCTGTTGTAAATGAGGGTGGAAGACAAGGGAGACAGCAGAAGTCTTCACGTCTTAGCTACGCGTGCATTACCCCTGGGGCAAGACCCCTCATTTAATATTCTATTCTAGAAAAGGGTAATGGGATGGGAAGGAAGGTTCATACGCAATTTTCAGATAATCTGGGCGATTTGTGCTCTGCGAGCCTTTCTGTTTCTGTGTCCCTCCTGCAGAGATGGATGGATGGTCAGCGTTACGCTGGTCCATCGTGGACAGTTTTAGTCTGTAGCTCTCGCCACCTTCCTTGCCATCGTGGTTCTGAAGACGCCTCCCTCGCGCTGCGGCCGCCCTGGCAGAGAACCTGAACGGGCTCCGGAGGGCAGCCGCGGCCGCCTCCCCGGTCTCATTCAGAACCTGGGGTCTTCCCGCTGAGGCACAGCCGCCTGCTAGTGAAAGGGACTGGGAGTCTCGTACCAAGTAAACTGGCCCCCTGGACCAGGCCACCTGCAATATCCCAGTCACGGGGGCTCCCACTGTACTAGATTTCCATGGGAACGGTTACTGCCTCAAGTAACGCGTCATCCCCCAAGCTCACCATCCCCCCTCAGTCCCCGCCACCTCATCAGACGGCCCCGGAGGTGGTACGTGCTGCTGGAAACCAGTGCACCACTGTCCTTGGACTTTCCTGTGCTCCCTGTTCCGCCCATTCCGATGGTGTGAGCGTAAGTTTACGGCCGATCCCCCCCACCCTTCTCCTTGAGTTTCTCCCGTGCTGGCTGTAGCTCAGTGAGACAGTAAGTTTGGGCTGTCCCCCGAGCATGTGCATGTGTGCACCGTGAGCGCTTAGGCCCTCTGTGTGCAGAACTCAGCCCCGACCACAGGACCTGGAGCCACTCAGTCCTGTACTAGAAGTCTTGGCTGCCCTGGACCCTGGCCCTGGCCGGGGAGTGCAGAGTTGAGGTCAGGTACATCTGGCGGAGACCTTGGGATAGGAATCCCTTGTCTTTCTCCCCCTACAGGTCTTCGTGTGTACGTAACCATCCCCAGTCTCCCACATTGCCATCTGCCTATCACCAGGGCCCCTCACAGGCAGGGCATACTGCTAGATTTGCCCTTGTAGCAGTTCTAAGCCAGTCTTGTCTGGAAGTAAGACCTTATCTATGTAGGTTGTACTAAAATAAGACCTTTTTGAAATGCTCTCACCCTTCCCCCTTGTCCATGCTCCAGCCCCTGTAAATCTTGCAGACCGGGTTTAAGAACCATGTTCTATACATAGGCTGGTATCTGATTCTTGGTATCCACTGGGCTCTTTCTGCCAGTAAATCGCTGTAGAATTGTAAAGCATCACTCAGAGTGGCAGGACAAGTTACCAGCCGCTCAGAATGGATACAAACCCGAGACAGACTCGTGAAGGACCAGATTGCCCTGCCTGTCCTCCTCTGCAACAGGAAATAAGAATGGGACTGCAATTAGATGCTTCCTATTTCCTTAAACTGGCGCTGGGTAGCTGACACTTTTTTGTTGTTGTTGTTGTTTTTGGTACTGGGAATCAAACTCACGACCTGAGCTATATCCCCAGCCCAGCTGACACATTTCGTTCTGCCTAACCTAAAGCCCTGTCAGACAACCCGGAGGAGCCGCCCTCTTTATGACCTTACTCTGATGTTAAATGTCCAGTGTTTCACTAGAGGAACCAGGAGACGGGAGGACTTGGACCATGATCTAATGAGGGAAGCCCCCTCCCGAGAACGTGGACCCTCAGGCAGCTACATGTCCTCAGAATCTCCACATCCTCTGCTGCACATTCCGCCATTTCTACAGCTTCCCCTGCACCTCCACCTTCTCTTCCTGCACTTTCCTTTTCCTGCCGCCAGCTTGTAACATCTAACTCCTCATTCTCAGATGATTCTAAATTGGTGCTGTGATGCCGATGCTTCATGACATCTTCACCACCAGAGAAGGAAAGGGTCTACGGTCTCCTTTCTGTTGGGGTATCTAGCTGATTCTCGGCCCTCTAATTTTGCTAGGCTCCCCTGGGACCTTGTGGTACAGTGTGTTTGAAGACTGTCATGTAGTGCATGTGACAATTTGCTAATAACAATTTTGTCTTTTTTTTCCCTCCCTTGTTCCCGTTCCCCCACCCCCTTCCTTTTAACTCTTTTGATTTTTCTCACCTCTGGGGAAACCGCAAGGAGCTGGTAAGAAGCCCGACCTTCCGTCTGCTTTGTAACGGGGTGTGCTGTGCTGGGCAGCTGTTTCTCTGTCCTCTGGTCTCCGCTCAGTCCTTCCTCCCTCTAGTCAGGCCAGCACCCAGTGGACGTCCTTTTCCTAAGTCACCGCAGTGACCCTGTCACAGCCCATGCCCCCCACCTTTGAGACCTTGGCAGAATAGGAGCTGCTGGAGGACTAGCACGTGCTGCCCACCTGAGTCCCCCTGGGCTGCAGAGGGATCCCAGAGAGATCCAAGAGGATGCCAGCGCCGGCAGCCCTCCTGGCCAGGTCGTTCTCAAACAGCAAGGGACAGGGGTGAAAGTGCTGTCTCTCCCCGTGGCTGTCTAGAACTTCAGAGCTCCACCTTCTCTGTGTTGCCCCCTTTGTACTCCCCACTTTCCCTCCTCCTCTTTTCCTGTTTGTTTAGGGACATAAATAAAAAGCAGGTTCTCATCTGCATATTACTCACCCATTATAAGGGCTTAACGATGGTGACTGTGTTTTCTGTTTGGTCTGCAGATTATGCCTCTCGTTTTTTTGTGTGTGCGGTGTGGGGATTGAATCTAGGCCCTTGAGCATGCTGGGTGTGACCTCTGCCACTGAGCTATAGTCCCAGTCCTCCTCTTCCTTCCTTTTCTTTTTCCTTCCCATACTGGGAATTGAACCTGGTCTTTGCACTGAGTTACATCCCCAGCCCTTTTTATTTTTTCAGACGGGGACTTGCTGAATTGCCTAGGCTGGGCTCAAACCTGCCATTCTCCTGCCTCAGCCTTCCTAAGTGCTGGAATTATAGGTGTGCACCATCATGCCCAGCTTCATTTTTTTTTTTTTTTCTTTTTTAAAAAAATTACCTTTTTAGGAGGATTTGTTGTTACTTTAAAATTTTTTATTTTTATTTATGTATTTATTTTTTGAGACAGGGTCTCGCTATGCAGTTCAGGCTGGCCTTGAGCTCACTGTGTAGCCCAGACTAGTCTTGAACTTGAAGCAATCCTTTGGCCTCAGTTCCCCAAGTGCTGGGATTACACGTGTGTGCCACCATGCCCAGCCATTAAAAAAAATTTTTTTTAAAGGTTTCTGCTCTATCAGCCTTTGACTGGAGCTCTCACGGGAGAAGTGGCATATATTCTTAAGCAGCAGCTTCAGAGAAAGTTATCATCCTCAGCCTGCATCCTTCTCAGACTGTTTCTAGAGACCAGAGACCACACAGCTGTTTTCTGTGTGGGTGCGCTGGCTATCCCATTTCAGTGAAGGTTAAAGAGAGACTTACTTGGGACTCAAATATCTCTTCCCCCTGGGATTTGCATATAGGACATTGGGCCCTTTTGTTTTCCCTTGGTCTGTGGCTTCTGCCCTCTGTCTAGCAATTCCCTAAAGAAGAGCTAGAGATCAAAATTGATAGGTCTAACTTTTCCCCCTTATCTTTAAAGCTGCCACCCACACTGATTCCTTCTCTAATAGCAAAGTAGAGAGGTGAGGGACAGAGCCTGCCTCTATCTGCTGCTCTCTGTCCCGCCTGCCCTCCCCCTTCCCACACACCCACACACAGGCGGAGGTTCCTGGAGGTTCCTGGCTGTGATCAGAATCACTTGGGTATCTGGCCTTGCCTTGTAACAATTAAATCAACATCTAAGAAGTGGTCACAGGCCATTAAAAAAATATGTTTTTAAATGTTTCTAATGTAGAACCAGGGTTGTGAACTGTTTTTCTTTTTTCCTTTTGGTCTTTTTGAGACAGGGTCTCACTATGCAGTTCAGGCTGGCCTTGAGCTCACTTTGTAGCCCAGGCTGGTCTCAAACTCACATCCATCCTCCTGCCTCAGCCTTCCGAGTGCTGGGATTACAGGCGTGTGCCACCAGCCCTGCCAGAACTGTTTTTCTAGGTGAAAGAAAGAAGACTCATTTTGCTCCCTCCTGTGAAAGGGGGATGTGTCCCCCCACCACAATAAACAAGGACTCCTGAGTGTCTCCCCTGCCTTCATTACTCTATGGGAGGCTCTTAGGCTCCTGAGTAGAGGAGGGGTGTGAGTCAGGAGTGCCCAGTGCTGGTGTAGTTACTGGACGCTGAACAAGTTGATGCTTAGTAAGGAGAAAACCTGTGTTTTGGTTTCTAGGTTACAGTGTCTTTTCATTCTGTCTGCCGAGTCCCTGATTATGGTAGAGCTTCAGCTCTTGGGACAGCGCAGAGGCGTCAGGGGGAGAGAGTAGGTACGGTGCTCCTCTGAGAGAAGGGCTGCACCGTCTGCTTTGCAGGGCTCACATGTAACCCTTGCCCAGGGTGTTCCTGGCAAGCTGCTATTGTTCATGATTGTTGCCTCCAAGATGTCCTTTTAAAAATAAGCCAGTAAGCCTCTGCTCTTCTCCCTGTCCTCTAAATTGCCTGGCCTCACGGCAGCCTAGAAACTAGGCTTCTAGTCAGGCCCTCTGCCAACCCTCCTTTTGTATCTGCGAGCTGGTATCTTACCTTCAGCACGTTTAATATTCATACTCCGAGATAATTGGCCTGTCTGCCTTTCTTCCTCTTTCCTCCAGCAAGGATGGGAGGTCAGCTTTAAAATGGACTTGCTCAGTTGGCAGGGACGTACTTTTGGGAGGGGGAGGTTGAAGAGGTCGTGCTGGTTTCTTGCCTTGAGTGCATGTTGCGTGCCAGATCGCCGGGAAGGGTGGGGGGTGGTATGTACAGAGTGGGTGGGGAGGCTTGCTGCCTCTGTTCCCGGCTGAATCAGGGTGTAATATTTATACAACTGAGGCTCCGAATTTACCAGGAAGCTTCTGTTTCCTAGACTGAGCCTGGGTCAGCAGTTTGTAATGGAGCCACCCTTCTTTCCTCTTGGAAAAATCGGGCTCGGTCTCCCGGTGGGTCGGGGTTTTGTGGGCTAGAGGAAGTTCTCGGGTGGGCGTGAGTCTGCCTCCTCTGTCTGAGCTGCCTGTTCCTGCAGGAGGAGCTGACGAGCACAAGTGTGGAGCACATCATTGTCAACCCCAACGCTGCCTACGACAAGTTCAAGGACAAGAGAGTGGGGACAAAGGGCCTTGGTGAGCCGAAGCTGAAGCTGGGGAGGGGGAGCTGGGAGGACAGACACGAAGCGTGGCTTCCTATCCGCCGATCTCAGTGACTTCTGTTCCAGAGAAGGGGTCGCTCTGTGGTGAGCCGGCATAGTCACCTGAAAATAGGATGACCCTAGCTCCACACCAGGCCCTCAGTCCGGTCTTCTTTTCTTGGCAGATTTCTCAGATCGCATTGGGAAAACCAAGAGAACAGGATACGAGTCTGGAGACTATGAGATGGTTTGTTTTGTGTGTGGGGGTGGGAATGGTGTGGTGACCCTATCTAGCAGACATTTAGCAGGGAGATCAAAGGGGTGCGTTCAGGGTTCTGAGTTTCTCTGGTCAGGTCCTGAGGAAACCGGCGGGGCGTAGTGGGTGATGTTCTGCTCCCCACTGCCACGCCTGATAGCTCTGGGGAGCCTCCGGGCCTCTGGCTGTCTCCATTTCTTTTTGTAGCAAGATGTTAAGCGTTCAGGTGTTGGACATGATACCTTACGACTTAGGCCTAGGGTTTGGACAAATTCTTGAGGCTCTTTGTAATGGGAGGTGTGGCATCCCCCTCTGTGTTTGCTCTCTAGCTTGGAGAGGGACTGGCAGTAAAGGAGACACCTCAGCAAAAGTATCAGCGACTACTGCATGAGGTCCAAGAGCTGACAACTGAAGTGGAAAAAATCAAGGTAACTATACATTCTCTTCTCCCCTCCTCTGCTGTGTGGCTTACATAGCAGAGCAGGACCTCCCAGAGGAAGGCAGATTCCCTACCTCCTTGAGTGAGGGAGCCAAAGTTCCCAGGCCTTGGGGATACACGTGCATCTACGTTCAGAGTTATTAGTAGACAGTCTGCTGTGCTAAAAACTGCCTTCAGCCCAGCCGTCCTTATGTGTTGATGTTTTTTGTTGTCTTGATTCGTTCCTGCCGTCCCACGTGATCTGCCTCTTTCTCATACCAGACAGCGGTGAAGGAGTCAGCCAGTGAGGAGAAGCTGACTCCCGTGGTGCTGGCTAAGCAGCTGGCAGCCCTGAAACAGCAGCTGGTTGCTTCCCACCTGGAGAAGCTGCTGGGACCAGATGCTGCGATCAACCTCAGCGACCCTGACGGAGCTCTGGCTAAGTGGGTGCCCTGCTCGGTTGGAAAATCATTGCTGATGGGGGATCTGGAAGAACTCAGTCAGCTCCTGATAGGGGATAATCTTTTTGAGGCAGGGTTTTGCTGTGCAGCTCAGGCTGGTCTTGAACCCACCTTGTAGCCCAGGCTGGCCTTAAACACACAGCAATCCTCCTGCCTCAGCCTCCCGAGTGCTGGAATTACAGGCGTGCACCACCATGCTGGCTCCAGCCTAGCTATTCTTGAACGTTGACTGCGAGGGAAGAGAAAGTGACTGGCCCTCATCTTTCAAGTCCTGATATTTCACTTGGTCTGACCAGGCGCCTGCTGCTGCAGCTGGAAACAACAAAGAACAGCAAAGGGAGTTCGGGGGCAAAGACGGCCGGTGGGAGCGCCCAGGACAGCAGCCTTGTCACGTACGAACTGCACTCGCGGCCTGAGCAGGACAGGTTCTCGCAGGCGGCCAAAGTGAGCTTGTGTATAGTGTGCATGGTTAAAGGGCCCGAGGAGGTGTTGGCCCAGAGTGTTTCTGCCTCCGAAGGGTCAGCCCGGGGAGGAGGTGCTAGGGGGGCTTTTATCGTGGTGTCTCATTCTCCGTGTTTTTTTCACCCATCTCCTTTCAGTTAGGAGTTGAAAATTTTGGCTAGAGATGTGCTGCCGGGAAAGGAGTCTCTCAGGGAAGGGGCAGGGGTGACGAGTAGACAGAGCATTGTCTTGCTCCTCCAGTAGCAGGAGAGGCGTGAAGGCAGACCCTGCCTCCTCTCTCCCCTAGGTTGCAGAACTTGAGCGGCGCCTAACAGAGCTGGAGGCAGCTGTCCGCTGTGATCAGGATGCTCAGGTCAGCTGCTCTCCTTGACTTAGTCTGAGCCTCAGACCCTGCACCCTGAGCCCCAAGGCCCACGGCATTCCAGACAAGCCAAGTCAGCGAAGGGCCTTGGCTACCAGGGTCTGCCAGCTAGAAGCACGAAGGCTGGGGAGAGGTGGTAGTCACGTGCGATGAGAGTCACTTTTTTCTCTGCCTTTTCCTCCAGAATCCCCTTTCTGCAGGTCTGCAGGGAGCCTGTCTGATGGTGAGTGTGGAAGGAGTGTTGGGTTAAGGGGGGGCTGGGCCTGGGCCTCCCCCGAGACTCACTTCTCAGTCTGTAGCTGTATAGGAGTACAGAATATGGGAGGCCTGTTCTTAGTCTGATAGCTTTCCCTTTGCTACGTCGTCCCCCCACCGTCCCCAGGAGACTGTGGAGCTGTTACAGGCAAAGGTGAGCGCCCTGGACCTTGCAGTTTTGGACCAAGTGGAGGCTCGGCTACAGGTATTTAGTGGGGGAGCAGGTGCATTCTGGGTAACTTGAGCGATCTGAAGCCCTGGGTTCCCTCACTGTCAGCTTTGAAATCTGTGCTTTCAGAGTGTCCTGGGAAAGGTGAATGAGATTGCCAAGCATAAAGCCTCTGTGGAGGATGCCGATACGCAGAGCAAGGTCAGGAAGATACCTTCTCCATTTTCATAGCCCTTGCATTGGCTCAAGTTTTCCAAATGGTAATACCTGAGAGCACACTGGGCCCTCAGGTCCTGTCTCTATAAGTTCGTATCAGCTGCGAGAGTCAGGACAGTGTTTCCCTCTCCTCCTCCGATCCTCTCCGCACGGTGAGCTCTTCATGGCCTCCTCAGCCTTCTGCTCTGGGCCCTGTCATCTCTCTAGGTGCACCAGTTATATGAAACCATACAGCGCTGGAGCCCCATAGCCTCCACCCTTCCTGAGCTGGTGCAGAGACTTGTTACCATCAAGCAGCTGCATGAGCAAGGTGGGAGGCCACCCGCCAGGCACGCCAAGGACTGAGACAGCCCATTTGCCCTCTCCTCTTGTCTCGGATTCTCGTCTCAACCGTACCTTTCTTCTTTGGTAGCCATGCAGTTTGGCCAGCTCCTGACGCACTTAGATACCACCCAGCAGATGATTGCCAGTTCCCTCAAGGACAATGCCACCCTTTTGACCCAGGTGTGTACCTCTGCTGGTCTGCTCTCACCTTTCTCTAGCATAAACAGACTAGGTTCTCCAGCTTCATCGTGTAGGGTTTGCCTTAGCTCATGTTTTGGCCTTCGTTGCGGCGGGGGCTTGGTGTGAATCTCAGTACTGTTTTTCAACAGTGGGGGACCTTTGACAACTTAGGGACAACTTAGGAACATCCATCTTTTCTTTCCAGCTGGTCAGCTGCTCGGTAGCACAGGCCTATAATCTTAACACTCAGAGGGGGCCGAGGCAAGCGGATCATAGCAAGTTCGAGGCCAGCCTGAGCTATAATGTGAGACCCTGTCTCCAGAAAAAAAAAAAAAAAAAAGGTCAACCAACTCGTAATTGCCCTTCCCTCAGTTATGTGGGTTAGGTGCAATAATACGGGTGAATTACTAGGTGTTAGTGGACTTGTTTCAAAATCCAGGCTTTTCTGTGTGGTCCTAACGTGGCTTTACAGTCGTTGCCAGGGTCCAACCACTTCCCGACCTGGACCCTGACCTTCACCTTTTTCATGCCTTTAGGAGTGCCTGGCACACAGTAGGTCAGTTTTTCTCGGCGGCACCATACGCAGTGCTGGAGTACTAGTCAGGCGATCACAAGACCACTAAGATAAAGGAAAACCAAGTATTGTTATAGCTAGCTACAGTGGCACATACCTATAATCTCCGCTGCTCAGGCTTATTTGGGTCTTACTGCATACAACAGATTTTAAAGTAGTAGTGGACAGTGAACCTAGAGCCGTCACTCGGACCTGTATCCCCAGCCCTGCTGTTAAATTTGAGAGGGTCTGGCTAAGTTGCCAGTGCTGGGCTAGAACCTGGTATCCTCCTACCTCAGCCTCCAGAAGTACTGGCGTTACAGGTACGCACCACCACGCCTGGCTAGGAGCTTCTCAGGAGTCCTCCAAACCCCAGGCTAGGCCCGCGGCACTCCACGGGTGGTTTGAAAAACCGCACGGTAACCATCCCTTCCCCTGGCCCATCTGCTGTGTTTCCGTTGATTTTTTTCTTCTGTAATTTCTCTGGCTGTTTCTCATGCAGGTAGGCACCGCAGCCTGACGGTACACCTCTCTACCCTCTCTGCAGGTGCAGACAACCGTGCGCGAGAACCTGGCTACGGTGGAGGGGAACTTCGCCAGCATTGAGGAGCGGATGAAGCAGCTGGGAAAGTGAGCACCTTCAGGAGGTGGAGAGCAGGGACCAGCTGGCCCTCTGAGCTCTTAGCGCTTACACAGGGTTTCCCCTCCACTGTAACTCCCCCAGCCCACCTTACCTGACACTGGGGGCAAGGGTTCTTCTTGCATGTGGGCTTTGTGCCCCTCCCCTGATGAACGAACGGAGCGGTAGCTGGGGGTGTTAGGTGGGGTCTCCCCTCAGGCCCAGGGGATGAGGACGTGGGCCTCGTTACATGCCAGCTCACGTCCAATACTGCTTTGCCTGGTATAGGGGAGGACCGGGTCCTTGTCCTCCAACACAGCTTCTGTGGCTGACTATAATACTGTACAACTGTTTCTGACCATTAAATGCTGTTGTACTCTGCGTGGCCTCTGCTGTGTTTCCTGGGGAAGAAGCAGTACCGAGACACAAAGTTTAGAACGTAACAGGCAGCCTAAGTCATCCTCTACTACCAGAAACAGATTGCAGCTGGAACCTGTTCGTACTAAAGTACTAAATAAGAAATGAGTACAGAGCCAGAGCCAGAGTTTCAAAATATTCTCATCTGTTAAATTAAGAGTGTCTCCCATAGAAAAGCAGTGGAGGCCCCAAAGGGCAAGTACAAAACAGAATTAAAACTCCCAAGGGTCTTGTCTTTACAAAAGAAAAGGCAGGAGGCAGCCCCTGGACAGCTGGTCATGCTGGCCGCTCCGGTTGGACCACGTTGCATAATCCTCAGTCGCATCACCACAACGTCTCTGAGCATTTTGATGGGGGAGAAGGGGCAGTGTAGTGTGTATGGGAGGAGAGGCCCAGGGGGCTCTCTTTGCCCCCTTATCCCCTTTCTGTATCCCAGAGGAAAGTAGAGGGAACCTGGCTACACTCTGAAATGAGGCTCTGTGTTTCGATCCTGGGGACAGGGGTAAGAGGGGATCTGTGCTTTGAGCAACCTGAGCCAGAAGCAGAGGGATATTAGGTGGGGGAAGATGCATGATGCTTATTGCTTTGTACCTTTCACTGGGAAGGAGGGCAGCAGCCAACAGTAGCTCACAGGTTTGTAAACTGAGCCTGCTGGCTTTAAGAAGGGAGGCAATGAAGTCGAATTAAATATAAAAGAGTCATTTGTGCAAAAATAACTTAAACAAATAAAAGACCTCGGGAAGGGGGTGTTCCCCTTAGCGCCTGGTGGGGAGAGGGCCACATACCACCCCCCCAGGCCTTTTCAGTGACATGGCTTTGGGGGGGAGAGGGTGAGCTTCCTTACCCCCTGCAATGGCTCAGGATGGGATTGTAGGGGAAGGGGTTGCATTTGTGCTCTGAGTGGGGAGTAGCACCCCCCCCACTGTCCACAGGTGCGCGTGGCTGGCAGGGGCTCCCAAGGCTCAGCACTCAGCTCTCCCCAGTCACGGGCAGATCCAGCTCCAGGTATGGCTGCTACGGGGCCAGTTTCCTCCTCTTGTTTTTGGCAGGACGGCCAGGGCGGGCCCGAGGAGGCAGAGGGACAGCCGCCTGTACCAGAGGGAAAGTTGCGAGAGTCAGCCGTCAGCTAGGGATCCAGAAGTCTTTCCCCTTTCCTCCAAGCCTCCCGTCCTCCGTTCTCATCCCTTGTGTACCCCCAACTCGCTCACCCACCCACCCGCACCCGCACCCGCACACACTCACTCGGGTTGTGGGGCTGGGCTCCAAGGGAACATCCTGGCGGGAGCTATTGCTGTTTCGGGTGGGGCTGCAATAAGGGGCACAGATGATCAGGAACAGCTCCCCAAGCACCAGGTGAATTTCAGAAGGTTGGGTGGGAAACTTTCTACATTTGGATAGTAAAGGCATAGTATCTTTATTCGTATTCAGTTACGTATCTGCCCCTTTTGAAAGCCAAGCCACTCTTTGGACACTTCTATCATCCCAACAAGAAGCAGGCAAAGGCCAGTTAAGGGTGGGCCTAACACTCACTTGTATTTTCTCCTCCGGCCACGGCGAGACTTTCTGACTATCCCCAGGGGCACCTGAGGGGAGAGAGACTCTGTGTATGGGAAAGTGAGGAAAAGGCCCAGCCCGGCTTCGTCCCAGAGCCTGCGAGCCCAGCCCTCAACCACTGCGCTCACCTTAAGGTCCTCAGAATGGGGCCCAGGAGGGGGTGGGTCCTTGGGCTCAGCACCCCCTTCAGCCAGCTCCCCATTATGCTGCCAGTGGTGGGTCCTCCTTGGGGACCGTTCCATTTGTCCATTGAAGCCACCACGTGTCCCCCACTTGAGGGCCATTCGGCCAGGCTCTCGCCGGCTGCCAGGCTTCCGGCCCCGGCTTGGCCTGGCCTCACCATTAATGCCCCTAAGTCCCCCTCCTCCCCTCCGGCCCCGTTTCCCTGACCCCCTCCCAGTGAGCAGCTCAGGGACTGGGGGGTCGGGAGAGCTGTGGGGCGGGGCTAAGGCACTGAGGGGAGGCCGGGCAGGCTCTGGCTCAAGGGCTGAAGTAGGACTCTCGGGGGGCAGGCAGGGGGCTTCTGGCTGCTCTGGAGGAATCTGCTGGCAAAGGAAGATTTCAGTCAGTGGCAAATTCAACCCTCTGCACTGCAACTCAGAAACCCTTAAGCTTCCAGTTTTAGGCAAGATTTTCCTGACAAACAGCCACCCCTGTGCTCACCTGGAGACTCTGTAGCAGGCAGGCTAGGGGACTAGAAGCCTCGGAGAGGGGTGGAGGAGCTCCCCCCCCAGGGAGGAGCTGCAGCCCCAGCTGGCCGGAGAGAAGAGGGCCAGGCGGCTGCAATAGGCTGGAGAGGGCTCCAGGGCTGCTGGTCAGTGAGGATAAGTCACCTGCTGAAAAATGAGACAGGGTCTCGCCCCAGGCAAACCAGTCAGGCAGCTCGGACCCTACTGTTCTCCAGGCTTCACCCAAGTGGTCAGTCGGACTTTCCTCCCCGCTTTTTCACTGCTTCTCTTTCAGACTCACCCAGCAGGCTGGCACTCAGCAGAGGGCTAAGGAGTTGGGGGGGTCTCCCTGAGTTGGAGGGGGCCTTGCCCAGAGAGGAGGCCCCCGGGTCAGTAGTTGCCATGGTGACACTGGAGGTAGGTGGTCCAGGTTGGGGGGCGCTCAGGACACAGGGCTAAGGGGAGAGAACCGTTACAGCACTCGCACGGGGAGGTGTCCGGCAGACTTACAGACTTTCACACACAGGCTCTGACGGAAGCCTCAAGCGACTAGGCCGCGTTGACTCAATTCGCGTTCCTACAGCCATCCCGCTTCCAGCCAAGGGCAAGTCCTCCCCACAGCTCCCAGGGGCTCAGGCGTGAAACTGCAAGGCTTCCGTTCCCAGCTCCCCCCTCTGCTTCTACCTCCTGTTCTGTCCCATCCACTCACCCCGTCCTCACCTGGGGGGGCGTCCCCGAGGGGGGATCCAGGCTGGCAGCCAGCAGCGCAGAATTTAAAGCTATGAGGGTAGGGGGTGCTGAAAGTGGGGGGAAAAGTAGCGGGGGCAGGTCTCCCAACCCTGAAAATGGCTCCCCACTTGGACCCCCAGCTCCCTCTGAAGATCCCTCCCCATCTCCAGCTGTGGGGCCCAGGGCCAAAAGGGGCAGAAAAGAGGCAAGGAGGTTGCCAGGGGGGGCAGGGGGAGGTGACAGAAGGTCTGATGAAGGTGGTGGGAGCAAGGAGGCCACCAAGAGCGAAGGCCCATCGGGCTCGCCTGAGGCTAGGGGAGGGCCGGGTCCTCCGGGTGGGGGTAGCAGGGGCTCAGGGGGAGGCTGTCCTCCACCCCCAGCCAGCACACCAAATAAACCGTGGCTGAGCAAAGGAGAGGGTGGAGGCTGCCCCAGACTCAGAGGGAGAGGCAGGGCCCCCAGCACCCCTGGGAAGCCAGCTCCACTCAGCGCCAGGCCCTGCTCCGGGCTAGGGAAAGGGAAAGCCTCCCCACCAGCTAAGGGAGGCAGGGGGCAGGCTGGGCCCGCCCCCATCCCCAGCCCTTCCGATGGGCTTTGAAGCACAGGGCTGGGGACTACGGGAGCTTTGGAGGCAGCTGGTGGGGCAGGGGCACCTGGAAAAGAAGAGAAAGATTCAGCTCCGGGGAAGCCCTTTCTCCCAGCAGCCAAAGAGCCCGAGTTCGGCCCAACCACCAAGGAGCGCTGCAATTTCACCTCAACGCCCTGCCCCGGCTGCCCCCACCCCCCAGGCCAAGGAGGGGCTCCACATACGCATACCTGGCACACTGCTGAGGCTGCCACTGGTGGGCCCAGGCAGGGAGGGCTGGACAGGGTGCCTGGGCTGGGGAGGGCTCCCTGAGGAGAGGGCTGGGGGGGGAGGCAGGTGTGCATCTGACCCCAGAAGGTTAAAGCTTCCATCAGAGTGGGAAGGGCCAGGGGTGGGCAGTCCCAGCAGGGACAGCACGGAAGGGAGGATGGGTTGGGATGGTTCCGGAAGAGGAAAAGGCTGGGGCACAGGAGCAGGGGCCCGAGGACGGCTCCGTCTGGGGGTCTGAGGGCTTCCCCCTTCTAGCAATCGCAAGACAGTTGGGGGTCGGCGGGATCGCCGCTGAGAGAGATGGGGTGACGAGGGGTGAGAAGCGGAGGGTGCCTGGGCACGGGGCCTTCGGCCCTGTAAAGTGCTGGGCGGGGGTAGCGGGGGATGCTGTGCCTTGGCCGCTGCGGAGAGTAGGCTGCTAGCAAGAAAGGGGGGCGCCCCGGGCCCCTCCACCGTGGGATCCCCTCCCAGGGCTCCCAGGACCAGGGGCAGGTGCATAGTGGCTGAAGACACTGACGGCTGAGTGGCAGGACCAGGGGGGCCGAGGGGCGCGGGGAGATTACCGCTCGGGGGCAGGGGAGGGGACGTTAAGGCATCACTACAGTGGAAGAGAGGGGGGTCTGCCGGTGGCGAGGAAGAGGCGAGAGGAGCCGGAGGAGAGCCCAGGTCAGAGGGCGCCAGGCTGGACCGCAGGGCAGCCCCCCAGGTGTACGAGGGCGCATTGAGGCTGATGGCAGGGGGAGGGGGTGGGGCTGGGGAGGGGGCATTGCCCCTCGGGAGGAAACAGGGGCTGCTGTTGCCCGCAGAGGGGATGGGGTCAGGAAGCCTTGGTGGCGGGAAGAGCCCCCCAGGGCCCACGAGTGGGGGGAAGGCCTGGGGAACTGAGGGTGGCTCTTGGGGAAGGGAGCCGGGACCCCCATTAAGTGGAGTTGCAGGAGGAACTCGACAGGGAGCGCAGGCAGAGGGGGGCCCTGGGGACACAGTGTGGAACATTTGGGGGCTCGCTCCCTCTCCTGCAATAAATGAGAAATGAAGGGTCAACCTTAGCTTCCCTCCCGAGAACTTTCTCTTGTCTTCTCCAGTCCCACCTCCCAAGGAAGTTCCCCACCTCGCAGGGCCCCCTCTCAGCGAGGAGCTCCGCACCTCGCTCCGCACCCTTCCCACCATGGCCTTCCCGACCCTCAGATTCCCCTCAGTCTTCGGGGCGGCCGCAGAACACTCACCAGGAGAAGAATGTGAGCAGGTGGTCTCCATGCTGCGGTACAGAGTTGCCATGGCAACAGCTTTCCGCCGGTGGTTGCACAGCTTGGTCATGTCCTCCTCTGATGCCGGCCCCACCCCAGCTCCACCCGGGGTCACCGGGGCCAAAGGGTCAAAGTTGAAAACCTGTAGGGTAGGAGGCAGGGCAGGGACCCTGAGGGCGTGTCTCAGGAGCAGGGGCCCGAGATGCGGGGATGGGAGGGCTCCTGGCTACTAGGGTTCCCAAGACAGCCGGGGACATCAAAGGCTACCTAGTCAGCGATTTGCACTGACTTCGGGCTCATCCTTTACTCTCTAGCACCTATCATGACTCTGACCTTGGGGACATTGAGTGGACACTCCAGGCCACACTTGCAGGTCCCATCGCTGAGGAGGTAGCTCCGGGTTTGTTCCAAGGAAGACAGCTCTGTGCCACTTGGGCTGGGAGAGGACAGGGCCAGAAATTAGGTGACGGTGAATCAGAAGATACTCCCTAAAGGTCACTTCTTCAGTTGAAGAACTTCCCAGGAAGGGCAGAGGGTAAGGGAAGTGAGAAGACAGAAAACGGATGCAGGGCCCAGAAATGCAGAGAGCAAAAACAGCTGAGGCGGGAAAGGCTGAGGAAGGAGAAGGAAGGACAGCAAGGGGGACCCGAGACCAGACTTCTGAAAGCCCAGGTGGGAAAGAAAACTTGCGCGAGCCAAGGACAGCCAGGTGGGCAGAACGTGGGGAACTTGGAAGATCTATACCTGATATAGAGCACAGCACCCTCTCGCACACAGCGCTGCCAGCCGATGGGGACAGACGTGGCCACAGGGCCCCCAGCTCTGTCTGCTCCACTGCTCTCATTGCCCCCATTCATTGTGTGTAATCAGCTCCCGCGTGCCTGATAACACAGACATCCATGTGGGCACTAGGAGGATTAAGCTGGGCTGGGCACCTGAGGGAGGACTCCAGGAAGGCAAAGGTTGCGGGGAGACCCAAGGAAACTCAGGGGAAGCCTCAGAGTGACACGGCGCCCCTCAGAGACCTGGGAGAATGAGAAGGAAGCCTGTGCCATACTGCCACACTGCCATGGCTACCTGAACATCTCTGCAAACATTGTGAGGTCCAGTCTAAAGCCCGGGCCGCCAGCTTAGCCCACACCTGCAACACAGGAGAAAGGATCCTCAGGAATTTGCCCCACTCGAGAAGAGCACCACGGCCCAGGACACTCAGGAGCAGACCCTACCAGTGTGAGCTAAACGCCTGTAGTGATCTGCTGGCGGAGTCCACAACCATCTTTTCAAAGCCTAGTCCCCAAGGACCAGAGGGTCAGCGCTTCAACTCCCAGGGACCAGAGCACCCTAGGCCAATTTCCAGGCATATGGTGGGACAGGCCCTTTGTCCTAGTAGGAACACCTCTGCGTGCGAGGCGTGGATAGATTCCCCTAAAGCCTGGACACTGAGAAGTTTCCCAGACCGCCGGGCCTCATCTCCCCAGGAAGTTCATATGGAAGTACAGACGGCCGGCCGCACGGTCACCAGGCAATGGCTCGACTGCCTGCTGGAGAGGTACCAGCAGAAATCCCCCATGCCCACTCCACCAGACAATCACTGATCTAGTTTATTTGGGGCTTGGGCGAGGATCACAGTTCTGCCTCCTCCCAGGATCCAAAGAAGCTCCCTCTTCTCCAAGCCTAAGGCAAGGAAGAGGATTGAGAACCTCCAATCCCCCTGGTTTCCAATTAGCTCCAAGTCATTCTCCTCTCATCTGCGGGAAGCCCCTCAAACCTGCAAGTATTCTCCCCAACCTCACCATCGCTCCCACTCCACACTGACGGTTTCCAAACTTTCCCTCTCATAACAAGGCGCCCTGTCACCCAGACTGCTTCCCTCTGCTTGGGGAGGAGGGGAAGGCGCACGAACTAGGAAGGAACTTGGGAGAGAGGGCGGGCAGAGGGTGGGCAAAGCACTGAAGGGAGGGAGGTGAGGAAGGCAGAAGTCAGGCAGCGAGAGGGAGAAGCGGGGGGGGCAGGTGAGGGCGGGGGAGTGGGGATGGGGCCGGGGAAAGGGGCCAGGAGGACGCAGAGGGGGCAGAGGGTAGGGACAGGAGGGGAGGGGGAGGGGCGGGGTGGGGGGGCCGGGCCCCGCACTCACCGCGGCCCATGGTTCGGCCGGCCCCGCCCTGCGCAGTCGCGGCCCAGAGGGTGAGTGGGAGGGAGTGGGAGGAGGGTCGGTGGAGCCCGAGCCTCCGGTACGGCCCCGGCCGGTCCTAGCAGGAAGCGCCACCGCCGCCGCCGCGGATCACCGAGCGGCCTCCCGCGCATGCGCCATGGGGGCCAGGGGCAGCCCTGGGGATTCCGTTCCCAGAAGGCACCGCGCAGGCTGCTGCCGCCGCCGCCGCCGTCGCTGCAGCCGCCACCGCCGCAGCCGCCGCCGCCCGGACGGGAGAGGGGCGGGGCCCGGCCCCCGCCCAGCGGACAGCCGCGAGCCAACAGGAGGGGCCGCAGTGCGCATGCGGGAGCGCGCCCGCCCCTCCCCCACAACCCCCCATTAATCCCCTAGAGAACAAACACCCCACGCGGCCCCCCCACCCTGGGCGGAAGGATCTGTGCCTCTTCCCAGGCCACTGGTGGCCAATCCCATCCCTCCCCGGAGAGGGGCCCTTCCAAAGCCACAATCTGTTGGGGGAGCCAGGAATGCCAGGTTCGGGAAGGGCCAGCTCCTAAAGATGAAAGTCGGGACTTGCCCTGCCCCGCCCCAAAGCCTTCCCGGGTAGTGCGCTGGGACTTGACCCGCCTCCCCAGGTCAACATGTCACAACACGACCTCGGCCTGTCAAGTCACATGACCTCCGCCTGTCACTGACAACCTGGTCTGTCTTTAGGCCAGGAGAGACCATCTGGTCCGGCCCCCACCTCCATTCACAGAAAGGGAAATGGAGGTCTGCAGCGGCGGTGCAGCCGGGCCCCGGACCTGTCACTGCCACGCCATCTAGTCACAACCGCTCTCGGGACGGTTTCTGGCTGCCCCGATCAGGGTATGACAGGCCAGGTAACAGGCCACTACGAAGCCTCTGTTTTCACGGCACCAGAAAAATACTTGGCGTTCTGCATACTGCTTTCTACTTTTGTTCAAGTTGCTTCCAAGTTCATGAACAGAATGCTCTCATTTTACCTTCACAACTTATCTTTACAAATGAGAGCGGTGGGATCGCCGGGCAGGCGAGGGAGCAGAGGCCGGAATCCGGGCTCTTGACAGCCCGTCCGGGGAAGTCATGCGCTCAGCTCGGCAGCACGCACGTCCCCGCGGCTCCGCTCCCCCGGAGGTCGCGACCCGACACCGAGGAGACCGGAGCCTGTGCCAGCGCCTCAGCGGGGAGTCAGGGAGTCGCGGGATTTGCTCTTCTGGCACAGTGAAAAGGAGGGTCTTGGTCTTTGAAAGACATAAAAGCACCACGGGGAAAAATAAGGGAGAAAATAGAATCGGGTTCACTCAGCAAAGAACATAGATTCTGGCATGTCGAGAGCGATCAGAAGCTATACCATAATAATCAAGGGTGCTCTTCCGAGAGAAGCAGAGAAAATCAAGCGCATTCCAGGACCTCGGCGTCTTTCGGGGGCGTTAGAAGGTGAAAAGCAGACACCCCTTTAATAAAATGTCAACCCAGGTGGATGGATGCGAACTTTGAAAGGAGAGTGATTCCCAAGCCTGTGTAACCATTAGCTGGGAGGGGCCAAGGAAAATGGGAGTCCCTTCAGGAGAAGGTAAAACGGGAGGAAAGATAAGGGGGCGGAACAGCAGCTTCGGAGAGAGGGGACAAGCTGCAGTGAGGCGCCACACAGCAGCCTGGGGGCGGCCACAGTTGATAGCCGTTGGGGCCGTTGGGTGTCTGGAGCTGGCGCCCCGCCCTCTCCTCTCCCCCACCCTCCGCACCTCCCACCACCCTCGTTGTCCCCTGCGCGTGCGCGCGCGGACACCGGTTGCCAAACATTGCATCATCCCCGCCCCCCTGCCCTCCCCTCCCCCCTCCACACTCCCCTCTGCGCGCGCATGACTCACCCACCGCCTCCGCGAGCCCGCGTGACCCAAAGCTACTTCCGGGTCCAACAAGACGTCGACCCCCTGGCGGGAGGGAGCGACGGGGGCGGTCCTGCGGAGCTCCTGAGTGGCGGTTGTGAGGGATGGGGCGGGGCCAATGCTGGCGTGCCCCTTTGCGATTGGTAGGTCTCCGGATCCGGCCCTCGAGAGGCGGGCAAGGCTGTGCTTAAAGATCCTCAGCCCGACTTCCTCGAGGTCAGAGGCTTGAGTGTAACACGGAGAGCATATCATGTTGAAGATGAGCCGGTGGCAGCGACAGAGCCAAAGTCAGAGCTGGAACCTGCGGAGAGAGGCGAGTACTGACTTCCTGTCTGCCCTTCACCTGCCCGTCTTCACGAACTTCCGCTGTCCCCTCCAAAGCTGTGGCGTCCGCTCTTTTGGGTGTAGCCCCACCCCCTCCGCGGTGACTTTAGGGACCGTCAAAGGGAGGGCTGGAGAGATCCGTTACTCGGAGTGCTGCCTGCAGGCATCTTGTCCTGCTGCTCAGCCCTGCCGGAGCACGGGCCCCGTCTGTGCTGCTGGGCAGAGACCCCTGTGAGCAGCGGGGAATTCCCTCCCGCCGCCGCTCTGGGCCACCCGCTTCGGCCTGTCCCGAGAGGCGAGGCGGCGGGACACAGCCCCGCTCCGGGCTGGGTGACCCTGGCTCGGGCGGTCCCGTCGCTTTGCCGCCAGCGGCGCTCCCCCGCCCCCGCCTGGATCCAGCGCACGGTTGGAGAGCCTTGGCTGCCACAGCCTTTTGGGAGCAGGGGTGCCGGTGGGCCACGGGCAGGGGGGTTCCCTTCCTCCCTGAGGTCTCCGGGCCACCCACATAGAGCGGCCTGGAGCTCCTTCAGTGTGGGAAGCCATTTGGGGTTTCCCCGGGGTATTGTCCTCCTGGGATCGGTCCCTGCCACCTTCACCCCTGCTGGCTCCCAGCTAATCTCCGCGTAACCGTTGCGTCAGGTCAGCCCCCTGTTGAGCTCTGTAGCCCTCTGGACCGGGGCTCCACTGCTGATGAAAGCCGCGTCCCACACAGGAGTTTTCCCCAAAGAGAACAGCCCTGCAGAGAAACACTGAGGGCAATATTGCATCTCTAGTCCCTAGGCGGAGGCAGCAGCCTCTTTGCCTCTGGGTTTAGACCTCCCTTCCCTATTGTAAGTGAGCCTAGGGGAGATATTTTCATTCATTCTTAATACTTACTGAGCACCTACTATGTGCCAAGCAGTTTGAGACTGAGGGTATATCCTTGAACTAAAAAAAAAAAAAATTCTGATGCCAAAGAACTTATATTTCAGTGCGTGGTATGAGTGTTATGGAGAAAACTAACGCAGAGAAAATAGAATAATGTTCAGGATAAAGTTTAGTTTTTATCAGGTAGGAATTTCCTTACTGAGGGGCTATTTAATTGCATAAAAGACCCAAAGGAGGCAAACCAGTGAGCTATACAGATAACGTGGAAGAGCTTTCCAGAAGTAACAGCCAGAGCAGAGGCCCTAAGGTGAGAGTATGTCTGGTACCTTTAGGAATAGGCCAGGGGACTGGACAGGAACCAACAGGGGGGAGAATGGTTGAAGAAAAGTCGGGCAGCAAAGATGTAAGTTGGAGTCAGGCGTGGTGGTGCACACCTGTAATCCCAGCACTTAGGAGGCTGAGACAGGAGGATCGTTGCAAGTTCGAGAGCAGCCTGGGCTCCAAAGTGAGCTCAAGGCCAGCCTGAACTGCACTGGGAGACCCTGTCTCAAAAAGATAAAAAACAAAGCAAACAAAAAACCAAAGATGTAAGTTGGGTAGGGCCTTGCAAGCCACTTTGAGAATGTTAGTTTTCCTGGGGGAGAATATGGGGATTGAAACAGGGTCTCATTATGTAGTTCAGGCTGGTCTTAAACTATGTAGCCCAGGCTGGACTTGACAATACTCCTGCCTCAGCCTCCCAAGTGCTGGGATTATAGGTGTGCACCACCATACCCAACTGAATGTTAGTCATTAGTACTCTTAAGTAAGTCATTGAAAGTTTTTGTGTCAACTGGGGTTGAAGCCAGGGACTTCGCATTGAGCTACATCCCCAGCCCATTTTTTTTTTTTTTTCCCAGCCCATTTTTTATTGAGACAAGATCTTGCACAGTTGCCCAGGCAGGGTTTAACTTGCAAGTCCTCCTGCTTCAGCCTCCTGAGTGCTGCAAATGTCACTATACTAGCTTAGAGGGTTTTGAGTAGAGCAGTGACCTAAGTTTTGTTTTATTCATTGATTGAGACAGGGTCTTGCCATGTAATTCAGGCTGGCTTTGAACTTACTATAACCCAGGCTGGCCTGGAACTTGCAGTGATCCTACTGCTTCAACCTCTCATGTGCTGGGATTACAGGTGTGCACTACCATACCCAGCCTAAGTTTTAAGTGACCTTATTTTTTTGTGAGTACCAGGAATTGAACTCAGGACTTCAAACTTGCTAGGCAGGTGCTGTGCTGCTGAGTTAATATCCCCAGTCCATGACCTAAATTTTAAAAGGGCTGGGGATATAGCTCAATGGCAGAACACTTTCCTAATATGCAATGCCCAGAAATGCCTAATATGCAACTGCAGAAATGAATGGAGGGCTCACTCTAGCTGCTACACTGTGAATAGGGCTAGCAGAAGCAGAACTGGAGAAAAATCCTGCAAGGGTTCTGAAATAATGCAGAGGAAAGATGGTAATAATGCAGAGGAAAGATTGGTCTACATTGAGAAACAGTGGAATTGGTGAGAAATGCTTACGTTTGCAGTATATATATAAAAAAGGGTTAACCTGAGGCAGGAGGGTCACAGTGAGTCTAAGACCAATCAGGGCTACACAGTGAATTCACAACCAGCCTAAACTACATAGTGAGACCTCATCCCAAAAAATATATATATATATTAAGAAAATGGCATGGCTGGGGATATAGCTCAGCGGCACAAGCGCCCGCTTAGCAAGCGTGAGGTTTTGAGTTTGATTCCTGGTACTGAAAAAAAAATTGCGGATAGTGGGGTATGAGGAAAGAGGAGTTAAGGTTAACACTAGTTTTTGGCTTGAAGAACTAGTTTTCATTTATTGAGATGGGGACAACCCTGGAAAGGAAAAATGAGCAAGACTGGTTTTGGATGTAATCCACATGCCTATTAGATACACAAAAGGAGATGACAAGGGGGTGACCACATCAGAGCTAGAGGTCCCAAGAGAGGTCCTGACTGGAAATGGGCATTTGGAGGATGTTGGTATGGGAACGGAGTCAGGAAAATACCTAGATGTTTCCTTCTCTGACGTTTCGTTCTTACCCTGGCAGGCATGAGACCTGCCTTGAATTTAGAAAAAGCTGAGTTGGCTACTACATGCTATTATGTAATCAGGACTATAAATGTCAGTTACTAAAAATAAAGTTGAACTCTCTCCTGTCCTTTGAAATGGCTACAGGACCCTTTAACTATCCCTCTCCCAAAAGACAGGAAGTAAGGAGGAGCCAACGGGAGGGGGGAGGCCAAGAACCTGCCCCTCCCCCTTACAAAAATGGCTGACACTTGTCTTTGTTCTCCACAGTGTTCCAGGAGAAAGTGTATCTTCATACATCACCACACTTGAAAGCAGGTAAATTTAATTCGCCCTTTACCAAAACCAACTCACAAGGAAAGCTGCTTAGGCTCCCTTGCTGGGATCTAGGAAGCTACTAACAGACCTCACCAAGGTGGAAGAGGAAGGTTTGAATCTGTCAGACCATGTCTAGCCTCCTGGCCTGCCGCATAACAAGGTCATCAAATCACTATTTTCAGAGTACTTTCTAATTGAAAGCTCTCAAAATCAGCGCCAACAAAGACAGCTGGTTTGTCTTCCCAACCCTTAGTCCCCCTCAAGGTTAAGCAGACTCAAAGGACCCTTTGCCCACGCTCCCCACGCAGGGGTCAGCAGCACAGATGCCTGGCTGTTGTCTGCAGAAACTACCAGTGGAGTGTGCCAGCGGACTAAAGACTTCATTAGGACCCCCTGAGAACGGATGTCCGGGTACTTCGTCCTGGGCGAGAGGCAAGGAAGACACATCAGTACTGTGCAAGTGGCACAGCTCAGTGGTACAGCCCATGCTTGGCATCCATCCACAAGGCCCAGGGTTCAATCCCCACCACTGCCCCCTCCCCAGAAAAGGAAATGACAGTATAGACTACAGGCTGGTAAATTTTAAGGAGTCAGAGAGTAAATAATGGAGGTGTTCAGGGCAGTACAGTCTGTCACCACTATTCATCTCCACTGCTATGGCACTAGAGCTGTACATCAGATGTACATAAACAGATACGGCTGTGTTCCCATAAAACTTTATCTACAGAAACGGGGGAAAAAACCAAACCAGGCAGTACGGCAGTGTGCTTGCCTGTGCTGCAGACTGTTTGTTGCTAAGCAGAGCTTTTATCCTGAATGTGTATTTTGCCAGAACCTAATCCAACCACAGAGATGGCAGCCGAATCATTGCCTTTCTCCTTCGGGGCAGTGTCCAACTGGGAGCTGGAAGCTTGGTATGAAGACCTGCAGGAAGTCCTGTCCTCAGATGAAAATGGGGGGAAGTATATCTTACCCGCTGGAAACGAAGAGGTGAGAGTGCCAGTCCTAAAGCTGAGAATAAACTGGGGGTGATAGCGCATGCCTACAATCCTAGCTGAAGGAGGAGGATTGCCAAGAGTTCAAGGCCATCTTGAACTACATGGCAAGACCCTGTCTCAAATAAAATTAAATTAAAAAATAAATAAATAAAAGAAACAACAAAACTAGGCCAGGTGCCGGGCATGGTGGCACACGCCTGTAATCTCAGCACTCGGGAGGCTGAGGCAGGAGGAGCACTGTGAGTTTCAGACCAGCCTGGGCTACAAAGTGAGCTCAAGGCCAGCCTGAACTGCACAGCCAGACCCTCTCTCAAAAAGACAAAAAACCAACCAACCAACAAAAAAAACTAGACCAGGCATGGTATCACACACCTGTAATCGCAGCAGGAGGATCACTGTGAGTTCCAGGCCAGCCTGGGCTACAAAATGAGTCCAAGGCCAGCCTGAACTACAGTGAAACCCTGACTCAAAAGAGATAATCAGTCAATCAATTAATAAGTCAGTGAATCTAAAGGTGGGAACAAGGGTGATGTTACCGTTCCATCATCAGCTAATACCCACCCTCCCTTTTCTCATTTCCTTAAAGGAAGACTCAAAAACATTCACCACTCTTGACCCTGCATCTCTTGCTTGGCTGACTGAGGAGCCAGGGCCAGCAGAGGTCACAAGTACCTCTCAGAGCCCTCGGTCTCCGGAGTCCAGTCGGAGCTCCCTCGCTCAGGAAGAGGAGGAAGAAGAGCAAGGGAGACCCAGGAAACGGAAGCAGAGTGGCCAGGGGCCAGCCCGGGCTGCAAAGCAGCGTGTGAAGGAAAAGGAACAGGAGAACGAAAGGAAAGTGGCACAGCTCACAGAAGAGAACGAACGGCTCAAGCGGGAAATTGAGTGCCTGACCAGGGAAGTAGAGGCCACGCGCCGAGCTCTGATTGACCGAATGGTTAATCTACACCAAGCGTGAGCAGATGGGGCCATCACTCTGCAGCTCTGGCTGCCACCTACCTTTCCCAGAAGTGGCCACTGACCATCTGCACACCTGTGCCAGTAATGGGACCCTCAAATGCTTGGGGTAGACAGAAGGCCAGGTCCCAGCGTGTATATAGAGGTTGTACATTTATTTATTACTGTCCACATCATTAAAGTGACTTGTGACTATGAACCAAATCCTCTCACTTTGTCTTCTTGCCTTTGGGAGTTTCAAGGGGTCTCCCCTCAGCTAGCGCCAACTGCTTTTTTAGATCCAGGAGTTTAGCCACCTCCGCAGCAACCTGGTTCTTGTCCGCCTTCTGTGCTTTCAGTTCTCGCACAACGTTGCCCTAAGAAAAGGCGGAAGGGGGCCGTGAGACAGGTCCACAAAAGGAGCTGTTCAGAATTCAGCTGTGCCAGTCTCCGGCAGGGTTAAGACCCGTACGTACCTGTTTTGCGACTTCATCCGTCAGCGTTTGAATCTGCTGTTGCCCAGCTGTTGTAACAGTCTCTACAACTGCCGGGTTGGGGGACACCTTTGCCTGGAGAACAACAGTTACCATGGGCTGCCGTAAATACCCTCTGACCTCCAGTTCTACAGAGTATCTCAGGGAAAGTGTTTACCTTTAACTCAGGACTCTTCTAGCTAAGATGGGAAGGAAAAACTAAGTGAGGAAGCAGGAAGGCTAAAAGATGGAAAGAGTGATGAGTAAGGGCTCCTTGGGGAAACTGAGGCGGACTGCTGTGGGTGGTGCTGGGTGAGGGCACAGTCTAGCTCTCACCTGGCCTCCAAAACGCTGCTTCAGACTTTCAATCTGGTCATTCTCCAGTTTTTGGAACAAGGGACTGACCTGTGAAGAATTCCGGAATCATTCGCTGGTTACATATAACCCTGCCACACTATACAGAGGCCCCTCCAACCCCACTCCTTGGAGATTTAGAAACCCTGAATGTTTTAGAAGAAATGTGAGCATAACACTGAACAAATAGCTCTTGGTTTCAGCCAAGACGTTCAAAAAAAGCAGCATTTACTAAGCCCAGAGTATCATAGGATCAAAGAGAATTTAATGATACTAGGTTCACCCAGTACTTTGGCTACCCTGCATTCTCATTGCCCACTAGCAGGTGATCATGGTGTTTTGTTTTGTTTCTTCGTCTTTTTGAGACAGGGTCTCACTATGCAGTTCAGGCTGGCCTTGAGCTCACTTTGCCAGCCCAGGCTGGTCTCGAACTTGAAATGATCCTCCTGCCTCAGCCTCCCAAGTACTGGCATTACAGGTGGGCACCACTACACCTGGCGATTATGTTATTTCTTAAACTAGTGGTGTTTATGGACCAGGTACTAGGTTCTGGCATGAAGAGCAGTAAGGATATGCAGATGATAATACTCAGCCTGCAGACCAATACTAAGCATGTACTGTCAGAAAAAGAAAAGCCCAGAGTGAAGGGGTTCAGAGAACAGCTAGTAAGAACCCCAACCCCCAAGCAAAGCTGGAGAGCTACAAGTCCTTAACTCCATACTGCAGGCTGCATGACAAGCATGCACGTTACGGCAGGCTGGCCCTTCGGACAGACTCACTGTGCCAATCTGGTGCCCCGCTGGTAAGGTGCACAGGAAGTCTGTGGGAAGAACACTGCAGGCAGGTCGTGGAAGCTGCAACTGGGCCTGGATGGTGGCGCTCACTGTGGGCATGTAAGGCTGGAGCATGACGGACAGCAAGGCAGCTATGTTCACTGCCATGCCTGTCACGGTGCCCGCCCGCTGCCTGAGGAAGGAATGAGATTAGCCAAGGCCTCCCGGAGGACACAGCCTGACAGCTGCTTAATCCTGGGAGCCAACCCTATCTCCTTAATGTACCTGTCAGCCTCGCTGCCTTTTATCCGCTTCCAGGGCTCATTGACCTGAATGTACTGGTTGCCATGTCGAGATACTGTGAGGATACTGCGCAAGGCATCCCGGATCCTGGGGGAGGAGGGGAGGTCTCAACATGCCAGTGTCTCATCACTGAGATGAGACAGAGGTGCAGTTACTCACCGAACCTTCTCCAGCAGCTGGTGGTAGTGCCGGAGCTCCAAGGTGATATGGGCCAGCAGACGTTGATCATCAGGGTTAAGCACCATCTCAGGCACACAGCCCCCAAAAAACTTAGACACAAACATCCCAGCTCTTGATGGGAATAGGAAAGAAGAGAAAAAAGTTACTTTCTGGTCTCCTTTTATAAATTTGACTCAATTTCCATAACTTTCCTTCTCTCAGGATTCCTGCCCTCAACTGATACCTCCTGACCCCTCAAAGTAGAAAGCAAAGATTAAATTCTTGGGGTTTTGGGGGGTGGTTTTTTTGTTTGTTTTGTTTTCTTGAGACAGGGTCTCGCTATGTAGTTCAGACTGGTCTTTAACTCACTATGTAGCCAGTCTGGCCATAAACTCAGTGATCCTCCTGCCTCAGCCTCCCAAGTGCTGCTGGGATTACAAGTGTGTGCCACCATGCCCAGCACAAATTAATTCTTTGTTCTCTATCTCCTCTAAGAATTTGACTTTTGATGGCTGGGGACAGATCTCAGTGGTAGAGTGCCTGCCTAGCATGCACAAGGCTCTGAGTTCAATCCCTAATACTACAAAAAAAAAAAAAAAAAAGAATTTGACTCTTGATAAAGTTGCAAACTGTCCTTTTATTTTTGGAAGGTGAACATATTGGGGATTGAATCTATGCCTGGACATTTAAAAAAAAAATTATCTGCAAGAGAAGATGAAGTGTATTATTGTAAACTGCTATCAAACAAGTACTCTAAGGAAGATTTATCTATTAAATGTGGCTGATGACCAAACCTGAAAGGCTAAGTAAATGGACGGAGCCAAGACCCAGGGCTCTGGAGAGGGACTGAAGAACCCTAAGCCATGAAGTGTATTCTTTGGATCGTAAAATCACTGTACTAGGGACCAAGAGTGGAATGTGAGCCTAACGCAGCAGCTCTGAAGAGTGTATTAGAACTACCCTATCCCTACACAAACATAGCTCCTCTTTTTCAGCCAAACTTTTCAGGGCTGCAGGTGAATGTTTTATCAGTAAAAATCCCCTCTGGGAAGGGCTGGGCATGGTGCCCCAGTGGCTGGAATCCCAGTGCCTGGGAGGCTAAGGCAAGAGGATAGCAAGTTTGAAGCCAGCCCGGGCTACACACTGAGTTTGAGGCCAGCCATGAACACAGTGACACCGTCTCAAGACAAAAATCCATTCGTGGACCAACTCTGCAGAATTACACCTCGAGCTAACTACCCTCAAGCATATGTGCACTACTACGTCCTGGGATCAGGTCCCAGTTGATAGAAACCAACTTTCCACATTACCTTGTCCCTCACAGGCTCCTGTCCCCTTATTATTTCACATTCCTATCTCCACAGGGAAAATTGGCCTCTTCCCATCTCATCTGCTGACTGACCCCTCACCAGGACTCCTCTTAGGGTTCATATCTGGATGTTCCTGCAAAACCCCAATACATGGGGGGCTGCTTTTCAGAGGCAGCTAAATCTAGAGTTTGTGACTGATTTATGGTCTAATGCTGGGGTCAAGGGTTTGAGCTCTCCACCCGTCCTCGGGTGTGCAGCCTGCATATTAAGGGCGGAAAGAGGCCTGCTCTCCCTTCCTCACTGCTTTTGGTGTCTTCTACCCCATGAACCGTTTCCCCTCTGCCACGAGCCACCCTGCCTGGGAGCCAGTGGATTATGGACTGAAACCTCTACACACTGTGAGCTAAATAAACCGTCCCCCTCTAACTTTGGACGTCTGGTGTTTTGTCTCATCAATGAGACAGAAGTAGCCCAGGCAACTCACCTGTTGATGAAGTTGCCCAGGTTGTTGAGCAGCTCGGAATTATTCTTGAGCAGCATGTCTGTCCAGGAGAAGGCACTGTCCTGGCCCTCAGGCCGAATGTACAGCAGATAGAAGCGCCAGATGTCAGCAGGGATCTCTGTGTCCTGGGCCATGTCTCCAAACACCCCCACTCCCCGACTCTTAGAGAACTTCCCATCCTCATAGTTCAGGTACTCTGGACAGATGACGGAGAACCATCGGCTCAAATCACGTTCCTGCCCTTGGTGACCTACTAACTCGTCTTCCCTTCCCTTCACCCTCTGCAGTGAGTCTCCAGCAACATGGCACCCGCAGTAGCTGGTCTACAGAGAACCTGGAAGCCCCTTCCTATCCATTCGGGTCTTCTTGCTTATCTCAGCTCCTAACTCAAGACCTAACAGCCTCCGAGGATCTCCTTCCAAGTACCGCTCCGCCCTCGTTCTCCAGTCCCCTCCCATCTGCAGTCTGCCGGGGACACTTACCTGTAGCAATGAGATACTTGACCAAGGTGTAGTTGTCCTCAGCTCCAAGGGCTGAACAAGGAAAGACCAAGCCATGAAAGGGAACGTTGTCTTTGGCCATGAACTGGTAAAGGTCCACCTGACAGAATATAGTTCCTCCTGAGGCTCTCTTCAAAAGCCCCAGAAACACCAGCTGGCCAATCACAACTCCCCACTCCACAGCTTCCTCACGCACAAGCTAACAAGGAGCCGCTTACTTGCTCTGGGTTCTTCCACCATCTCTCCCATTGGTCTGTGTAGTTGGCCGTGATGGACAGGTAGCCAATAGTGGCATCGAACCAGACATAGAATACCTGGAGCATTAAGAGGAAGGACTCATGGTAGGGGCCAACCTAAAGCTTCAGACGGGAACAAGATATAACCTACAGTCCTTTTGTTAGTCCATGGTCTCAACCCTAAGGCAGATAATTTGAGCCATAAAGAATTTTTACCTTGTCTTCAAAACCTTCTAAGGGCACAGGGGTTCCCCACTTGAGGTCACGGGTGATGCAGCGAGGCTTGAGCCCATCCCGAAGCCAAGACCGGATGATAAACCGGGCATTGGGTGTCCAGTTACTGCCAGGTAACGTCTTTCCCAACCACTCCTCCAGTCGCTTTTCCAGCTGAGATGACAAAGAGGGTTGGCTTAGGTAGTGTCACACACAGTTAAACATACAAAGACACGTATACCTGTTTGGGAGTACAGGTTGGCAACATATCAAAATGAAAAGACTCATGACTGACACAGCAATTCCATTTCTAGGAATTTATTAACAGACACTCATTCAACGAAGTATTCACACAGTGTACAGATGGGCTGGGTGTGGTGCTGCGTGCCTGTAATCCCACCACTCTGAGAAGCAGGGAGGAGGATGGCAAGTTCAAGCCTAACCTGGGCAACTTAGCAAGACCCTATCTCAAAGAATAAAAGGGACTGGGGATGTATTTCAGTGTAAAAGTTCTGGTTCAATCCCTAGTATTAAAAAAAAAAAAAAAAAAAAAAAAGAACAGAACACTAGTATTACGAAAGAAAATAAACATCATAAACCTGATGAGTAAAAATAATCTTTAGGAACTAATTATGGGGTGATTTCCAGAACACAATGTTAACCATTAAAAAGGCAAAATGTAGCAGAATGTATACAATAGCCACATGTGGTGCACGTCTGTAATCCCAGCACACCCAGCACTTAAGAGGCTGTGGCAGGAGGATCACTGCAAATCTGAGACCAGCCTTAGCCACCCTGAACTGCAAAACGAGACCCTGTCTCAAAAAGACTGTCCTTGTAAAAAAAAGAATATATACATCATGATACACTGGGCCATCATCTCAGTAATGTAATTACACTAACAGGGCAAAAACTAACCTAAATAAATTATGAACACATTTGACTGTACACCCTCAGTCTAGGAGGGGTCAGGACCACTAACAAATTCTAAACTCTTCACCAGTTTAGGTTTGTTTGTTTATGTAAAGGTAAGGAAGAAGCAATTCTGTAATTATTTCAGATATATTCTGGAATTGGGCAAATGTTTAAATGTGCTGATGCTTTTTGGGAACTCGGGTACCCATTATGGGAAGAAGATACAAATATGAAATGAAAGAAAGTGAGAAAGAGCTGGGTGTAGTGATGCACGCCTGTAATCCCAGCACTCAGGAGGCTGAGGCAGGAGGATCGTTGCAAGTTCGACACCAGCCTGGGCTCCAAAGTGAGCTCAAGGCCAGCCTAAACTGCATAGCAAGATTGTCTCAAAAAAAAAAAAGGCAAAAAAAAAAAAAGAAAGAAAGTGAGAAAGAATCCTGCGAGGCTAGCTTTGAATTGTAGATATCAATGTGAACCTAAAACAAATGCTTAACTCTTCGCTGTTAAGGGCCTAGAAGCAAAGATACCCTGGGAGCAATGAGTAGATCCACGACCTAAATTTTAGACTCTTATAATAAACAAACAAATTTTAGACTCTGATACTATAATTTACTAAAAATGAACCTGGAATATCTTTAATACTGCTAATTTTTGTCATGCCAGAAATTAAACACTTAAAAAATTTGCCCAGTGTGGTGATGTGCACCTGTAATCCCAGCACTTGGGAGGCTGAGGCAGGAGGATCACCGAGAGTTCGAGGCCAGCTTGGGCTACAAAGTGAGCTAAAGACCAGCCTGAGCTACATAATAAGACCCTGTCTCAAAAAAGACAAAAAAAAAAAAAAAAATTATAGGATCTCAAAAAAAAAAGACACCTTGAAGAAGCTCCCACTGAGCAAATAAGGTATAATCTGAACGTGAAAATAATTTAGGACAGAAATGAATTATAATCTATAAAAAAAAATCTATAAATATACACTTGATAAATAGATAACTTAAAGGTAAACGTGGAAGGGTGCAGCAATGTTGGAAAAACACTGTAATAATGATTGGTTCAGGTAGCACAGAAAAAGGGAAAACCACAGAGGCATTCTGCTGTGGCTGTAACCTTGGAAACTAGAGCGAGCTCTCGGACCAGAAAAATGTGGAAAAAGCAGAGCAAGAAGTTAAGGCAAAGCACCTGGATAACAGGCTTTGCGCTCCCACCACAAGCTGAAGGATGCAGAAAGCACGCGGCAGAAGCACTGAAGAGAAAACAAGGCGTAGGAACCTATGCAGCCCCGTCTAACCCTCCTTTCTCTGCCTGCGGACCTGGAGACGGCGCCACCACACTCGCTTCCTCCCTGAGGGGCTCACGGCTCCCGGCACCCACGGTCAGCCCTTTGCCCCTTTGGCACTTCCTTCCCTCACTTCTAGGGGTGAGGGTGCTTCATCAACTTCCCAGGGGACGTGGACACCTCTGGCAAGCGGGCCTGGGGCTTTCGCTCTGTGTCCCTCACTCCGTCTCATCTCTACAACTGCATGTGTAATTTTTTTTTGTTTGTTTTGTTTTCCAGTACCGGGAATTGAACTCACGACCTTCTGCTTGCCAGGCAGGTGCTGTGCTACTGAGCTAAATCCCCAGCCCCTGTGTGTGTTAATTTTTAATGGAAATTAGAAACACATGAGCGTGACGAGCCATCAGCGGTAGTCGGGGCAAAGGCACATCCTGAAGACCGGACAGAGAAAGGCCCACTTACCTTAGGCAGGTCCAAAAACAGGTGCTGAGAGGACCTCACCACAGGGCATGACCGACAGACTTTACACTGAGGTTTCTGTGAAGAAATTCCACAGTGAGACAATCAGGGTCAGGATCAGCGGAACAATCAGGAGCATGGTAGCGCATGCCTGTAATCCCAGCACTCTGGAGGCTGAGGCAGGAGGATCACAGGGAGTTTGAGGCCAGCATGCACTACACAGTGAGCTTAAGGCCACCTCGGTTTACAGTAAGACAGTACATATCTCAACCCCACAAAAGGGACGGGGAACTGTTCAGGGAAGAACTATAAAGGGACAAACACCGTGGCCCACCCTCTAGCTCAGCACCTCACACCAAGCCTGCTCCTCAACTACTGAGCCTTCTTTCATCGTGGAGAAGGAGGTCTGCAGTGCACAGCAACGCTTGCTCCCCAGACCCGCACATTTCTCACCCATCATGCCCAAAAAGCGAAACGCGTTCTCTGAGCTCAGGCAAGGGGCGGGTACCACACTGCGCTTAGCTGTGCGAGGGAAGGAGGGGGACAGAGTAAGACACACAGCCCCTCTCCTTGAGGTTACACGCAAGTCAGGGAGAGAGGGCTTGCGTAAGAAGTGTAGATTTTTACAAAGCGAACTGTCAAATACTCGTGTGGCAAAAATTGACTGTATAAACACTGAAGCGTGAGGGCCACAGAAGTGAACAGACGACGGTGATCACTGAAGACTCCCAAGAGAGCTGTTTTTGTTTTATTCTGAGACAGGGTCTAGCCATGTAGTTCAGGCTGTCCTTGAACTCACTATACAGCCCAGGCCAGACTTGCACTTGTGGCGATCCCCCTGCCTCAGCCTCCCAAGTACTGAGATGACACATATGCGCCACTACACCCAGCTCCAAGGGATTTTGAGGAAACTCACTCTCTTAGGACCTCTCCCAGTCTATCTGGCTCTATACAGTTTATTCCAAAACGTATCTCCAATCTATTTTCCACCCGTTTCTACTGGCACTTAGCTAGTCCGAGCCATCTCTGGCTCCGGCCTCTAACCCTTCTCCGCTTCTCTCTGGCTTCCTTCCTATCTGTTCTCCACAGAGCTGCTCAGCACTCAGCTAGAATAAAATCTGGTTTCCTCTATGGCTCAGCAGGTGCTGGTGGCCTGGTGCCCATCTTTCTTTCTGACCTCATCTCAGCCTACTCTCTTTTTCATTCACTATGCTCTAGCTACAGTGGCTTTTGCAGGGGCGGTGAGGATTTGAGGTGGGGGTTCGAGGCAGGGTCTCGATACAGTCCAGACTGGCCTCTAACCCACGGCAATCCTCCTGAGTGCCAGGGTTACAGGAGTGTAATGGCATTAAAGTGGCTTTTCCAATTCTGCCTTTTCAGCTCTTTGCTGCTGCTGTTGTTGTTCTTTAGAGACAGGGTCTTCCTATGTAGCTCTGGCTGCCCTCGAATTCAGTGATCCTCCTGCCTCAGCCTCCCAAATGCTAGGGTTACAAATATGCCCCACCACACTCAGCTGTACCTTTTCAACTCTTTGCTACTTCTTCGGAGCCTTTACATTTTCCAGTCCCTTCTACTTGAAATACTCTTTAATTCCATTTACTGCTTGATTTGCTCCTTCTCATTCTTCAGTTAAGCTCCCAGTTGAAATATTACTTCCTCTGGGAGACCTTGTCTAATCATCTAAAGTCCACTTTCTGTTTTTGTGGGGGTTTTTTTGTTGTTTTTTTTTTCTGGTACCAGGAATTGAACTCACAACCTTGCGCTTGCCAGGCAGGTGCTGTGCCGCTGAGCTAAATCCCCAGCCCCTAAAAGTCCACTTTCTCTGTCTGGAAGTTTATCCTATGTTATTTCCTCATTTACTGTGGCTTTAGATAAAAAACACTCCCTGTTGACGGTTTGTGTCTAAAACGCCTCATGCAGTCATGAGGGGCAGGCTTTTTCAGAGGAAGCTGAATCTACAGTTTGTAACTGATTCATAGGGCAATGCTGGGAGTAAGGGTGATGGGATTAACGGTGGGTGATTGCTGGATCCCTCCACTGACTGGATTCACACCACCCTAATCCCAGCAGTCTGGATAAGATAAAAGGGACAGGAAGAGGCCTGCCTCACGCTCTCTCTTGTTGCTTTTGCTGAACTGTTGCTCCTCTGCCATGCCACCCTGCCTCGGAGCCAGCTGATTAGGGACTGAAACCTCCACAAACTGTGAGCTAAATAAATCTTTCCTCCCTTTAACTTTGGGCATTGGGTATTTTTGTCCCAGCAATGAGAAAAAAGTAACTAAAGACACTCCCTCACCCTCAACCTCTACAACAGTGACTGACATATTGTAAGCACTCAAAAAAGTTCACCAAATAAATGAATGCATAAACATTTAGTAAACACAAGACAGAATTATGCAAAAGAAAAGAATCTAAACAAATGTAAATCAAGTGGCTTAAATGGTAGGATTAGAATTCGGGTTAGAAGCATAAATTCAACTTGTCTACTTCCTAGCTAAATGCTTAAATTTCAAATGAAGTGAATTACAAGTTGCTGAGATGAAGCAGCAAGGGCTACTGAAAAGGTTTTGGATGCTAAAATAAAAATCCTGAATAGCTGGGTGTAGTGATGCACACCTGTAATCCCTGCACTCCAGCAGCTAAGGCAGAAGGATCACTGACTGAGTTTGAGGCCAGTCTGGGATACACAGTATGTAAAGGCCATTGTGAACTACATAGGAAGACCCTGTTTCAAAAATAAACAAGGGCTGGGGATATAGCTCAGCAGCACAAGCACCTGCCTGGCAAGTGCAAGGTCCTGAGTTCTATTCCCAGTACCAAAAAAAAAAATCTTTTTTTTTTTTCTTTTTGAGACAGGGTCTTGCTATGCAGTTCAGGCTGGCCTTGACCTCACTTTGTAGCCCAGGACAGTCTCGAACTCACGAAGATCCTCCTGCCTCAGCCTCTCTGAGTGCTGGGACTACAGGCATGAGCCACCACCATGCCTGTTTAAAAAAAAAATCTTGATTGGGACAAGGCTGAGTCCCTTCAGAATAAAAAAAAAAAAACTGGGCTGGAATGTAGGTCAGAGGTGGAGTACTTACTTGCCTGAGGCCTTGGGTTCAGTCCCCAGCACCACAGAAAGGAAGAAAGGAAGAAAGGAAGGAAGGAAGGGAGAAAGGAAGGAAGAAAGAAAAGAAAAGAAAAGAAAGAAGGAAAGAAAGAAAGAGGAAAGAAAAAAATTATTCCTTCAGTGACAGGTATGATGGCGCACACCTATGTTCCCAGCACCGAGGAGGCTAAGGCAAGAGGATTGCTACTGAGTTTCAAGGCCAGCCTGAACCACGAAGACCCAGTCTTAAAACACACAAAAAGAAATGAATAAATAAATGCAAGGCCATTCCTCCGGGCTCTCAGGAGGTCTCCTCTCACCTTGAGCTCAATGGCATTGATGAGTTTGCCACACTTGTCACACTGATCACCCCGGGCCTCTTCATAGCCACAGAAGGGACACACCCCTTCCACAAAGCGGTCCGCCAGGAAGCGGGCACAGCGCTCACACCGCAGCTGCTCCACAGTATCTTGCAGTATAAAGCCTCGTGCCAACAACCGCTGGAAGATGTCCTGGGTGATTCTGGCAGGTGAGCAAGGGACGGGGAGGCACAGTCAGAGGGGGTACGCACCCCTCCCTTCTGTCACCCAACCACGGACCCAGATTCATTCGGTCCAAGAACCAAAGAGTCAAGGAGAAGGCCCCTGAGAGCCAAGGCCATCTACTTATCTCCCAGCTGACCACAGTCTCCCCTCAGCACTCGAGAACTGGCTTTTGTGGAATTCAGACTAATCTGCTTTGTGTTCGGCGCTGTGGCTGCCCTTTAGGCAGTCCAGGTACGGAGCCACACAGAAGTATCAGCTGGCAGCGTGTTTGGCAGGCTTCTTAAGGACGAGTATGAAGCAAAGAACCAGTGTGTTTGTTCTCAGCACACACAGGTGTGAGAGGACTGTCTGAAGACCTGGGGGAGCCGCAGAGGAAAGGAGGCACAGGAGGGAGAACAGGTAAGTCCTGTCCCTTCCTCGGGCACTCCCTGGCACCCTGGTCAGAATTCCACAGGCGCCGAATCCCCTGGGGAAGACTCCCTAACCGCCTGGGAGACACCTGAGGGCGACATTCAGCTGCTGTCTTAGGAGCTCCTAGGTTCAGGAATCCGCTAGCCTGATTCCTTCTCCCCCACAGGAGTCTCACGGTCCCCACTCCCAGCCTTCAAGCCCATCTTCTGCCTCAGTAGAGAAAACCTACTTGGTCTGCTGAGCAGTGGTGGTGCGACCAAAAGTATCAAACGAGATATTAAACCAGCGGTAGATGTCGGCGTGGATGACATGATACTTGTCACAGATTTCCTGGGGGGTCAATCCTTCCTCCATAGCCTTGGTCTCTGTCGCGGTACCATATTCATCGGTCCCGCACAGATAGAGGGTGTTCCACTGGCGGAGGCGGGAGTACCTGGCAGAGAGCACGTAATTACACGGGGGCCCTACTCTGCAGCTCCCGCGTCCCCAGGATCCCGCCAGCGCCCACGCTTGAAGTACTGCTTCAAGGGGCCCAACCCTCCCTCAGGGTCTCTCCTCCGGCAGCGGGCTCCACCTGGCAAAGACATCAGCACTGAGGACACAGCCGATGATGTTTCCCAGGTGGGGGACGTTGTTGACGTAAGGAAGGGCGCTGGTGATGAGCACGTTCCTGTCCCCAGCCACCGGCAGCCTGGTGAGGAAGGGAGGAAAGGAGAGTGCGCAGGGGAGACACAAGGGTCAAGGAAGAACAGCTGGGGATGCAGCTCAGCGGTACAAGCGCCTGCCTGGCAAGCGCAAGGTCCTGAGTTTGATTCCCAGTACTAAATAAATAAATAAATAAATAAAAGCAACTGTTAAATAAATAAAAAAAAAGAGCGAAAGAACAGCAGCGCAGGGGACAGGGAGCAAGCCTCACAGACTGCCGCGTGTGCGGTGCGGGCCTCACTCCAACACTCATTTCTGCCCCTTTTACAACAGTGACCGTTAGCTCGTTCTTGGACTTATAAACTTCCCAGGTAGTGAAAAACTCGCCCTCAGCTCTGTCTAGTCATCACTGCTGTCACTATTCAAGAACAGTTTCCTAGAGCTGGGCCTGGTGGCACACGCCGGTAATCCCAGTCCTGGTGACTGGGATGCTACTGACATAGCACCGGGAAAGAAGAGGTCAACAATGGAAAACTACTCTTTTCTTGAGACTGTCTTGCTGTGTAGTTCAGGACTGTCTTGAACTCACGGTGAGCCTCCTGCCTCTGCCTCCTAAGCGCTGGGACTTTTAGGTGTATGCCGTCACACCTGGCAATTTTACAGCGAATTTACTCAACATGGACCTAATTTCTCCTAGTTAATTGTCTTTTCTCCTCATAATTAAGTACCATAATTATCTCTAAAATCCAGCTTAGAAATCTGCTCCTTCAGGAAAATCTTCTTTCAATTAACTACTGACTTCCCAGTGCCTGCTTTGTGGTACAACATTCACCTAGCACGTACAAGACCCTGGATTCAATCCCCAGCACCATAAAAAAACCCCAAAGCCAAAAAACACATACTGAGTCATTTGCGCATTGACTAACCACACTCTATTCACTGACCTTTTATCAATTTTTTTTTAAGGGAGGCTTGCCAGGAAGTGAATCCAGACAGGCCTTCATGCAAGGTCAGCAAGTGATCTACCACTGAGCTATACCCCTAGCCCTTTAAATTTTTACTTACTTGATTTTTTGAGACAAGTTCTCACTGGGCAGTCCAGGATGGCCTTGAACAAACTTTCAGTCCTTCCACCTCACCCTCCCTGAGTGCTGAGACTACTAGATTCCAGCCATGGGCCACCACACTCAGCCGCAGTTCATCAATTCCTTATTAAGAGCCAAACTCTTGTCCTTTAGGGCTTTGCACACTTCTTCTATCTAAAACCTCCTTTCTCTACCCTTACCCTTGCCTAACTCTCCTCATCCGACCATCTTGCAAGTCTTTTTGAGACAGGGTCTTGCTCTGCAGTTCAGGCCAGCCTTGAGCTCACTTTTGTAGCCCAGGCTGGTCTTGAATTCGCAACGATCCTCCTGCCTCAGCCTCCTGAGTGCTGGGATTACAGGCATGCACCACCATGCCCAGCAATCTTACAAGTTTTAAATGTTTTTTTCTTTTTTTTTTTTTTTTTTGGTTTTTTTGAAACAGGGTCTCACTCTGCAGTTTAGGTTGGCCTTGAACTCACTTTGTAGCCCAGGCTGGCCTCAAACTCAAGGCAAATGCTGGGATTACAGGCATGCACCACCATGCCCGGCTTAAACACTCCTTTTTAAAGAGGCCTCTGAATTAGTATCATCTGGGCTGGGCATGGTGATGCATGCCTATAAGTCTAGCACTGAGGCTGAGGCAGGAGAATCACGAGTTCAAGGCCAGCCAGGGCTACATAGTGAGTTCAAAGCCAGTTTAAACTACACAGCAAGACTATCTCAAAAAACAAAAACAAAAAAATAAATAAATTAGTGCCCTCTAATCTTTTCTGCCCTAGCATTGTTCTTTTTCCTTCATGAACATCTGTAATTAAGCTGTGCATAGTGCTGCATGCCTGTAATCTCAGCTCTTGGGAGGCTGAGGCTGGACTACCGCAAGTTCAAGGCCAGCCTGAACTACAGCCTGGGCTGCATGGTAGGTTTAAAGCCACCCTGAATTACAGAGCAGTACCCTGTCTCAAAAAACAAAAACAAAAACAAAAGTAACGGTACACTTGTGTAACCATTTTGTAAATATCTGCCTACCCTATTAGAGGCTAAGTTCTATGCAAAAGGCCTATCTGGTAGGTTCTCCTCTGCCGACAATTTCCGTACACACAGAATCAAGCCCCATTCCTCAGTGCCTACTCACACTGGATTCTGTTGGGGCCGAAGTGGGGGCAAATTTTCTAGGCCCTTCTCCCAGGCAGTCACAGCCGCAGCAATCTCCTCTTCAGATAGGGTAGCCAGTTCCTCTTCCTAGGAAGAAGGACAGAATTCCTTATCAGATAAAGAACTTCTTTCCGTGTTATCAATCAACTAAAACATCCCCAAGGCCCTGAGGATGCCCATCGTTCCAAACCTCAGGCTCATTGCTGACAGCCCTCGACTCGGGTGGGCTGGGCTGGGGCTGCTTTTGGAGGTAGGGCCGGAGAGCCAGGACACCCTGCTGTTTCAGCACAGTTTCCGCAGCTCGCTGACATGGCTCCTGGGCACTCAGGGTCTGGAACCAGCTGCGCAGGGCACCCAGTTCCTCTGTGGGCATGGGAGAAAACAGAATCAGCAAGAGGAAGGAGCGGGCTGGGCAGTTAGAAGTGGAGCTCATCTCCTCTGAGGCAGGAGGATCACCACGAGTTCAAGGCCAGCCTGGGCTACACCGTGAATTCAAAGCCAGTTTAAACTACACAGCAAGACTATCTCAAAAAACAAAAACAAAAAAATAAATAAATTAGTGCCCTCTAATCTTTTCTGCCCTAGCATTCTGTTCTTTTTTTTTTTGATACTGGGAATCGAGCTCAGGACCTTGTGCTTGCCAGGCAGGCACTTACGCCACTGAGCCATATCCCTAGCCCCTAGCATTCTGCTCTTTTTCCTTCATGAAAATCTGTAATTTCTTTTACTAGTTCCTTCAGCCCGTTCTGTTATAGTTGCCCTGTTAAGCTGCACCTTCAGGTAGACCCGCAATACGCTACTGCCTGCTCTGTAACCATGACACCAAGCTCCTGGGGTTGAGGCTCACAGTGAAGTGATATGCACAGTTCTCACCAGGGAGGTAGGCTGGGTCTTGCAGTAATGGGTATAGCGCTCCCCACAAAACAATGTCAGCTAGAGATTCCGTCTCCTTGATTGGGGAAGAAAAAGAAAAAGACACGTGGATGAGGCACTCGTATTTTTCCCAGTAATAACAACATCTAATATTTACTGAGCACGTGGTACATGCCAAGTACTGTTAAACATTTCATTTCACTTAATTCTCACAACACCTCAGTGACACAGGTATTCACATTACTTCCATTTCACAGATGAAAAAATTTAAGATTAAAGAGTTTTAAGCCAGGCATGTTGGCACACATCTGTGATCCCAGCAGCACTCGGGAGGCTGAGGCAGGAGGATCATTGCAAGTTCGAGACCAGCCTGGGCTACAAAGTGAGCTCAAGGCCAGCCTGAACTGCATAGTGAGACCCTGTCTCAAAAAGACAAAATCAAAAACAAAGAAGTTGTAGTGTTTTACTGCTCACAAGTGGAGTCAGAATCTGAACGCTCTGAATACAGTTCTTCCTCTTAACCCTTATACCACAAGCCTTCCCCAAATCCCATCTGAAGGGCAACTCACCCCAGCAAGGAAAGGACAATTCTGGCGACTCAAACTGTGGTCAATGTGAGTCAGAGCTCTCCCAAGTGGGCCGAGAACATCTTCACCCTTCTTGCCTTGGACCACTAAATAGTACAGGGCAGCAGACAAAGCTGGCTAAAAGGCAAGGGACAAAGGTCGGGAAGAGCACGCACAGCAGGGAGCACCTGCCATCCCTCATGCCTTGGTCCTACCTGCAGCTCTGTTGCCTCCCATTCCAGCCACTGGTTGGTGAGGTCATCTGCTTCCCAGCCAGATAACAGAAAGAAGTATCTGTCCAAGGTGAAAACAACAGAAGGTAGAGTTAGAGGGGCCCATGAATCTAGCCCATTTCTCTCACCCCTTCGCGAAATCGTGCTTGCAGATAAGACACGCAATGGACAGCTTTAACGAGGCCTGCTTTAACCCAGCCACCTCCCCACACCAAGGACCAGCACTGACCTGCAGATCGCACTAGTGGAAAAGAGGTAGTTGCCACTGTCCAGTTGCAAGACAGGGAGCTTCGGCTGGGTCAGGAAGGGGACCACACACTCTGATGCAGGAGAGGGAAGCGGGTGGAAAAAAAACACTTTGTCAACTTAGGGCAACTTTACATTGTTTCCGTAAAAAGAAGAAAAAATGGGCAGTCTCAACCCAGAGGTTCCCGGACAGGACCACTGGGTATAGAATACGCTGCAGAGGCCAGCAGGTGTCCGGCTGAGACGGCCAGCTACACACAACAGATGGGACATGGAGAGGGGGGCGGTGGTTTGGGGCTAGCGCCGCAGCTGAGAACCTGGACAATGGACAGCAAACTAAGATGGGAATGCTCTGAGGTCAGAACGGGAGAACAAAACTAAGAGATCGGGAAAGACTGACAAGAGAGCGGCTTAGGCGTCGCCAAAAACAGGTGGCTGGGAATGCGAACAGGTAAAGCGTACGCATGGATGTCTTAGCGGGAGGAGAGAGGAACTTCCTAAGAATGACAAAGGCTTTCAACGCCTGGAAGTTTTCTGGGTTTGTTTTTTTTGTTTGTTTGTTTGTCTTTTCCGGTACCGGGAATCGAACTCACGACCTTGCGCTTGCCAGGCAGGCGCTGTGCCGCTGAGCTAAATCCCCGGCCCCAACCTGGAGGTTTTCAAATGAGGGACTGAGCGGAACAGGCTGCCTGAGAAGTGTAAGTGAAGACTGGGAAAGGGAGAGTGTGGATTCCCGGGGTGAAGCGGGATTGCGGTAGACGACAGAGGGAAAGCTAGACACGAGGGAAGAATACAGTGAGTTCTTAAGGGAAGTAAACGATGAAAGATGCGACCGGGAAGAGAGGGCGGACGGCGCGACCAAGGATAACGGGGAGAACGATCGGCTGGGAGCCCGCGGTGCAGGGGCTCGGCCGCGGCCGGCGCGGGGTGACGCGCGGCCCCGCCCCCGTCACTCACCGCCCACCCCGCCTACCTTCCGGACCCACAGCGCGCACTTGCAGCTCGGCCCGGCCCTGGGCCCTCCCG
>NW_004955458.1:5213276-5214635 GCF_000276665.1 Chinchilla lanigera | reverse complement strand
AAAGAGGGCTTAGTGGCTCAAGCCTGTAATCCCAACACTTGGCTCTGGAAGAGGGATCACCACAAGTTCAAGGCCAGCCCGGGCGACATAGTGAGTTAAAGGCCAGCCTGAATGACGGTACACAGTGAGATTCTGTCTGAAAAATTTAAAAAAAAATAAAAATTTTTATTTTTATTTGCACTGGGATGTAGCCCAGTTCAAATGCCCTGGGTTCATTCCCCAGTACCCAAACACATAAAACAAAACAAAACTTTGCAAAGAAGCCGAGCATGGGGGTTGCACACCTCTAATCCCAGGACTATGGGAGGCTGAAGCAGGAAGAGATCAAACCTGAGCCCAGCTTGGGCAATTTAGTAATGAGACCCTGTCTCAAAAATAAAAAGGGCTGGTGATGTAGCTCAATATAAAAACCCTAAGTTTATTCCCTAGTACTGCAAAATAAAATAACATTTTAAAAGCTTTGCAGAAGGAGCTGGAATGTAGCCCAGTAGCAGAACACATGCTTAGCACACCCCAAACCCTGGGCCCAATCCCTGGCATCACCCCAGAAATGATTTAGAAAGAGAGAAAGGAAGAGAGGGAAGGAGAGATAGTAAAAGAAAAATCTTTCAGATTCTACTGAGGAATTTGCAGCACCCTGGTAACCCTGAGCCGCCATGCAGGAGGGGCCTCGTGTCGGTATTCTGTCTCAGAGCTCTAGAAGATCCCACCATCGAGGCATCCCCATCAAGGTGCTGTACAGATGTGAGGCCTTCCAAACCAATCCATTCTGTCCACAGAGTATCAACAAATAACTCATTGTGGTTTTGGTTTTGTTTTGTTTAGAGATAGGATCTCACTATGTAGTTCAGAATGGCCTTGAACTCACTATGTAGCCCAGGCTGGCCTTGAACTCCTGTCAATCCTCCTGCCTTAGCCTCCTGAGTGCTGGAATTACAGGGTGGAATTACAGCCACACTCGGCTGTCAGTGTGTTTTGTTTGTTTGTTTGTTTGTTGAGACTGGACCTCACTATATAGTTCAGGTTACCTTGAACTCACTATGTATCCCACGCTGTCCTTGAGCTTGTAGCGATCCTTCTGCCTCAGCCTCCTAAGTGCTGGGATTATAGGTGTGTGCCACCACACCTGGCAGTCGTGGGTTGATGGCACCTGTGATAGAAAGTCACTCAGTGGAGCCCTATCCAAATTTCTGCCCCATAACACAGCTTATCAGGTATAATACAATTGTAGTTATTGTTACACACACACACACACACACTCGAGATAGTTTGTTTCATTTTGCTGGGGAGGGAACTGAGGCACAGAGAGCTTACTTTGTGCCAGGAACTGTACAAGATATTGAAGATATAACTACCAAC
>NW_004955458.1:5209068-5212291 GCF_000276665.1 Chinchilla lanigera | reverse complement strand
TTTTTTTTTTCAAGTAGTTGAGATGAAGGTGTACGTTACCCTACCCAGCAATAGTATATTTGTGTCTTAGAAGGTCACTGTGGCAGCTGTGTGCCAGGAATAGATGGGAGAGAAACAGAGCTATAAGGAAGAGATCAGTTAGGGTGTTACTTCATCGGGGCTAAAGAGCTGGTAGTTGAAGGGCTAAGAGGAAGTAGGCAGGGCTGGGAGTGCAGCTCAGGGGTACAGCGCTTGCCTAGAACCCTTGCAAGGCGCTAGGTTCAATATCCAGCACTTCCAAAAGAGAAACAAAAGTAAGTAAATTGGAAAACTATAAATTGGGGTATTAGAAATCAGCTGAGGGCTGGGGATGTGGCTCAGTGGTAGAGCTCTGGCCTTGCATGCACAAGGCCCTGGGTTTGATCCCCAGCACCACCAAAAAAAAGAAAAGAGAAGAAATCAGTTGAATCAATGTGGATGGTAAGGAAACGAGAAATCAGGCCGGCTACCTACACAATCAGGCATACTCCGTGTGCTCCAGCAGATACTAGTAACTTCTTCCACCATAGTGATTATTATCACCCTCTGTTGTAATTTTTTTTGTATCAGGAATCGAACTCAGGACCTTGTGCTTGCCAGACAAGCGCTTATGCCACTGAGCTATGTCCCTGGCCCTGTTGTAATTGTTGTAAAAGGGCAGGGACTATATTTCCACTGTAATTACCAAGTCTAGCACGTGGTTTCTTCCTGCCAAGAACATATGGTAGGAAGCATTGAACAAATATTGAATATGAGCATAACTAAATAGTGGCACTGGAAAAGAAACAGGTTTGTGCGGAAGGTTGACACATTCAGTTTAGTGCCTACTGACTTTGTGGTACCTGTGAAATACCCACGGCAGGTGTGATGGCCCGTGCCTGTAATCCCAGCACTCAGGATGCTGAGACAGGAGGATCGCCATGCGTTCAAAGCCATCCTGGGGTATCTAGTGAACTTAAGGCCAGCCTGAACTACATAGTGAGAACCTGTCTCAAAAGAAAGAAAGAAAGAAAGAAAGAAAGAAAGAAAGAAAGAAAGAAAGAAAGAAAGAAAGAAAGAAAGAAAAAGAAAAGAAAAGAAAAGAAAGTGATACCCAAGAGTTTTTCAGTGGATTAGACAGGCACTCTCGAGAAAGATCTGGACTAGATGTAGGTACTTAGCTGGATATGGAGGCTGTTTGAAAGAATAAAACCACCCAGAGAGGGTCTGTAAAGAGCAAAGGACACAGGCTCTCAGACAGCCTTCTGTGGTTTGTGGAACAGGCAGGACAGGTCCCTCCTCATATCACAGAGAAGAAGCTGTCAGAAAGGTAAGAGGAAGGGAAACCAGCACAGTATTGTAGGAGAGGTCAGTTGCCCGCTGCTGAGATGTCAAGCAAGATAAGAACGGCAAAGTGTCCGTGTAAGGTCAGGGTGACTGTGGGAAAGAGTGACCTTGGAAAGGCAGAAGAGTGAGAGGAAGGGAAATAAAGACCCCTGTGTGAAGGCAACGCCTTCAAGAAGTTAGGCTTGGGGCTGGGGATTTAGCTCAGTGGCACAGCGCCTGCCTGGCAAGCGCGAGGTCGTGAGTTTGATTCCCGGTACCAGAAAAAAAGAAAACAAAACAAATGAAAAAAAGAAGTTAGGCTTGCTGGGAGTGGCAGCACAGGCCTGTAATCCCAACACTCTGGAAGGCTGGGGCACAGTATAACAAATTTGAGAACAGCTCAAGCAACTCAGCAACTTAGCGAGACTCTGTCTCAAAAAATAAAAAGTAAAAACAAAAAAAAAACAAAAAAAAAACACTTAGGGATGTGGCTTAGTACTAAGGCTCTAGGTTCAATTCTTGGTACTGAAAAGGAAAAAAAAAGGAAGTTAGTAACAAGTCAGAGAGGGACAAGAGCTCAGTAAAGGGAGGTTTGTTTAAACATAGGAGAGACTTGGATATATTTAAAAGTGAATGGGACAAGGACGGGAATGGTGGCACATGCCTGTAATCTCAGCACTTAGGAGGCTGAGGCAGGAAGATTGCTGTGAGTCTGAGGCCAGCCTGGGCTACAAAGTGAGCTCAAGGCCAACCTGAACTGCATAGTAAGACCCTGTCTCAAAAAGAGAGGAAAAAAAAAAAAAAAAAAAAAAGCAGTGATGACGGCCAGACTTCAGAACAGGCTTGCCTACAGTAGCTTTCTCTGTGGCAAAAAGGTCTAGTTGGATCTCAGCAAGGCCGGTGAAACTGCCAAAGCCAACAGCCATCAGCAGATCTGGAAGCTGATCAAAAATGGGGCGATCATCTACAAGGCTGTGGCTGTCCATTCCCAAGCTTGATCCCAGCAAAAACACCTGGGCTGGTCAGAAGGGCAGGCACGCAAACATAGCTGAGTAAAAGTACCTGAATGACAGAGTCGGTTACCCAGATGAGGAGGATGTGGGTTCTGCAAAGGCTGCTCAGGAAATACCAAGAATCTAAGATTGACTCCCCACATGTATAACAGCCTGCCCTGAAGATAAAGGGAATGTGTTAAAACAAGTGGATTAGCACATGGCTATGGCACATGCCTGCAATTCCAGGTACTTAGGAGGCTGAGGCTGAAGTACTGCAAATCTGAGGCCAGACTAAGCAATTTAGATCCCATGTCAAAATCAAAAGGGCTGAAGACATATTTCAGTGGTACAGCGTACTGGATTTAACCCCCAGCGTCACCAAACACTACCAACAAAGCAGATTCTCATGGAGCACTTCCAGAAGCTGAAGCAGACAAGGCTGACAAGAGACTCCTGGTAGTCAGTGTGGGTGGCAAAACCTATAATCCTGGTGAGTCAGGAGGCTGAGGCAGGAGATCACAACCGTGGGGCCAGTCTAGGCAAGTGAGTGAGACACTATCCCAAAATAGAAATTTTAAAAAGTAGTGGGGGATGGGGAGCAGAGGGAGCAGCCCTGAGGATGTACCCCAGTGCTCCCTGGTCCAACCACCAGTACAGAAAGAAAGGAAGAAAGAAAGAAAGAGAAAAAGAGAGAGACAAAGGGAAAGAAATAAGACAGAAAGGAAAGAAGGAAGGAATCTCCTGCCTGACTAGGTGAAGGCCTACAGATCTAAGAAAACAAAGGAGGCATGAAAGAGTGGAGGCCAAGGCCAGGATGGAGATCATCAAGACTGAATAAGGGCCTGGTGTGATGGCCCACGCCTGTGATCCCAGCAGTCAGGAGGCTGAGGCAGGAAAATTTCCTC
>NW_004955458.1:5168041-5208828 GCF_000276665.1 Chinchilla lanigera | reverse complement strand
AGGTTGTCTGTCTGTTAATGTTTTCCTCCTTTTATTTTTAAAATAAAAAAAAAGAGAAAGATTAAAAAAAATCAGGGAGTCTGAGGCAGGAGGATCACAAGTTCAAGCTCTGCCTGGGAAATTTAGCCACGTAGAGACCCTATCTCAAACTAGTTTTTAAAAATTAAATAAAAATGGTCTGGGATATAGTTCGGTATGATGGCCCTGGGTTCAATATCTAGTTCTGGGGGGCAGGACAACTAAAGTACAAAAGAGAATGTGATTTGAGTACTTAACAAGGACCAGGCAGGGCTATGGCTCAGTGACAGGGCTTGCTGAAGTCCCAAGTTTAATCTCTAGTACTTCAAAAATAACTAAAGGGGGTGCTGGGGATTTAGCTCAGTGGCACAGCGCCTGCCTGGCAAGCGTGAGGTCATGAGTTCAATTCCCAGCACCAGAAAACAAAGGAACAAACAAAAATAACTAAAGGGGAAACCACCAGATGACTGGACAAAGTGAGTCATATTTAGAAGGATTTCCTACCCAAGAACCAGGGATACCTTTCCATTTTCTGATATCCTCTTCAATCTCCTTTTTCAGAGTACTGTAGTTTTTGATGTAGAAGTCTTTTACTTCCTTCATTAGATTGATTCCTAGGAATGTCATTTTGGGGGGATGCTATTGTGAAAATTTTGTTTCCCTAATTTCTCTTTCAGTGAGATTGTTACTGTGTCCAGGAATGCAATAGACTGCTGAGGGTTGACTTTGTATCCAGCTGTGCTACTGAATTTGGCTATTAAATCTAGAAGTCTTTTGGTGGAGTTTTTGGGGTCTTCTATGTAGAGTATCATGCTATCTGCAAATAATGATAATTTAACTTCTTCCTTTCCTATCCTTATTCCTTTTATTTCTTTCTCTTATCTAATTGTTCTGTACTTGAGAACAGCTCAAGCAACTCAGCAACTTAGCGAGACTCTGTTTCCAGAACTATATTGAATAAGAGTGGTGGCAGTAGACATCCTTGTGTTGTTCCTGATTTTAGAGTAAAAGCTTTCAGTTTTTGTCCATTTAGTATGATGTTGAGGCTGGGCATGGTGGCACACTCTTGTAATCCCAGCACTCAGAAGTCTGAGGCAGGAGGATTGTTGTGAGTTTGAAGCCAGCCTGGGCTACAAAGTGAGCTCAAGGCCAGCCTGAACTGCACAGTGAGACTCTGTCCCAAAAAAGACAATAAATAAATAAATAAAAATAATATGATGTTGGCTATTGGTTTGTCATAGATGGCTTCTATCAAATTGAGATAAGGATCATATGTTCCACTTTTCTGTAGAGTTTTTATCATGAATAGGTGTTGGACTTTGTCAAATGTTTTTTCTGCATCTACAGAGATGATGATGTGGTTTTTCGGGCCGGGGATACAGCTCAGTGAGGGGCACAGCACCTGCCTGGCAAGCACAAGGTCATGAGTTTGATTCCCAGTATCAAAGAAAAAAAAGAGATTGTTGTTGTCCTTGGTCTGTTAATATGGTATATTATATTTATTGATTTGTGTATGTCAAACCATCCCTGGGATGAATCCTATTTGGTCATGGTATATGATCTTCTTGATGATTTGCTGTACTCTGCTTGCCAGTATCTTATTGAGGATTTTTACATCTATGTTCGTTAGGGAGATTGGCCTATAATTCTCTTTTGTGGTTGGATCCTTCTCTGGTTTTTGTATTAGGGTAATGCTTGCTTCCAGGAATGAATTTGGGAGTATTGCTTCCCTTTCATTTTCAACAAAGAGTTTGAGAAGTAGCAGCATCACGTCTTCTCTAAATTTCTCATAAAATTTAGCAGTGAATCTGTCAGGGGCTGGGCTTTTCTTTGTTGGTAAGATTTTACTTACATCTTCAATTTCATTGACTGATATTGGTTTATTTAGAATTTTTATATCTTCTTGATTCAGCTTTGGTAATTCATATGCATCTAGGAATCTGTCCATTTCTTCTGTGTTTTCCACCTTATTAGAAGGTTCTAGAAGTAGGTATTGATGGTCATCTGGATTTCTTCAGGATCTGTTGTCATTTCACCCTTTTCATTCCTAATTGTATGAATTGGAGTCTTTTTATCCTTTTTTTTTGGATAAAATTGGCTAAGGGTTTTTTTATTTTGTTTAATCTTTCAAAGACCAACTCTTCGATCCATTGATTCTTTGTACTGTTTTCCTCGTCTCCATTGCATTAATTTCTGCTCTGATCTTTATAATTTCTTCTCATATGAGCTTTGTGCTCGACTTGTTCTTTTTCTAGAAGTTTAAAGTTCATCATTAGGTTGTTTATTTTAACTCATTCTGTTTTTTATGATGAGGATTGGTTTCATTGCATCTTGTAAGTTCTAGTATGTTGTATTTGTATTATCATTTAATTGTAGAAACTGCCTGATTTCTTTTTTAATTTCATGTGTGACCCATTGGTTGTTCAAGGCTATTATTAAGCCAGACCTGATGGCGCAGCTGAGGTAGGAGGATCGCCATGAGTTTGAGGCCAGCCTGGGCTACAAAGTGAGTTCAAGGCCAGCCTGAACTACACAGTGAGACCTTGTCTCAAAAGGACCAAAAAAAAAAAAAAAAAAAGAGGCTGTTATTTAATTTCCATGTATTTATGAAGTTCTTGTGGTTTCTTTTGTCATTGATTTCCAATTTTGTTCCACTCTGGTCTGATAATGTGTGGGATAATTTCAATTCTTTTGCATTTACTTAAGCATGTTATTACATAAGCTAGTATGTAGTCAGTTTTGGAGACTGTCCCATATGCGGCTGAGAAGAATGTCTATTCTGATGTTTAGGTAGAACACTCTGTGCACATCTACTAAGACCCTTTGTTCAAAAGGTTGGTTCAGTTTTGATAAATCTTTGTTTTTTTGTTGTTGTGGTCTATTTATGATGGTGGGGTATTGAGGTAGCCCATTACAACTGTATTAGTGCTTACTTGATTTTTTCATGTCTGTTAATATTTGTTTTATATAGTTTGGTGTGCTGGTATTTGGTGCATATATAGTGATGATTTTTATCTTTTCCTCTTGGGTTGTTCCCTTTACAAAGATATAGTGACCTTTTTTGTCCCTCTTAATCAGTATTGGCTTGGAATCCACTTTGTCTGCAAATAGAATAGCTACCCCAGGGGCTGGGGAGCTAGATCAGTGGCATACTGCCTGCATGGAAAGCACAAGGTCCTGAATTCAATTCCTGATACAAAAAAAAAAAAAAGAATAGCTACCCCTGCTTTTTTCCTGTCATATGGTATATTGTTTTTCATCTTTTGACTTTCAGCCTATGAATTTCTTTCTGAATTGTGTGTTTCTTATATGCAGCATATTGTTGGATCTTGTTTCTTGATCCATTATGCCAGTGTTTCTTTTGATTGGGGAATTCAGACCATTCACATTAATGGTTATAACCGACATGTATTGACTTACCCTTGTCATGTTATTTTTTTGTTGTTAGTTCCTTTTCTTCCCCTCTCTTTTTAATTGCTTGCCTTGTGTTATGCTATGTGCCTAGTTGTCCCCCCAAAGCCTCATGCAGTCATGAGGACGTGCTTCTAGAGTTTGTGATTGATTCATTGTCCAGGGCTGGGATTATGGGTGTGAGTGCTACACTTGCCTTGGGGTGAGTAGCCCGCATACAATATAAGATAGGGAAAGAGGCTTGCTCTCTCTCCCCTCCCCTTTTGCTCTTGTTGCGTTTGCTGTCTACTGATGCCATAAACAGTTGCCCCTCAGCCATGCCACCCTGCCTTGAAGCCAGATGAATAGAGACCGAAACTTTCACAAACTGTAAGCTAAATAAACCCTTCCTTCCTGAATTTTGGGCATCAGGTATTTTGCCTCAGCAATGAGAGCAAAGTAATTAAGATACCTTGCCTGGTGGATTCATTTTGTGAGGGTTCACGGAGATGTAGTACTCATTATTTCTTTCTAGAATGTGCTTCAGAACATTTTGGAGTGCTGGTTTGGTGGTCATGAATTTCTTCAGGTGTTCTTTGTCACGCAAGGATTTTTTTTTTTCATGCAAGGATCTTAATTCTCCACCAATTTTGAGAGATAGTTTTGCAGGGTACATCAATCTGGGTTGGAGGTTGTTTTCTTTTAGGGTTTGAAATACTTCACTTCAACCTCTCCTTGACTTGAAGGTTTGTGTTGAGAAGTCTGCTGTGATTTTGATGGGCTTTCCTTTATAGGTGATTTGTTTCTTTTCTCTAACTGCTGTTAATATTTTGTTCTTAGGTTGAATTTCTGGAATTTTGACTATGCCTTGGTGTATAATGTTTTTGATCATGGCTGATTGGAGTTCTATATGCCTTACTTATGTGTATGTGAAATTCTTTTTCCTCCTGCCTCAACCTCCCAAGTGCTGGGACTATAGGCATGTACCACCATGCCTGCCAACAAGTTTTTTTATGTTGTTTGTGATGTCTCCTGCTTTTTCATTGACTCTGATCAATCTTATGTGATTTTTTTTTCTTTTCTTTTTGTCTTTTTGAGACAGGGTCTCACTATGCAGTTCAGGCTGAACTTGAGCTCACTTTGTAGCCCAGGCTGGTCTCAAACTTGCAATGATCCTACTGCTTCAGCCTTCTGAGTGCTGGGATTACATGTGTGCACCACCACACCTGGATTGGATTGCTTTTTCATGGTTCCCTGTTTTTTGTTTTTTGTTTTTTTTGTTTGTTTGTTTTTTGTTTCTGTCTTTTTGAGACAGGTCTCACTATGGAAGTTCAGGCTGGCCTTGAACTCATGGTGATCCTCCTGCCTCAGCCTCCTGAGTACTGCTATTACAGGCATGTGCCACCACACCTGGCTATCTCTTGCTACATTTAAGAAATCTTTCTTTTTGTGATCACTAACTGCAATCCTGCCTTCTGTATCTGACATTTTGTCCTCACATTGGCTCATCCTGCTGCATATAATTTCAATGGAATTTTTAATCTCTTGGATATATATTTGAATCTGTTTCATGGATTCCATTTTCTTTCTAAGTTGGGCATTCATGGTGTCTATCATTTTCCTAAGCTCCTCTATGGCTTTTTTAATCTGTACCTTCTCTAGAGTCACTAGCCATGTCTTTCACTATGGTCCCCATCACTATAGATATCTGAGAGATTATTTCTGTTTTGATTTTTTCTACAGCCTCATTCATCTGCTTTGTTATTTTTTTATTTTTTATTTTTTTGGTTTTTCTCCGGTACCAGGAACCGAACTCACGACCTTGCGCTTGCCAGGCAGGCGCTTTGCCGCTGAGCTAAATCCCCAGCCCCTGCTTTGTTATTTTTGCTGTTACCACTTCAGAGAGTCCAGGTGGGTGGCTTTCAAACTGTTCCACCTCATTGCCCTTTGAGTTTTCCCTTGGTCAGCTGCAAGTCTAGGATTACATCTTGCTTAAGTGCCTTCTCACTGAGAAGTAGTCATTTCTAAAGGTTCTAAACCCTAGCAATAAGCTGGGTATTTCAAGAGGCTGAGGCAGGGGTATGGTCATGAGTTTGAGGCCAACCTGGGCTACATAGTGAATTCAAGGCCAGCCTGGACTACACAGTGAGACCTTGTCTCAAAAATAAAAAAGGAAAGAAAGTGTGTGTGTGTGTGTGTGTGTGTGTGTGTGTATATATATATTTTTTTTTAATTGCTGACGGCAGATAGCTTTCTTTCCTTTTTTTTTTTTTTTAGACAAGGTCTCACTGTGTAGTCCAGGCTGGCCTTGAACTCACTATGTAGCCCAGGTTGGCCTCAAACTCATGACCATACCCCTGCCTCAGCCTCTTGAAACACCCAGATTATTGCTAGTGTTTAGAACCCTTAGAAATGACTACTTCTCAGAGATGTTTTCCAGGTGTAGCTGTGTTTTGGGTGTTGAATCTGTTGCGGTAGTCTACCTCTTCAATTTATTGGGTATGAGAAGTTGCTGCCTATTTCACCTAGCTCTTGCTTCTTTGGCACTGGCCTAAAGTATTTTTTATGACCCTTAGGCAATCTTATTCCTGGCATACTAGGAAGAACAACTGACTAGCACAATTATGTCACTTTGGTTAAAGTAGTACAGTCAACAATAACAATAGCATCAAACATAGCCTAGAAAATGACAAACTGTGGGAACTACTAATTTGGCACCTTTAACCATATTTGTGGCTATATAAGAAAATCTAAAGCCAGCCAAAAAATTGTGTGTAGTAAATATGCCCTGAATATGGTAATTTTATCCTCAAGGGAGAAAATTTTAAAGGAGTTGGGGAGGGGGAATAGAGAAAGAGAAGAGGAAGAGATTAGAAGCAAGGCTGGAGGACAAAGGAAGACCACACAAACTTTGGGAGCTGAAGAAGACTAGAGGGAAAGAGAAGGAAGACATAAAAAGAATAGAACATCAACAACAAGAAACCTAGAAACAACGTTCACGCTCATACAGAGACAAGAACAGTCAAGAAAAAAAAATAACAACCCCCCCCCAAAAAAAATCAAAAAACAAGAAAAGACAGAAAAAAGAAGAGAGGAAGAAAAAAATGTCCACGTTAGGGCATGTCTCTGCTATTGCCGGTTGCTGTCCCTGTGGGCTTCAATTCTTGCTTCAGAACCTTGCTGGGTCCCGGGGACCCACTTTCCTCCTTCCCCTCCTCATATTGCTATATTCCAGCATCTGGACACCAAATCTCAGAGAGGGTCTTTCTCTTGTGTTTGCCATTTCACCTTCTTCCCGGAAGTCTGTCATGCCCTTTTACCACTTGTCCATAGCCCATGACCTAGTGTAACTAATTAATAGTTCATTGTGTCCTCCGTCAAGGTCACCTCTCCTAAAACAACAAAAGGGCTCACTCCCCTCTCTCTCCTCTCTAGTGCTCAACTTTTCCTTGTTCAGGGTGCTCAAGCAGTCCTTCTTGAGTGCATATATAAATGAACCCACACAGTAAAGCTGGGTCCTCTGTCAAAGAGGCCGATGCATAGAGGATCCTATCAAGTTTCTTAGTTCCCAAAACAGTGCTTTAGATCGCGATGCAGGTGATACTTCAATTCTGAACCTCTCTGCATCTTTCCCAGCCACTATTCTCTTTCTCTTTCGTTTGTTATTACCGTGTCTCCGGCTGTCTGCTTCTCTGGTCTGTGTCTGTCTGCACAGGAAGCACTCAGGCTTCGGTCTGAGGTGATCGGTAACGGAAACGTTGATGCCTGTGCAAATTTAATAAAGGTCACTGACTTTTTTTGTCATTATCTCTTGTTCTCCCCTGAGTTTCTGCCTTGGACCTGATTCTTCCTCCTCATCTCTTTCTTGTGTCCAGCCTCGGACTCCTGCCAGGACCCAGGACCAGCTGCTCATGCCCCTGGGTCTTCGGATGGCCCCTACAAGGTACTTGGAGGAAAATTACCAGCCTAGGCCATTTCTTCTGATTTCCTGCTTCACCAGCCACACAGCGCTGCTGACCACATCCTCTCTCACCTTATTTATCCACTTCCTCACCAGATACGTTGCCCAGGAGTTCTCAGACCCCCAAACCTGCATGGACCCTCATTCTGGCCCTCTGCTTTACCCCCTCTTCTTACCCTAGGGTTCCTGTCCTCACCTCCCCTGTACACACTGCTCTTAGAACCATGTCCCTCTGTCTGAAGCCAGTAGTATTATTTCCTCCTGGGTCTCCAACTCCTCTTTTGCCCACAGGTGACAGTGCCGACCACAATGCTATCCAGTCACTGGTGGCCAAGTACCTGGGGGAACCTGGGGCTAGGGCCCCGAAGCCCTTCTCCAGGGTCCCAGCTCTGTGCCCTCTATCCCTTTTCTTATACTGCGGCAGATGGCCGGCAGGTGTGTCTGGCTGAAGGTGACAGGTTCCTACTGCTTCGGAAGACCAACTCGGACTGGTGGTTAGCAAGGCGCCTGGGAGCACCATCTACCTCTCAACCCATCTTTGTCCCAGCTGCCTACATGACAGAGGAAGCCATTGCTTCCCAGAGCCCAACTATTATTACACCCAGCCAATCGCTCTGGACTCCTGGTAAGTAAGCCCTAAGCTCTGCCCCATCACCTTCCTAGCTCCCTGGCTTTGGGGAATTATTGAAAGGATCCTTTTCCCCTTCGCATGTGCTGACCCCCTTATCTCCCTTGGATCAACCTCCCCTCGTCCCGCACCCCTGCAGTGGTGGTATCTGCATTCCATCGCCTCCCCCTCCTAGTTCCAAGCTTTCCAGGTCTCATGCCATTTCCACAGCCTCCGTCCGCCCTCCTTGAAGACCTAACCAGGATCACACCCCTGATCCAGGCACCCCTCATTTCTCTGTTTCTAGAGCCAAAGCTATTTCATAGCTCGCTGGAGGCCCTGCACCCACCTCAGGCACACCAGGCTCCATCTGAGCAGCCTCCTCCCCTTCCCCCCAAGATGTGTAGAAGCATCAGTGTTGCCAGTTTGAGGCCCAGCCCCCTGAAGCCCCTCCAGGACGGGCCAAGTGGAAGATCCCTCTTTGAGGAAGATGCATTGACAGAAGCCAATGCCAACATGGTGAGCCACAGCTTTTCTTCTGCATATAGTCAAAAAAATACTAGGGGTGTGGGGGGGGAACCCTATTCTGGCACAATGGCAAACAGGGCCACATCCCTGCCCCAAGGAATTCCCCTGGGAGTGCAAACTTAAATAGGATAACCCTTACTGATCCTGGCGCTGGGAAGCGCTACAAAGAACAAATGTGGTGGACGGTGGCAGAAACAGTCTTTAAAGCCACTGAACACAGAGGAAGAAGAGAGGGGTGTAACCAAATCAGGGACAGCAAGTAGCTAGAAAAGGAACGCGCTTCAGTGCAAGGTCTGAAAAAAGCCAGTGTGCTAGGCTCTTCCTCCCGACTCCCGGCTCCGGGCAGGAGGTCTCCCTTGCTCCCTCTGGCTAGCTTGGACACCAAGTCCCCTCTGGACATTGACGGCCCTTGCTCGGCCCGTTCCCTCTCTCTTTTTTGCTAGTGGGTGGAAAATAGCCTCCTGCCTCACACTCCCCTAGTGGGGTCTCCCAGCTGTCTTCTTTTTCCCTGCAGGATGTGAAGGTGGGGCACTCCCCTCAAGCCCCCCCTCACAAAAAGCCTGTTCCCCTTTCCTGCGGCTCGGGGTGGTGGTGAGGGGGTGGGGGAGGAGGGAAGTTGGCAACAGGAAGTGAAGAGAAAAGCAAAGACTGTGAGGGAGAGAATTTTTTTTTTTTTAAAAAAAGCAGCCCAGGGACTGGGGTTTGTGCCCCTGTACCTGAGTCACCCTGTCCAGGAGCTGGCGGTGAGAAAATAGTGGGGGAGAGAGGAGGAGGTGGTACAGGGGAGAAAGGGCTGGGGATGGGGATGGACAGAATAACCACCTCCTTCTTCCCCCTTTCTGACAGGCAGGACCCCAGCCTCTCATGTCCGAGCCCGCCGTGTACAGTAACTTGGTGGACCTTCGCCGCTGCCCCCGATCCCCACCCTCAGACCCTGCATGCCCCCTATTGCAGAGGCTGGACGCCTGGGAGCAGCACCTGGACCCCAACTCCGGACGCTGCTTTTACGTGAACTCACTCACCGGCTGCAAATCCTGGAAGCCTCCGCGCCGCAGTCGCGTCCCGGACACGGTGAGACCTTCCCTTCTGCCTGCCCCGTGGTCCCTCAATCTCCTCCTTTCTCCGCTGACCCTCCAGGCAGTGTGTGTTCTCTCAGACCAAAAGAAACAGTCACTTGTGAGATGGGTGTCGGGAGCAGTGAAGTGGCATCTGAATGTACCTTTACCCCCCACGCCGCCTCCCCAGGACCCTGGCTCCATGGAGGGGACACAGACCCTGAACAGGGACAATGGTGTCCTGCAGCCTCAGGCAGAGGGCTTGGGGTCTGGCACAGGGACCCTGGAACTGCCTGACCCAGAGGTGAGACCTCGTCTACCTCCCAAAAATATGCAAAAAAAAAAAAAAAAAAGCTAGCTTTTTTACTACTTTCTCTTTTATGAACGACCTTCAGTGCCCACGACACCCGCTGCCCCCTCAGGCACAGGTACACCCCTCTTTCTCCTACAGCCAGGGACCCTCAAGTTGAAGGCTCCCGTCCTTGTTTCTGCAATCCCTCCTCCAGGGGTCCCCCTGCCTGGGCCAGCGCCCCGCCCAGCTTGTGCCCTCTGCCCAGCCGCCAGCCTTGGCGCGCCGCCGAGATCCGCCGCAGCTGCTGGAAGACCCCCATGTGAGTCTCCCCATTTTGAATACGCAAAGCCTCCCCGGCCCCCACCCCCCATTCCTGCTCCTCAAAAACATCTTCCTCTTTCTGGGCATCCTCTTTTATCCAGCTCCCCCTCCCCCAGCTTTCGGGGACCTCCCTCCCGGGAGCCGCCCTGGGGACCAGGTGGGCAGCGCAGGGTGTGGGTTAGAGACCCGACTCGCCCCCTTCCCAGGAGGTGGAACAGTCGGGTCTGCTCAACGTGACCAGGATTGCTCAAGGGGGGCGCAAGCTCAGGTGAGGAGGGCCGCCTGCCCCCGCCGGGGGCGCGCTACTGGACCCCGCGGGTGCGGCCGGGGGACGCGGACGCGCTTGCACGGGTGATTCCGCCCTGACCCCCACGCCGCGGCCGCCCGCAGGAAGAGCTGGGCCCCCGCGTGGGTGGTGTTGGCGGGCAACAGCCTGGTGTTCTACCGCGAGCCGCCGCCGCCGGCGCCCTCTGCTGGCTGGGTGAGTGCGGGCGAGCGGGGCGCGGGGGCGCTGCTTCCCGCCGGCTCACCGGGACCGGGGGGCGGGGAGGGGGTGCCGACGCTGGGCAAGGTAAAGGGAGGATCGCGCGCCCCACCGCCTCGAAACCCACCGGTGCGAGGGGCGCCGGGGGCGGGGGGCAACTCCGCGGCCTCAGTTTCTCCCCTGACGGCCAGGCTCCAGCGGGTAGCCGCCCCGAGAGCAGCGTGGACCTGCGCGGGGCGGCCCTGTCTCACGGCCGCCACCTGTCCAGTCGCCGCAACGTCCTGCACGTGAGTGTCCCCGAGTCCCGCCCGTCCCCGGTCCTGCCCGCCCCGAGGGTGCGCCCCGTCTCCCCGCGGTGTGGGGCACCCCCGCGCTGACCCGAGCCGGTCTCTGCACCCCGGCAGATCCGCACGGTCCCTGGCCACGAGTTCCTGCTGCAGTCGGACCAGGAGAGCGAGCTGCGAGCCTGGCGCCGCGCGCTGCGGGCGGTCATCGAGCGGCTGGTGGGTGAGATGCGTGGGAGGCCCGGGAGAAGCTCGGGTGGGGCCGCAGCCGTGGGGAGGGGACGGCAGGAGTCGGGGTCTCCGGAGCAGGGCTGTGTCGGTGTCTCCTTGCTTCCCAGTGGGGGTGCAAAGTGGTTTTTGTCCTCTCTTGTAACTCCATACGCCGCCCCTCCTGCCCGCCCGGCTGCAGGAGCGGGAGAACCCCCTGGAGCTGCGTCTGTCCGGGTCGGGACCGGCGGAACTGGCGGAACTGAGTGCCGGGGAGGATGAGCAAGAGGAGTCCGAGCCGGTGTCCAAGCCGCTGCTGCGGTTCAGCAGCCGCCGGAGCTCCAGTACGGGCCGGGCTCCGGGACGGCGTGGCCTGGGGCTCGAAGGGAGGTCCGGAAGCGCTCTTCTTGGGCTTGGAATTGCTCTACCCACTTCCTACAGGTCGGTGTCCCGAAGGCACTGAGCAGAATCGCGTGAGGAACAAGCTAAAGCGGTTTATTGCCAAGAGACCGCCTTTGCAAAGCCTTCAGGAGCGGGGCCTGCTTCGAGGTGGGTGGTCTGAGACAGCTCTGGCCTTATGCCTTTGTGCCTGTGTGTGTGTGTGTGTGTGTGTGTGTGTGTGTGTGTGTGTCTATTTTAGTGGTATTCTTTGAGACAGGGTCTCATATGTAGTTGAGACTGGCCCGGAGCTCACCATTTAGCCTAGGCTGGCCTTGAACTCCCAAGATCCTCCTGCCTCAGCCTTCCAATTGTTTTTACAAGCACTGTTTTTAGTGTTTTTTACAATTACTTTCATGTCCCCGTCCATCGGTGTCCCCCCCCCCCCGTCCCCCCCACACACCGTACTGGGGATTGAACTCAGGACCTTGCTCGCCCGGCAGGTGCTGTGCTGCTGAGCTAAATCTCCAGCCCCTCATGTTCTTGATCTGGGCATCAGCCCATTTCACAGATGAGAAAAGTAGAGAAGGTCAAAGTAGAGCTTCCCATATAGCTATACCAGTCTCCTCAGACATTTGCTTCTTGCATTCCCATTGGTTATTGAGGGAGGGGCAGGGAGATGCCTCCTTGCCCAGGTGGGACACAGACAGCAGGAAAGCCATGGCACTTGGGGGGAAGACTTGTGCTGGAAGAGCTTCTCTGGGTGAGCTGACGCCGGCCTCCCACCTCCCCCTGCCTCCGCAGATCAGGTGTTCGGCTGCCAGCTGGAATCCCTGTGCCAGCGGGAAGGGGACACGGTGCCCGGCTTCGTGCGGCTCTGCGTTGCTGCTGTGGATAAAAGAGGTCATTTCCCCAGAGGCTGCAGACTCTCCTCCAACACGCGGCCTCCCCAGCACGGTCCCGCTGCCGTTTCTCCCTCCTGCTCGCTCAGCGTCCCTCACCGTGCACACTGTACAACGGGGTCCTTATCTGCTCCCCGCCTGCTCTCCTAGGTCTAGATGTTGATGGCATCTACCGGGTGAGCGGAAACTTGGCAGTGGTCCAAAAACTCCGCTTTCTGGTGGACAGAGGTGAGAGAGACCGTGGGTGAAGGGTGGTGCTGAGAACGCCACGCCTCTGAGTTAGGGGTGGTTCTGGGCCAGGGGCTGGAACGTGTTTCTGCCTGGACCTCCACGCTGTAGTTCCTAATCTCTTACACTTGTTGCAGAGCGGGCGGTTACCTCTGATGGGAGGTATATGTTCCCAGAACAGTCAGGGCAAGGTATGTACCTGAAAGTAGCCCTAACACTGTGGTACCCACCTCGGTCTCACGGGTTCCCCCAGGTCTTGCTCCTGGGGAAGTGGTCCCATCCCCATCTTGGCTGTTTTCTCCCCGCTATGGACTGTCATGGCCTGCCCGGGGTCTGCTTTGACTGGCTTTCTCCAGAGCTCCCGACCTCTCCTGGGTGTCTCTGGCCGTGTATGAGTCCTGAACCTGTTGAACCTCCTTTTCCCTCCAGAAGGTCAGTTAGATTTGGACAGTGCTGAATGGGACGACATTCACGTGGTCACTGGAGCCCTGAAGCTTTTTCTCCGGGAGCTGCCCCAGCCTCTGGTGCCTCCACAGCTGCTGCCTCATTTCCGTGCTGCCCTTGGTAAGGGTTGGACAGTATCTTTGATATGGGGGATGTGACTCGTGAAGAACAGAGATTCCCTTCCATCCTTTTTTTTTTTTTTTTTTTTGGTACCAGGAATCAAACTCATGACCTCAGGCTTGCCAGGCAAGCGCTTATGCCACTGAGCTATATCCCCAGCGCTCCCTTCCATCCTGGGGAGAAAAAAAATCTCATTCTAACCTCAGTTTTTTGTGTTTGGGATTTTTAAAATTTGTTTACTTTTTTTTTTTTTTGGTCTTTTTTTTGAGACAGGGTCTCGCTATGCACTTCAGGCTGGCCTTGAGCTCACTTTGTAGCCCAGGCTGGCCTTGAATTCACAAAGATCCTCCTGCCTCAGCCTCCCGAACGAACGCTGGGATTGCAGGCATGCGCCACTACACCCGTTTTTTGTTTTGTTTTGTTTTTTGAGATAAGGTCCTACTATGTAGCCCAGGCTGACCTGAAATTCTCAGTCCTCCTGCCTTCAGATTTCCAGAGTGCTGGGATTACAGGCATGTGCCACCATGTTCCCCTGTTTTGGTGAATATGTAGCGGACTGAACTGCAAAGATTCTGATGCTGTAGTTGAGCTATTTGAAAAACAAAACTGGGGGTTGGGAGTAGCTCAGTGCTAAACTGCTCGCTTAGTAGCACAAGGCCCTGGCTTCAGTCCCTAGTACAAAAAAAAAAAAAAAAAAGGCTGTGATAAATTAATGATGTAAAAATAAAATAAAACAAATTAATGACATCTTCCACGGACATAGGAAAAAAGTGTAGTGAATTTACTCACCCTACCCGTTACTCTCTCTCTAGCGCTCTCCAAATCAGAAGAGCGCCTCTCTCAAATACAAGAATTAATTGAGTCGATGCCAAAGCCCAATCATGACACTCTGCGGTACCTCCTGGAGCATTTATGCAGGTAAAGAAGACCACGCCTCTGTTTTCATGCTGGGGAGGGTACATGGGGCACACGGCAGAGACTCTGTTCAGGTGGACAGAGATAAAGAAAGTACAGTGGGCAGGAGATGTTTGTCAAAGCCCTTGCGTAGCTCGTTAGCAAATGGGAGATGGAACCAAGACAAGCCCAGGAACACTGTGACAGGAATAAGGAAAATGTTACTTTTCCCTTCCCTCTGCTTTTGCCTCTAACTGGGGCAGTGGTGATGCCGTGTTAGGCTGAGCTAGGCCTGGGTCCTCCCCTTCCGGGAGGAGATGCCCATTTGAATGAAAGCCTCCCAAACCATGGCGTGCAAGAACTCCAGGAGCCATCCCTAAAGTGGGGAGTCCAGCAGTTACTTCCCAGGTGTATCCTGCAGGTGTCCCCACTGGGCCATCTCTGTTCTCCTTGAGGCTTTGTCCTTGGTTCCTTCAGCCATAGAGCAGAGTGATCGGTTAGAACTTTTGTTTGTTTGTTTGAGATAAGGTCTCTCTATGCAGTTCAGGCTAGCCTTTAAGTCACTTTGCAGCCCAGGTTGGTCTTGAACTTGCAATGATCCTCCTGCCTCAGCCTCCTGAGTGCTGGGATTACAGGCGTGCGCCACCACACCCGGCACTAGAACTTTTTTTAAGAGTTGAAGTGGAAGCTGCTGGCTTATTTCCTCTTCCCTTGGCCTTTGCCTCCAGGGTGATAGCACACTCAGATAGCAACCGCATGACCCCCCACAACCTGGGGATTGTGTTTGGACCAACCTTGTTTCGGCCAGAGCAGGAGACATCTGACCCGGCAGCTCACGCGCTCTACCCTGGGCAGCTGGTCCAGCTGATGCTCACTGACTTCACCAGCCTCTTCCCCTGACTCGGGCAAAGAGGAGGAAACGTTTCCTAAGGATCTGTTGGGTGACTTAGGGGTGGGGAGCAGGATGTTGTTTTAAGAACATTCCTATAAAACCCTGTCTCCCAGTGACGTCCTCCATCTTCCTGGGTCTGATGTGAGGGCTTAGGGTCTGGTAAGGGAACTTTCTGAAGAGGAGAGTGGGGTTGGGTGTGGTGGCACACGCCTGTAATCCCAGCACCCGGGAGGCTGAGGCAGGAGGATCCTTACAAGTTCAAGACCAGCCTGGGCTACAAAGTGAGCTCAAGGCCAGCCTGAACTACATAGTGAAACCCTGTCTCAAAAAGACAAAAAAAAAAAAAAAAAAGAGAGTGGGGTGATGAACCGCCTACCTCTTTTCTTGTTCCTGTCCTGAGATAGCACATAAAGCAGTTCTTTCTGATGCACTTCCTTTATTATCAGGAAACAGTGTCATTATCAAATTCCTTCCCAAAATATAAACAGACTAAATATTGCCCCAGCCCTTATATCCCATCCCTGGAGCATCTTATGCAGAGGGCTACGGCTCCTCTCCCTGACTTCTCTGGAGAGATGGAAACCCTTTAAAAATGCAGGTCCCACGGATGAGATTCCTCACCCTTCAGGCACTAGAGTTGAGGAACTGTGTCTCCCCAGGTAGGGATCCCAGTAAAACACTCATGTTGCCCACAGCCATGTTGGGAGGCCCAGAGGGAGGTGGGGTGCGTTCAGAGGTGTCCCCCTGACCATGGGAAGGGTGAGCACTCAGCCCCTGGGCCTCGTCCAGAATTGCCACAAAGTCCAGCTGGGTGTTGTCGAGGTCAAGAGAGTCCAGAGGGTTATACACCTGCCCTTCTGGAGGAGGGTACAAAGCAGGACCCCCGCCCAGCCGGCCCACCTCGGGATGGCCACAGCTAGGGTTGGCACTGCCCGCCTTGAGGGGCCCATAGCAAGTAGGCAGTGGAGGCAGAAGTCGGGGTGGTGCCCCTGCCCTATGAGAAGCCCTATTTGCCCCCACTGCAAAATTTTCATGGCATGGTGAAGGGGTAGGGTAGGACCCTGCCTTGTTATTGGGCAAGGTGGGTGCAAATCCGGGTCCGTATGTGGGCACTGGGGCTTTGGCAGGGCTTGGGCTAACCTGGGAGCTCCCCAGAAACTTGGGATTCTGGTAGGGAAGTTCCTGAACTGGGGCCTCGCCCCTGCCCGCACCCTCCCAGAGGAGCTCCTGCTGAGACTGAACGTAATTACACACCAGTTGGGCCTTGAACTGTCCTGTAGAATGGGCAGGGGAATCAAAATCCAGGCCAGCCCTGGGCTCTGAAGCGAGATAGTCAGCGGGTGGCTGAGGGTAGGAGCCTGACTGGGGGTACTGGTGAGGAGGAGGCTGGGGATAGTGGGAGAACGGCGGCGGTGGGCATGGGGGCTCCTCACTGGGGTGTGCATTGAGGCAAGATGCCAGTCCTGGGGCATCAGACCCCGCTGGGCACCCTTGTTCTGGCTTGACCTGCACTTGTCCATAGTGTTCAAGTCGAGCACACTGGCCGTAGGCTCCGCCTGTGACCTTGGGGCCCGGGTACAGCCCAGAGTGGGAAGGGAACTCGCCCCATGTTTCTGGGGTAGGGCCAGGATACGAGACCTGTTGGGGACAGGGGTTGGGGCCATAGTTGGTGAGTGGACCGGGTCCGAGAGGCAGAGAACCTGGACCCCTAGCTCCATATGGCTCAGCCGCTGATCCTTCAGTCCCCCCGTACCCCAGAGTATCAGCAGATGAGAAGCCCATGTAAGGGTTCAGGCCGCTGCCCAGAACATTAGTCCCAACCTCCGGCTCCTCCTGTAGCCCTCTAGTATCCATGGCGACATTCTCGGTGATGCTGGGGGGCTGTGGTGAATAGACAGAGTTAGGGAGATGGGGGTCAAAATTCCGTCCTCCCCCAGCTACAGAAGGGGGTGTGTGGACACAGCCCAAGCTCTTGAACCTCTGGACTCTGGCGGGAGCAGGGCGGTCAGCAGCCCGGGCGGGGTCACTGGCCCTCCGGGTGACCCCCGCGTTGGGGTTGTATCCTGGGTACTCAGCTCGGCTTCTCCAAGGCGGTGCAGGAAGACCTCCCATCCGATCCAGGCCAGGTGCTGTGGTGGGCGGGGTACCACCCGCCCTAGCTGAAGCGTATCTTGCCCGGAGCAGGTAGTGCTGGGCAGGCGTGAGGCCAGGCAGGGAGGATGCCCCATTCTCGGGTGGAGACCCAGGAGGGAAAGGAGAGGCGAGGGAGGAGCGGCGGCTGACGGTGTAGGCGGAGCTGATGCTGCTAGAGCTGCTGCTGCGGCGGTCAAGGGAGACTGAGTGGCCCAGACGGCGGGACGCGGGGGTGCCTGGAAGGGACAGGGAGAAAAGGCGGGGTGGTCAGGGCGTCCCCTGAATCTCTCTCTCTCTTTTTTTTTTTTTTTTTTGGTACTGGGAATCAAACTCAGGACCTTGCGCTTGCCAGGCAGGCACTTACGCCACTGAGCTACATCCCCGGCCCACTTCCCTGCATCCCATCTTGCCTCTCTCATGGGCTGGTCTTGTCCTGGAGTCCCAGGCTCTTTAACCCTAACTATTCAGTTCTTTTTTTTTTTTTTTTTTTTGTCTTTTTGAGACAGGGTCTCTCTATGCAGTTCAGGCTGACCCTGAGCTCACTTTGTAGCCCAGGGTGGTCTCAAATGCACAACGATCCTCCTGCCTCAGCCTCCCGAGTGCTGGGACTACAGGCGTGTGCTACCACGCCCGGCTGCTATTCAGTTCTGTCTCCTGCTTCTCTCATGTCTCTTCTGTTTCTGGGTAACCAGGGATTCAGGACTGCTATGAACACCATATAGGTTGTCTACTGCACAGTTCTAGGGGAAGGCATTCACATCATACACTTTGTATATTTGTATGTGACAACTTTCTGGCAGGTGGGAGGAGAAGTGCCTTGAAGAAGGGGGACCTTCTAATTGCACAAAGGTGCCACGTAGCAGCCCTGAAGGGGTGACTTCCTCCTCCCAACCTCCGGGAAGGTCCAGATCTCAGCCCAGCAGCACTTCCTACACCCGGGTCTCACCGGTTTGGGTCAAGCTGGGCAGCTTGAGACCCCGGTGCCCTACTGGCCGGAGTTGATGCAGCTGGTCCAGTCTGAGGTTCTCAAGGCGGCGGAGAGTGGAGAGTCCAGTGCCAGCCATGCAAGGGCCTTCATCTAAGCTGGACAGGTCCTCAGTGCTGCCCCCCGCATTGCCTGTCATTTCCACGCCGCTGTCTGTATTGGCTGCACTGCCTGCTGGGGAGTGGTCGCTGCTGCAGGAAGACTGTGCCCCCGGGCTCGGCTGTGGCTTCTGTGGGGAAGACGAGGACTGAGGGTGGCACCCTTGCCCCTCCCCCAAGTCCTGCAGCTTGGTGAGTGGCGGAAGCATGTGTCCCAGTGCGGGCTGGGGCGGAAAGGAGCCATAACAAGGGTAGAAAAGCCTGAGCAGTGAGAAAGACTGGAACAGACCAGAAGAGAGGGGCTGGGGATTTAGCTCAGCGGCACAGCGCCTGCCTGGCAAACACAAGGTTGTGAGTTCAATTCCCGGTACTGGAAAAAAACCCGAAACAAACAGAAGAGAGAAGTTTTAGAAGAGTCCAGGCTGGAGCACAGACTACCAGGCCACAAATTCTTGCTGGGTCTTATAGCCTTTTTTCTTTTTTTTTTTTTTTTTGTCTTTTTGAAACAGGGGCTCGTTATGCAGTTTAGGCTGGCCTTGAGCTCACTTTGTAGCGCAGGCTGGCCTCGAACTCCCAAAGATCCTCCTGCCTCAGCCTCCCAAGTATTGGGATTACAGGCGTGCACCACCATGCCCGGCTTCAGTCCCATAGCCTTGGGCAGTTTCTTTATGCCCGAATTTCTTCACCTGAAAATGGGGAGCAAGCACCTTTCTCATGAAGTTATCATGAGGAGTATGTGACATTTTGCATGTAAAAGGCTTGGAACAAGCTGGGCATAGTGGTATATGCCTGTAATCCCAGCATTTGAGAGGCTGAGGCAGGAGGGTCATTTTGAATTCAAGGCCGGCCTTAACTGTATAGCAAGACCCTATCTCAAACAAAAAACAAAACAAAACAAAACCCCTAGAAACAATATAGTCAGTGCTAGTGAGAAGTGAGTTGGTTGAGTCCATTAAATAATTCACAACTCCAAAGCCTAAGATTTGGGGTTGGCCGAGGAACAACACTGGGACAAGAGACAGACAGACTGGCCACCGAAGAGCAGCTTACGTAAGAGAGGACAGTTAGGAAGGGGCTGGGGAGCTGTCAGCCGAGCAGGTGGGGGAAGCCGAGAAGCAACATGGCCGCGCTGGCTCACCACGGCGCCCTCTGGCACAGTCAGTCTGCTCTCCTCCCTCACGGGGCCTCCTTCCCGCTCCCTCTTGGGCTCCACTGTAGACAGGGATGGTGCCCGGGGCAAAGGCCCGTCCCCTCGATGCCGCTTGGTCACGTGGGCGTCAGGACCGTGCACTGTCTTGACGTGTTTGCGCAGTGAGCTGGGGTCCGTGTAGCGTTTGGTGCAGCCCGGGAGCTTACACACGTATGGCTTCTGCAGAGTGGGGAGAGGAGAGGGATAGAGGGAAAGAACGCAGGAGGATGGGGGAAGGTGACAGTGAGTCCGGGAGGGGGGACACAGCATCCAGGTTTGAAGCGGGGTGGGAGTCAAGTATGAGAGGCTTATGGGAGAATTAGAACTGATGACCCAGGCCTAGGAAGATAAGATGGCTGTGGGGCCTCACAAATTCTGAGGACGAAGGAACCAGGGGTCTCCAGTAGTCCAGGGCTAGGTTTTTTTTGGCCTTTTTGAGACAGGGTCTTGCTATGCAGTTCAGGCCGGCCTTGAGCTCACTTTGTAGCTCAGGCTGGCCTCACACTTGCAACGACCCTCCTGCCTCAGCCTCCTGAGTGCTGGGATTACAGGCATGTGCCACCAGGCTTGGCTGACAGGCTGTTTTAAATTGGGCTCCGGCTGGTCAATGGCACGTGACAACGTTTGGTTGCAGAAAGGCCAACTCTGGATGAATTACGTTAAGTGGAGGAGCTCACCTCTGTGGAGCGGGTGGTTTGGGATTTCCTATGGGGGGATCTCCCCAGTAGGTGGCTTCTCAAGTGGGCAGGATCTCTTAGTTGGGGCATTCACCTCATTGGAATGGGTCCGATTCTGGTGCTTGGCTCGGTCGCTGGCATTGCTGAAGGCTTTACTGCAGCCCTCGTGCTCACACATGTATGGCTTCTCCCCCGTGTGCGACCGCAGGTGTGTCTTCAGGTTCTCCAGGCGTGAGTATGACTTCCGACACCCTTCAAACTAGGGGACGGAGATGGGGCAAATGACAGCGCTCAGACAGATGCACACGGAGAGGAAAGGCATCCTCACCCTCAAAAGGGACATACGTCATCCAACATAACATGGGAGGGCGCTGGGGCTCAGGAGAACTCCCAGAATTAGGGGCCAAGGGAAGGTGAGAGGGGAAGAAGAGGAGGAGCTGGAGGCACCCTCCCATGAGGGGCATGGCGCTGGGGAGTGACTGCCCCGTGGTCAGGCCAGAGCAAGTCTCTTACCTGGGAGTCTTAGACTGGCCGAGAATGGGGTCACCTTACGCAAGGGCTTGTGTCCTTGACTCAGGGCTTATCCACTGCGCAGAGTGGAAGGCAGAGAGGACCCGAGATACAGTAAGGGCCCCACAAATAACGTTTCAATTTATTTTAAAATCAAGGGGAAAAGATGAACCTTTAGGTTGAAGAAATGTCCTAATAGACACTAATATGTTCTTTTTAAGTGACTCATGAAGTCATAAATAAGATTTTGTCATTGTTATTGCAATACTGAGGATTGAACCCAGGGGCTTCACACTAAGCTACATCCCAAGCCATTTTTAATTTTATTTTGAGACAGGAGACAGGGTCTTACTAAGTTGCTACATTGTCCAGGCAGGGCTCAAACTTCTGATCCTCCTGCCTCAGCCTCTCAGAGTGCTGGGATTATAGGTGTGTGCCATCAATCCTGGTGTTTTGGTTTTTTTTTTTTTGGAAGAAAGGGTCAAGGCTGGCCTTGAACTACTCACAATCCTCCTGCCTCAGCCTCTCGAGTATTGTATTTAATATTTCACAAGGCCCAGCATGTTATTATTTGTCTATGGAAGAAGGGAGCTATGAATGGAAAAGTCCGCTTTGAAGCCTACCTTGCTGGGGAGCCAGTGTAAGGAGGAACTCTGGGCTTGGGAACGGGTGTCTCACCGTGCACTTGTGTGGCTTCTCGCCCGTGTGTCTGCGCATGTGCACCACCAGCATGTACTGGGCTTTGAAGGGCCTCAGCTCCCTGGAGCAGCCCCCCCAGTGGCACACAAACTCCTTGCGTTCCCCATGGATGTGCTCGCTGTTGATGTGCTGAAGGAGAAGACGAAAAGGCTCTCCGTGGTCCCCCATCCCTGCAAACCCGGCACGGAACCCCCCGGTTCTCCTGTTCCTCCTTGCGGCTCGGCCTCCCGGGGGAAGAAACATACATTCCACATCTTGGGATCTCAACTCTGTAAAGCAAAGCTGTAGTTTCCTGAGCTTTTTCCTACCCACCGGAGTCCTCGACCTCTGACTTCAACATCCTCAGACTCCTGCCCTCTGCAAACTCCACAGTGTCCCACTCAGGGTCTCCTACAGGGTCCAGCCAGCCATTCCTGTTACCCCCTGGGGCTCACGTGCACCAGCTGCTCTTGGGAGTCGAACTCTTGGCTGCAGCCGTCCCAGCGGCAGTCGGTCTCATACACAGACTCAGGCTCAGGCTTCTCCTCCCTCTCCAGGTCCTCCCGCCCATCCAGCATCCCCAACAGGGGATCCTAGAGCAGGAGAGGCGGTCTTAGGGTCCCAGCTCTTCTTCTTCCCAGCGCCCAGAGGGAAGGCGCCGCCTGTTCTCTCACCTGTGTGCCTGTGGAGTTGGGGCTGGACATGTCCCCTTCCAAGGACTCCTCTGGGCACTTGCTAACCAGCAAGTCCAATTCTGACTTCAGCTTCCCCAGGGGAGAGATGAAAGCAATGAGGGTAGAAATAAGCAGAAGAAAGAGGAACCCAGCCGGGTCTTTCTGCCCTGAGTGCCTCCCCCCGACCCCGGCTGCGGAAGGAACTTCCTCCTCAGACTGTACTGGTGAATGGACTGGCAAAAGACCAGCTCTCAGCTGGAAGAGTCTAAGTCAACCCCAAGGAGCAAACCCCCCCGCACCCACGCCTCTAGTTTTCTGTCTGCGTCTCCTGCATTCCCTGGACCTTTCTCCTGAAGAGTCCACCACCCACCTAGGGGGAGCTGGAGGAAATCGGGTAGCAAAATAAGGAATCTCCCTCACCTGGCAAGTTGGGAGGGCTCCCCGGGATTGCGGCTGCGGCATCATCCCAACCCGGGTGGAGTCGTGAGCACCACAGGGCTGGCCCCCAAAGGAGGGTGAGGTCCCTTTCTGGTGATTTATCTGGGGCGGAAATCCCAGAGATGGGCTGAGGAGAAGAGGTGACAATTAGTGAAACAACGGGAAAGCGCCAGGAATCCTCGGACTATCTGGAGGGCTCTGGAAGACGTGATTTGAGGCTTGGCTGAGGCAGTCCTGGGGACGGTTTGAGGGCAGTGTCAGTGCCTTTCAAGTGATAAGGATTCAAAGTGGGCTTGCAGGCTTAAGGCCTTGAACAGGTTTCAGTGGGGAGTGTAAGGGCGTCTAAGCCTAGGGCTGCCTGCACCTCATTGTGCCAATGGAGAGATGGCCATAGGAGCCTCCTGGAGACGTGCAGCGCGAGTTGATAAAGGCCACAAGCGAGCTGGGCGAGGTGCGGATGACGGTCTGCAGGTCCAGGCTGGCATCTGACAGAGGTGAGATGGAAAGTGCCCGCTTCTTGGTCAGCTTGACTGCACTCCGGGGAGGAGGGAAGAGTGGCCCTGGAGCAGGACACGCGGGGGACAAGAGAAAGGACCGTGTCTCTCCGCACCCCCCTTGAGGGTCTGGTCTCTCAGCAGCAAATGATCCTCGACTCTGCCTTGCCCGACTCCTCTCTTCTGTGGCCTCTTGACTGTCCTCCGCCCCTTACACCTCTGAGTCTTCCCTCCTCCAAGGTAAATCCCTTCCCTCCCTCCTTCTCCTTCAGAACAAATCCCAGAGGGGCAGAGATGAAAGAGGTGCTGCTTGAGGCCTCACCCTCAGGGCAGCTGTTGGTTTCTCTGGCTGGCCCATAACTGTGGGGGCCGGACATGAGGTTGGCCTGATGGCAGAAAGGCACACCGGATAGTCCTAGAAAAGAGAGATGGCTGGGGGTGGGACTGGAGGATACCCAGGGCTCACGTGGAAACCTCAGGCAAGACCCGATCCCCAAATCCAGTGCCATATGACATGGGAGCACAGATCCTCTTACAGATGGGAGACTCTCTTGGGATAGGAATGGAGCTGGGTGATAGATCTGCCAAATCCCCAAAACCCAGGGACTGGTGAGTGCACTGACCTTCTGTCCCCATGCTGGGGGGCCCTTGGCCGGGGAGGGGTCGGAGACAGCAAGGCTCGCCATAGCTACTGACTGGAGGTGGGGTCATGGAGTTGAACATGGCGACTCAGAGGAGTGTATGTGGGTACTGCGGGAGGGAAAGCAGGTGTACAAGGCGTAAAGATGGAAGGAAATAGAGAAGACCGGGGGGCAGTCTAAGGCACAGAGTCGTGCCATGGTGCCATGGCGACATGGTGCCATGTCGCCCGTGCCACCAGCCTCCCTTGGACATCGGCCACGGGAATCAAGTTGCAAAGACCATCCCTCGGTCAGAGAGGGAAGGAACAAACACCTTAAAGAGTAGAGGCAGTCTTGCAGGCTTGGGTCTCTTGTTTTGTTTTGCTTGGTACTGAGAATTGAACCCAGGACCTTCACAATGAACTATATCCCCTGCACACACACCCCCACAGTTTTAAAAAAAAATTGAGACAAGAGTTGTACTGAGTTGCTCAGGCTGGGCTTGAACTTGCGCTCCTCCTGCCTCGTCCTCGCCGTGCTGGCACTACAGGAACAAGACACCACGTTCAGCCAGTCTTAGAGGAACTTTCTGGGAACTGGGGAGGCGCTTTGCCTAGGTGGTCAGTGTGTGCGTGTGAGTGTGTGTGTATGTGTTAACGGGCCATGTGAGCCAACACTAACTTCAGGCGACTGTGGTGCCACGGGCCGGCTGCGAGGGAGGGCGTGCTGGGCAAACTTCAGTAGCGGGCCTGATTTCACGCCCTCCTCTGCTCAGCGCGCGAGCTCCGGTTCCGTTTCTGCCTTTGCCCCAACCTAGGGACAGCCCATCTGCAGTCTCTTCAATTTTCAGCAGAGGGCGCCCTCGCCACAGTCCAGATAGAGGCTGGTGGGGCCAGCAGGGAGCCGAAAGGGTCTATCTGCCCTCTCTTCTTTTACACAAAAAATTGCGTGTAGGAGTAAAGTTTCTGAGGGGAGCCTCTGGGCCTATTGGGTAGAAAGGGTGGGAGCGGATGTCATTCTGGGGTGGTTTGGACCTCGGCCCACCTGACCCTTTTAGTCTCTGTGTTAGGGGACCTGGGGAAGGAGAGTTAGGGAAGGCTTTACGAGAATGCAAAAGTCACCATCCACGAGAAAGGAACAGCGAGGAAGGAAAAGGCGCTGCCCTGCTCCCCTCAAGCTCCAGTTTGTGCTCCATCCCGGGTTTTCCGGGCCTCCGGGAGCGAGGGTGGGGCGGGGCGGGGCGGGGTGGAGAAGGACCAGGAGCGGGCCGGCCGGCGGTGGGTGATCCCGGGACGCTGGGGTTTAGGGTGAGGGCGGGGTAAAACGGGGAGCGGAACCCGTACCCCACGAGCCCCGCACCCTGGGCTATGCCCTCTTTGACTCCTCCTTTTCCGCGGAGGTCTGGATCCCGCATCCCGGACCTCCCAACTCGACCTTGGCACTATACAGGGGGGGTCACAGCTGGCTGGCAGCTGGATGGGGGGGCACTCCTCCCACCTTCTTCCTCCATGACTCACCCAGGGGAAGGAGGACTCGCACACGACCCCCCAAATATTACAGAGACTCCCCCAAACGTGCACACTCCGCTACCATCCTGCTCCTCCGCCCGGCCGCCGCGCGGAGCCGCGATGGGAACGGGGAGACGTCCCTCTGCCTACGCGTGCCGCAGCCCACCCACGTCTCCCCTTCACACTAGCAAAAGGAAAATATCGCTAATTTTTCCAGCTTCACTGAACTTTTTCTGGGGATGGGTAAGAGAGAGCGCGGGATGAAGCAGGCGGGCCTAGGGTGCCCCTGCCGGAGCCCTGAGTCATGTTCGGTGTCTTCTCCTGGTACCCCCGCTCCCCAACTCCCAGGAGCCGGCCCCGCCCCCTCTCCGGTCCCGCCTTCCCCGCCCCCGTGCCTCCCCGGCCCACCCAAGTCGCCGCCGCAGGCTCTGGCTGCAGACAGCTCCGCTTCCCCCGCCCGCCCGGGAGCCCAGTCGGGCGAGCAGTAGTGGGGGGGTGAGGGGCAGGGCACATTCTTCCCTCCTCCTCCTCCTCCTCCTCCTCCTCCTCCTCCTCCTGCTCCCCGCGCACCCGCAAAACAGGCAGTGGCGCCCTGGGGGGCTCTGTTGGAAGGCGGGGGTCCCGATGGTGGGGAGGAAAGAATTCAGAAGCTATAGGCAGAGAAAGCGCCTGGGTAAATAAAATAAGGTGTCCACGAGGAGGAAGACACCTTAGGTTCCCGGGTATCCCGGCCAGCTTCCTAAGGGTTAACCCCTCCGGACCCCCGGGAACCCCCTAGTGACGTCAAGGGCGGGGTCTGAGTCGCGCGCGGGGATGCCGCAGAGATAATGGGGGGGGTCTCTGGACTCCGCCCCCTAGGGAAAGCCACCCTCATTCCGGCCCTCGCGTCTCCCCCAGGAAGCCTCCCAGCCTCCTACCTCTACTGGCCGGAAAGAACTACCCCACGAAGACCCCCGTTCTCCAGTCCCCTAAAACCCTCAGTCTCCACGGGGTCCCCTTTCCCTAATTCTATCCCCCAAGCTAGCTGCCCGGGGCTGATTGTTTCGGGGTCATGGGGCCTGAAAGAAGCTTCAGAGAGGGGAGCAAGGGCAGGCAGGGTGGTCCGAGCCGGAGGAGGGGCCTCGGGCTCCAGCTCCCGTTTGGGCGGGGGGCCAGCGGGGATACACAGGCAGGCGGCGGCCGGTGGTCCCTCCCCGCCCCGGTAGGGGTCTCCCTGCGGCCGGCTCCAGCTGCCCCGGTGGTCCTGAGGTCAGAGGGTCACGACAAGGTCTCCCCAGCTGTCTTTCACGCCCTGTCCTCGGGACTCAGGGGCGCAGAATTCCTTGGCGCTTTCCTAAGGCCTACCCCACACCTCGGACAGCCCCCCGCCAGCCCTCTTTGCGTCCCGGGTGCACTTCTTTGCCCTAAGACGCAAGCATCCGCGGGCACATCTGTCACCAGACAGCTCAGGGGTCCAAGCCCAGCCGGCCTCCGGCGCTGTTACCGCCTCGCACACCGGTCCCCACCCCACCCGGCGTCCCCCCCTGGCGGTGGGTCCCCTCCTCTCAGCCGCTGACGTCTTCCTGCCCCGCGTGCGGAGACGCACCTGGAGTTCCCTCTCCACTACGCAGACCTCCAGCGGGCCATCATCCCAACCTCGGGGAGCAGACCTTCTAAGGTGTGGGAGAAGTGGAGACAGACAAAGAGACCCACGACTGCCTGAGACAGACGCACAGACTGTCAGAGGAAAAAGAAGACACTCAGAGGAAAGGAGTCACAGATGAAGCACTCCTCCAAACTTTCTACCGTCTCGCCCATTGTCTCCCACCCCAGTTTTTCCTGAGCCCCAGGTCTGCCCCCGGGCTGGGATGAGTCCCGCGCCGCGGAGCATCTCCTCGGCCCCCTCCCCCACCGCTCCCAGGTGGTCCCCCGCGCGCCCCCCTTCTCACCTCCGTCTGGGCGCAGGGCTCGGGATGCGCGGTCCAGGGCTGGAGTCTGGGCTGGGGGTGTGCAGTGGGGAGGGGGGGCGGACAGGGCCACGGCGAGCAGCCTCAGTGCCACCCCACCCCCCCAACCTGGCCCCCAGCCCTCCCGCCGGCCCAGCCCGCCGGGCCGCAAGCCGGGACCACCCGCGAGAAGCGCAAACTTTTTTTCCTTTTGCAAAAACTTTTTCTCGGTCTGGCCGCTTGGCGCGCCGCCGCTCTTCCCGCTCGCCCCTCACCTCCCTCCTATTTCCCTCCCCGTGGCCGTACTGGAAGATGAAGTGGGGTGGCTGGAAGCGAGAGAGGGGGTGCCGGGCTGATTGCACCCCCAGGACCCCCAGGATCCACCCCCTCCCTTGAGGGACTCTATACTGCCTCCCCCCCCAACACGCTGCGTTGGTGGGCAGTAAATCCCGGGATGGAATTCGCTGGATCGGCCATCCTCGAAGAGGCCCTGAACCAGAGCCAGAAAAGCATCCAGAAAAATACCTCGGGGCGAGGAAGGGAGGGGGAGACGCTCACCCGAGAAAGACAACTTTGAAGGTAGGGTCGTCGACTTTGGTGTCAACTGAGCTTCCATCCCTCTCTGGCTTATTGGCCGGCCTCTGCCTTTGGATGGAATTTAGGGTTGGGACAGAGTAGGGCTTCGGGCAAACAATTCAGGGGTCGCTGGCTGTGGAGGAAGGTTAGGGGGTCTACAGAGCATCAAAGAGAGGCGCAGCGACTAAAGCTCTGAGTATAGAGTGTGCGTTCACAGGTCACTAAGAAGCCGCGGGTCTGAAGCACCTTTCCCGCGAAACCGGCTCTTTCTAAAGACTGAGGCCGCCTCCGCACCTCGCTCGCCTGCCCTCTTTCAGCTCTTTAAGGCTTTTTGCTCCCTCTGCTGGTCGTCCTGACACATGACACCTTCTTAGTGTCTGAAAGCGGGAGAACCGAGAGCTGAAGAAGGAACCCCTGAGAAGTTCCGCACTAAACCTGTTAGGATCCCACGGAGGGGAAAGTGTGAGCCCGAAGAAGCGGAGGGGCATGCTCGCTCGGGGGAGGTGGGGAGCAAGCGGCCAGAGGTAGTGCGGGAGAGGCGTGCACGTTCCCTTTGGATTTATGTTGCCATGGTGACCAGATGCAGGGGAAGGACAACTATTTCAGTCTCTGACCTTTCTAAGAAATAGGAAAGGGGCTGGGGATTTAGCTCAGCAGCACAGCGTCTGCCTGGCAAGCTCGAGGTCGTGAGTTCGATTCCCGGTACAGAAAAAAAAAAAAAAATAGGAGAGAGGATGATGAGACAAAGGAGGCCCTTTCCCCTTCTGTCACCTCTCAGCCAGACCTCCCACATCCTCACTGCCTTCTAAGGACTCTGCCTGGGGCCTGGAAGGTCAGTGGGTTAACTGTTCACTTTGAGGGTCAGAGGGGGAAAGATCAAGCGAGGAGCGGATCTGGGGCCCTACAAATATAGGTCGCAACTATGGGGACCGGCAGAGAAGAGCCGTGTTCCAGCCTACGCCCCCACATGACTGACCCAGGCCCGTTATACTCAGAAGCTCGGTGACCCAACTGAGGCAGGCCCAATTAATGAAAAAGAAGGGATCCTGTGTATGTTTCTTGTGTGTTTCTGCTCAGCCACTAGCCTCTTCCTCCAGGGAAGCTCTTTTGGAATACAATATAAACCAGTAGTTCGTTTGTTTGCTTGGTTTTTTTTTTTTTTTTTTCTTGAGACAGGGTCACACTTGGACTTACTATGGAGCCCAGATTAGCCTCCAACTCGCAGCAATCCTCCTGCCTCAGCCTCCCAAATGCTGGGATTACAGGTGTGTGCCACTATGCCCAGGAAAAGTCAATAATTCGTAAGTTTTTTGACTTCAAGACTCCACTCTGCTTTTTAAAATCACTTAGTTTTTTCCTCCATATGTATTGTATCCATCAATTCATCATGTTAGAAATTAAAACAGAAGATTATAACAAGAATACACAGGCTCACATTCCATTAGCGGTGATGTCAGAAAGATGATGTAATCACATGTCACACTGGAAAACTTCACTGTACAGTTTTGAAGTAATGAGCGAACAACACGTTAGTATGATGGTGAAAATGCTTCGGACCTGTAGAAACCCCTGAAAGGACCTCAGGGACCTCCCAGCAGCCCGCAGATCACCTCTGAGAAGCACTGCTGCAGATCATTACCTCAACCTCTGTTCATGACTCACACGGTTGATTTTCTTTCTTATTTTTATTAGGAAACTATGCATGTTTGTCTCCCCAGTGGTTCTGTCCCCCAGAGAAAACCAGACAACTTCTTAGGCTCTGCACCCATTTTCCCCAAATCTCTTTTTCAGTCTTTTTGTTTTTTTTTGGAACTGGGGATTGAACCCAGGCCTCCCATGTGCCCAGCAAGCTCTCTACCATGGAACTACCTCCCCACCCTTTTCTTTCTGGGGCTCTCCCAAACACCCTCCCCAGGCACCTTGCCCATGTTCCTCTTGACCTTCCCTTAAATTAATGCCCTTAAATTGGGGATGCTGGAGCATGCTTATAATCCTAGCATTTAAAAGGCTGAGGCAGGAGGATCAAGAGTTTGAGGCCAATCTGAGCTAATAGATCCTCTTTGTGTGTGTGTGTGTGTGTGTGTGTGTGTGTATGTGTGTTTTCGAGGCGGGGTCTTGCTATGCAGTTCAGGCTGGCCTTGAGCTCACTTTGTAGCTCAGGCTGGTCTTGAACTCGCGACGATCCTCCTGCCTCAGCCTCCGAAGTGCTGAGATTACAGGTGTGCATCACCACACCCAGTGATCCTGTCTCAAAAAAAAAAAAAAAAAAAAAAAGAAATTGAAGCTCTCAACAGTCCCTGTCCTCTGCCAGCCTCTCTGCCCCATCCCGAGCCTTCTGGGCCTTTGGCTTTTTTTTCCTTTACTTGAGGACTTTCAGTTCTTGGGAAAGATGAATTCTTCTCTGCCTTCTTCCCGACCTCCCCTGCCAGCCCCTGCCATTTTCTCACGGGGCTTAGGGTAGGAAATTGTGCTGTCTGGGTTGTCCCTTTACCAGAAACGCTTCACCCATCACCCCGCACATGAACCAGCCCGAAATAGGCCGGTATCTGGGACGAGAGAGTGTCCACTGGGGCTCCGTAGGGGTCAACCCAGTCATACTGCCAGGCAACCTATCGAGTGGGTGTGCGGATCAGAAAACCTGACGCCTCCAGACACAGATACCCTTTTCCTAGGATCCCCCAACTTGATCTCTTTACTCTGAGCCCCCAGGTCCCCCCGTTAGCTGCAGCCGCAAGCTTCCACCACCATATCCGGCACATCCGTCTTCACCACATTGCTGTTGTGGTCCAGGTAGAGGAGAGAGAGAGGCCTTCTGGCCGTGGGGACGCAGCAGGAGGAGGCTGCAGGCCAAGGATTGTTGGCTTTGAGGAGGTTGAAGACTGCAGAGTGGAAGGAGGCGGCAATCCCGGGGCTGCCGGCCAGGTGAGGGGGGCACTGTCCACTGCAGTAGTTCAGCTGGTACCCCTCAGGCTGCAGGATCCAGTCCCGCCATCCGAGTTCCTGGAAGTCTACGTAATAGTCCCGCCTGCAGCATAAGGGAGTCTCAGGCTCGCAGGTGGGGGTCCTCCTCCTGGTCCGACCTGCTCCAGGCCCGTGGGCCCGAATCTTAAGCTGCAGGAAAGGACGGTAGTGTCCTGCTGCGTCCAGGAGCTGCCTCGGCTGTCCAGCAGCAGCTGTGCTGTTGTCTTCCAGAGGTCTGCAGTCCAGCTGGAGTTTCACCAGCCCAGACTCTTCACCCCTCAAGCCACCAGAGGGCAGAATCAAGGCGTGCCAGCCGGGAGCATTTATTTGGTGCTCAGCCAGGAGGGCAGGTGACCCTCCGTGCCTCCCCCCGGGGCCCCGCTGGAAGATCCTCAGGTGAAGAGGGCCAGGACGGGCAGGGAGAACATGCAACCAGAGGCGGGCGTGGGACAGGTGGTGGGACTGAAGAGTGGACAGCTGGAAAGTGAGCGTGGAGCTGCAGGTTGAAGTGGAGAACTCTGCCCGGAAGATAGCCAAAAGACAGAGAAATGTGAGCAGAGATGAAGCTCCCCTTTGAAACTCCCGCAGTCTCCAGGTGCTGTCCCTCACACCCAGCTTTAGAAAGGGCCCAGGCTGCCCGTGTTCAGTAACCACTCCCCACCCAGCTCCTCCTTCTCCTGCCACACCCCCTCCATCTCCCTCCTGCCGGGCCCTCCTCCCCCTCCCTCTCCATCCGCTCCCTGCCTGTCCTGCTCACCCACCTGCAACGGTAGCAAAGCTGACGACCTCCTCCCCTTTCCTCGGAGCCTCAGTCCCAGGCTGCAGTCTCCGGAGGGCCCTGGCCAGTGCGGCCCGGGGTGGAGGATGGGTTACTCTGGGACGGCTGGTCAGGTGCAGCCCCCGGAGGATCTGCTGCTTGGCTAGCTCCAGCACCAGAGCCCGTTCTGCTTGAAGCGCCAGCGCTGGGCCCCCACAGGCTGGGCATGCAGATGCCGCGCCCTGTACCCACACCAGTGCCCACAACAGCCCCAGCCAGAGCTGGACATGAGGGAGTCCCATGCTCCTGCTGGATGGTCCCAGGTCAGGAGCCGAAGAGGGCCGTTTCTCCTCTATTGAGTTTGACTCACTGGCGCAGTGCGGGCACAGCAGCGGCGGATGTCAGTGCCACGCTGCCTTCCACAAGGGTTGGGCCACGTCTATGGCCTGGGGCTCAGGAAAGGTGGAAGTGGGTTGTCCGATGGGTGGCTAGGTTGGACTCTCAGAGTTCATGACTGGCTACCGACCTGGGGCCTCTTTAGAGCCAGCTGCCTGGGGCTCCCCACCTAGTAGTCGCCCAGAGGACCTACCCACTGAGCCTTAGGATTGGCCGGCTGCGCTGCCCATCAGGCCCCTGCAGGGGTGGAGGCCCCCCCTCAGCTCGGGTTTCACCATCTGGCTGTGGTGGCTTGGGGTAGGGGTAAGGGGGCAGCAGTGTGGACACGCATGATGCAAGAAAGAGGATGATTTCACATGCTCAGTTCCCAAGGTCTGGGACCGAGAGGAGGGGCTCCCCATGTGCCAGGTGGGGAGGGCGGTTTCCCCCAGTACGCAGGCTGGCTTGCCCGGACAGCGTGCTGAAGCAGGTCCCGGAGGCAGCTGTGGGTTCCAGTGGTTGTTTCTTTGGAGCCTCTGGGCCAGAAGGAGAATTCTGCTCTCCTTATTTCTACCACGGGGCTGGGCTAGGGGTGACAGGCTGGGTGGTGGTGGTAGGACAGTGGAGTCCCATTGCTCAGGCCAAGATGGAAGCGCCATAGCACACAGAAGTCACCCCTTGTCCCTGCCTGTGCTGGCCGCCCAGAGTCCAGTTGGCCTGGAGCGCGCCGTGGAGGATGGCCAGAGCGAGAGCTGGTGGACGTGCTACCTGATGTCTGGGGAAACCCAGAGGTGGGGGTGGGAGTGATGCAATCTGACAGCGGGGCAGAGTCCAGCTAGCCAGGCTGGCAGGAGGGCATGAGACCCGGGCGGGCCTGTACCCGGCTGCTGCTTCACTTTCAAGGCATTGTAAGAATCGCCTAAATGTGAAGCATTCTAGAAGTGGTGCCAGCAGCCTCTCTGTCAATGAAGTTAGGGAGTGGGAGGCCTAAGGGCTTTTAAGAATGAAGCAGCAACCTTACTTCCCAGTCTCAGCACCCCCTGACCTACTTACCATCCATCCTTTCACATGCACTAAACACCTGAGCTCAAGCAACCCTGCTGCCTCAGCCTCCTGAGAAGCTGGAGCTACAGGCATGTGCCATGGTCTCCGGCCCTCACTGACTTTAAATGCGGATAGGAAGTGGATGGGTCTCAGGCTTGCTTTTTTTCTTATGGCCCAGTTTCTTTAAAAAGCCGGGGGAGGTGTCGGGGAGACAGCTGTGGGGAAGAGTGTGACTTAGAAATGTGTCCCTGTTCACTTATTCGTCTTCTCCCTGTTTAGTTGGTGGGACTGTCAAGAGAGCCCTAGACCGGGATCCAGGGAGGTGGGTCACCCTGACGACTGGGCTTCAGTACCGCCAGCGTCCACCGTGTGGCAGAGCGGTGCCACTGGACAGCAGCTGGGTGACAGCTGACCACCGCTTCCCAGAGACAGCAAGAGGCTGCCTGGGGAGTGGAGAAATGGGGAGTGCACCTCATTCTCTCGTTCTGGGGACCCTGCCTCCCCCACAGGAGCTGGGGAGGAGCGGGTTGCTCTGCTGTTCCCTGTCACCACTGCCAGAGAGCGGAAGCTGGTCTCTAAGACTGCATCACCGCTACCTTTGGTGTTGGATCTCATCACCCTGACACGTGGCACTGGTGCTTGGTGGTGGTGCCAGGCTCTTCCTAGAAACTCAGGGTGCCACGGGGTGGGGAGGAAGTGGAAGGGTCAGTGAGACTCTTAGACACTCCTGTCCACCCTGCATTTCTCCCCGGGCCCTGAACCAGCCCTCTGGCCAGTGCGCTCCCCAGAGCCTAGATCCCAGGTGAGTGACTGTGAAATTGCGGAGCGGAGGTCTCCGCCAGCGGTGGTACCTAGGAGGGCTTGGGCTTACTTGTTGGTGCCAGGAGACGGTCAGGGAAAGTGGCAAGGTGCGGCTGTGGGAGCCACTGACCCCACCTGCCCATAACCTTCCTGTCAGGTGCCCCCAATTCGCAGCTCTTCCCACCCCCTCGTTGCTGCGCCCGGCCTGGCCCTACCTCCCCACTGACACTTACGTCAGAACTCAGCTATAAATACGCTCTCAGCATCTTAGTCACTTCTCGCAAGAAGCGCTCCCAGGTTATAAATACCCCAGCCATCTGCCTCACCACCGCCCCGCCATCAACCTGGCTGGGGGCTGGGGGGTGGCGGCAGGCTTGGTGGTCGGTAAGGGAGTGGAAGTGCTTATCCCTTCCCAAGGAGAGCACCCTCAGGGGTCTAGAGGTAGGGCACGGAAGCTCAGGAGGAAAGTGTTTGGAAGAAGACAGACCAGCTCTTTCCCCTTTAGCACAAAACAGAGCCAAAAAAGAAAGGGAATAGTATGGATCCCGCTTTTATTTTAAAATACGCTGCTCTGTTCCTCATGGATTTTTTTTCCCATTAATTTTGGTGCTTAAAAATATTGTATTCAAATATTTCTTACTTGGGTTATTCTCTTTCTCTTTTAAATTTTTGCCTCCAAGTTGAGTGCCTTACTTTGCCTTAACCCAGTCTCCGCCTTGGGAACGGAAGCTGTAGTCGGAGGGAAGGAGATTTGGTCTCAAAGAGGGGTGCAGTGGGGGACGCAGGCAAAAAGGACAGAGAGAGACAGCAGAGCCTCTCCCTAGATGAAAGCCTCCTCAAGTCCAAGGTCGGATGACATTCTTGTTGCTGTTTTGTTTGTTTTTGTTTTTTTGAGACAGGGTCTCACTATGTGGCTCAGGCTGATCTTGAGCTGGCTAGGTAGCCCAGGCTGGCCTCAAACTCATGGCGATCTATCTGCCTCAGCCTACTGAGTTCTGGGGTTACAGGCGCATGCCACCATGCCCGGCAAAGGTGGGATAACGTCTATGGGCTTCCACACCCTCAGAAGTCCCCTTTTAAGAATTTCTCCTCTAACCTCCCCATTCCAGGGACCTCTTACCCTGCTCGGAGGGGGTTATAAGCTGAGCAAATACAGACATCACGTTCCCCAAAGGACACATGGGCTTTGCGCAAACTCGGCCTTGGGCTACAGACAGTATCGACCCATGGTTCAGCCAAAGGGAGGAGACCCCATGGTCCAGCCAAAGGGGAAAGGTGGCGGAAAGGGGCAAAGGTTAAAGAGCACCCATTCTCAGAGCAGATGCCACCTTTTCATTGTCCCGGACCTTCCTCTTCTCCCTGTTCTACTTAACTGGCTCTTGCTGGATCCAGCTGGCAGGCAGAACTCCTGGAGGGACTCCTGGGAGGTTGAGGGGAGGGCGAGCCAGGGGTCCCAGAGGGCAGCTCTGAGCATGCCTCAGCCTCCCGCCACATGTGTGTCCACAGACTGTCGGCTTACTTGATGATTGATCATTGATCTGTCTCATCTCTTGGACCGGGTCCAGAGCGAGGAGATGAACAGGAAAATCTAGTTCTGTATTAGCCATGAAACCATGAGATGATGATTCTGGGAGGATGGAGGGGGCCTGAGGAGGAAGAGGAGGCAGGCGGCCTCGGGGAGGGAGAGGGGGGTACAGGATCTCAGCTCTGAGGGCTCCGTGGGAAAAGAGAGCACGGCGGGCCGGGCAGACTGTCATCTGCGGTGTCAGTTTGGGTCCTGGCAGGAAATAGGGGAGCCCTCGGCTGTCTGTGTCTGCTTCTGCAAGATAACTCAGTGAAGAAATTATTTGAAAGGGTCTAGACAGAGCTAAGGGAAACACGCAAGGGTGTTGAAGCCCTGGGGACAGGGAGCGGGGAAAGCCACGGGACCCCCTGGGGCCGACTGCCTCTCAGAACTTAGGCAGACAGGAGCTACGGGGACACAGCTAGCCACAGCTGCACAGAAGCATGGCCCGTGGGCAAAGGGAATGAGATACACTATCCTCTTATCCTTTTGTCTTCTGCTGGGGTCTCCCGTTAGTCCAACCCAGGAGGAAGCACGGTGGGGAAGTTCAGGTGAATCAGCCCCCAAAGACACTGAGCGAGGCGGAGAAGGACAAGGGGCGGGCGAGGGTGTGCAGAAAGCTTTAGCAGTTCACTCGGGCCAGCGAGAAGGGAAGGAGCTGCAGACACAGAGGCACCCGGTCATTTTGGAGAACAGTAATTTAATGTCGGGTGAATCCATGGAAAGAGCTTCTCTGGTGGGTCAGAAAGATCACAGAGGGCGTCAAATCAACTCATCCTAGAGTGGGTGCCATCAAGTAGAAGGGGAGGGAGACGCGGTAGGTAGTAGGGTTGATTAAGGGTGAGTTGAGCGTGCCACTGCCCGGGAACCAGGTGGCACTGCCTGGGAGCCAGATGGCATGGCCCATGGCTAAGGTGGATCAGTCCCGGAAGTGGGTTTGAGCGTGAAGGGTGTGGTGCACGGACGGTGCCCTAGGACAGAGGTTGGTGGTCGTGAAGACAGTACCATGACTCCTTAACTAGAGCTCCTCAATTTCGGAGGTTGCTCAGGGAGAGACCTTCTACATTATGCACAGAGGCAGGAGCGGGGTCGCTCCCTCCTCTTGAGAAAGGGTACCTCTGTGATGGCATACTTGCCCATCCCGCCTGGGGGTGCCGCCGTCACACGCAGATTAACTGCACCCACAGGCTTCTACCACCATGTCGGGTATGTCAGTCTTGACAATATTGCTGTCCCTGTCGTAGTAGAGCAGAGACAGGGGTCGCTGGGCTGTGGGCACGCAGCAGGAGCCCCCTCCAGCAGTCCCCGCAGCTGTGTTGGCTTTGAGAAGATTGAGGACTGCGGTGTGAAAGGATGCGGCGATGCCAGGCATGCCTGCCACGTGCAGTGGGCACTGCCCTGTGCAGAAGTTCATGGCGTAGCCTTCGGGCTGGATGATCCAGTCGTGCCAGCCAATCTCGCGGAAGTCTACAAAGAACTCTTGTCGGCAGCACATCCTGGACCCTCCCTGGCAGTCGATGCCTTGTCGGCGAACCCGGTGCTTGCCCCCAGCTCGCACTCGAGCCGCCACAAAAGGCCTATGGGCAGTGTCACCCATGGTGACTGAGCTCCGGGCTCCCTGGCCTTCAGGTACCAGCTCCAGGGTAAGGTGCCCCTGGCTGCAGGCAGCCTGAGCTTCAGGCCCTAGGATGAGCTGCTGCCAGCCGCTGGCATTCACCTCCAGCAGGTGCCGACTGGCTACGGTGACGTTGGTGTCGTGTGGGCTTAGTGCAAAGACCTTGACTTTTATACTCCAGGTGCTGTTGGGAGGGAGCTGCACGAAGAACATGACGCTGGCCTGCCGGATGTCCACGCCCCCAGCAGTCCCATCCGAGGAAAAGTGGAAATCAAGACGAGTCTGGTTGGTGTAGGAGAAGCCTGTGGACACAAGAAGCCCCAGTCATTGTGCTTTTCTAAGCGTCAATTCTACCATTCCTTTCTTGTTTGTGGTGGTTCTGGGCATCGAACCCAGGGGCTCACGCTAAGTTATATTGAGCTCACTTTGTAGCTCAGGCTGGTCTTGAACTCGCGACGATCCTCCTGCCTCAGCCTCCTGAGTGCTGGGATTACAGGCGTGCGCCATCACGCCCAGCTCCACTTCTTGGGCTAGGGATTGAGCTCAGGGCTTTCACACTGAGTTGTAACTCCATGTCCCCCCTCTTTTTTTTTTTTTTTTTTTTTTTACTGGGACTCAAACTCAGGACCTTGCGCTTGCCAGGCAGGCGCTTATGCCACTGAGCTATATCCCCGGGCCTCCCCTCTTTTTCATTTTGAGACAGGCCCTCATTAAGTTGATAAATTGCCCAGGCTTGGCTTGAACTTGTGATTCTCCTGCCTTATCCACCTGAGTAGCTGGGATTACGTGTGCCACCACAATCTGCTCCTCTTTAATGCCAGCACACGTGAACTGTCTGACGCCCTCAAAATTGCTATGGTTTGAGTACGTTTCCTAACGCTCAAGTGTTGGAAATTTGATCCCCCAGAAGGTCGTGTTGGGAGGTGCAGCCTAATGGGTGGTATTTGAGTCATGGAGATCAAATCCCTCAGGAACAGATTAATGTCTTTATCATGGGGATGGGTTCCTTATAAAAGATGAGTTCAGGACCCCACACTTTGCCTTCTTTTTGGCCTTCTACTGTGGGGTATGGGCCAGGAAGATGGCTCAGCGGCACAATGCCTGCCTGGCAAGCGCAAGGTCCTGAGTTCAATTCCCGTTACAAAAAATATATGTATACCATGGGATAATACAGCAAGAAGCCCTTGCCAGATGCTGGCCCCTTCTGAGCCTCCAGAATCCTGAGATAATAAATTTCTGTGCATTATAAGTTAGCCAGTCTGTGGTATTCCACTGTAGCAGCACAAAATGGACTAAGAAAGCTGGTAACGAGAGTGGAATGGTGCTACAACCAATACCCAAAGATGTGGAAGTGGCTTTGGAACTGGGTAATGAGACTGAGGAATTTGGAAAAGTATAATAGGAAAAGCCTAGAGTGCTACAAGCAGAGAGTACTAAGGGTCGTTCCGGTGAGGACTCAGAAGAAAAGGGCTGTAAGAAAAAACTGCCACTTCCTAGATATTAAGTGGTCATGATCATTAAGTGGTCATGAATGCTGGGGGAAATATGGGTGGGAAAAGCAATTCTGCAGGTGGCAATTAGAAACATCTACCTGGAAACTGGAGCAAAGGCCATCCTTGTTACAAAGTAGCTGAGAACTTGGCTGAATTGTGGCCATGTTCAAGGGTTTTATGGAAGGTAGAAATTAAGAGTGATGAATCTAGATATTTTATGGAAGAAACATGTAAACCAAATATTGAAGGAGCTGTGTGACTTTTTAAAACTGCATACTGCCAGACATAGTGGTGCACACCTGTAACCCCAACACTTGGGAGGCTGAGGCAGGAGGATCTTTGTGAGGTTGAGGCCAGCCTGGGCTACAAAATGAATTCAAGACAAGCCTGAACTGCATAGTGAAACCCTGTCTCAAAAACAAACAAAAAAAAAACAAAAACAAAAACAAAAAAAAAAACCCTGCATACTGTAAAGTGATAGCAAAGAGAAATTATTTTAAGATGGAATTTATAATTAAAAGAAGCCTTAATACAGATTCAGAAAAACCCCAGTTAGGCCACATAAGTACTAAAAAAGAAGTTGGATGTGGGGGTGCACACTTGCAATCCCAGCACTCTTGGAGACTGAGGCAGGAGGACTGCAAGTTTGACCTCAGCCTGGGTAACTCAGAAACCTAGGCAGACACTATCTCAAACAAGCAAAGGAGGAAAAAAGTAGCAGGGTATACTGGGGACTCGGCTTAGTGCAAAGGCCCTGGGTTCAATCCCCAGTACTGAGCGGGTAGAAATAAATATGAAAAAGGAAGGTTCTAGAAAGAAAATCAGGGGTATGGCCTAGCCCCACTCTTTGATAAGGAGATCAATATGGATAGAAGGGAGCCAGTAGCTTTTTTTTTTTTTTTTGTCATTTTGAGACAGGGTCATGCTGTGCAGTTCAGGCTGGCCTTGAGCTCACTTTGTAGCCCTGGCTGGCCTCGAACTCACAGCGATCCTCCTGCCTCAGCCTCCCGAGTGCTGGGATTACAGGCCTGTGCCATCGTGCCCGGTGAAAACTTTTTTTCTTCCTATACTGAGGCTTGAACCTAAGACCTTTGCACTGAGCTATACCCTGATTCCTTTTTATTTGTTATTTTGAGACAGGATCTTACTAAATTGCCCAGGCTGGGACTGAATTTGCAATTCTGCCTCAGCCTCCCAGGATACTAGGTGTGAGCTACCACCCCTGGCACAAAGTAACCTTTTTATTACATAAATTCAATCAGCTTTATATCTTCAGTTTAAAATACTTCAAAGGTTTCCCATGCTGTTTGGTTAAAATAAAAACTCCTTAACACAGAGAACCTGTGTAATTAGGCAGCCTGCCACTCAATTACCACATTCCAACTATACTGGCCTTTTCTCTATTCCTTGAACTCACCAAACATGGACTCATCTCGTACCCTTTGCACTTGATATTTCCTTTGCCTCGAATGCATTTCCAAGAATTTTTTTTTTCCCTGCAGCCCTGAAGATTGAACCCAGAGCCTCACATATGCAAGGCAAGCACTTTTCCATTGAGCTAAATCTAGCCTTTTTTATTTTCATTACAAAAAAATTTTTTTTTGTTACCAGGAATTGAACTCAGGACCTGCGCTTGCCAGGCAGGCGCTTGTGCCACTGAGTATATCCCCAGCCCTTTATTTTATTTTCAAACAGGTCTCACTAAGGTGATGGCCTCAAACTTAGGATCTCCTGCCTCAACCTCTTGAGTAGCTTGGCTTATAAGTGTGCACCACTGTACCTGGGCTCTTTCCAAGATTTTTGAATGACTGGTTCCTTTCTGGTCCCCAGCTTCAAATCCCCTCCTCAGGGCTACTTCCTTGACTACCCTTTCTAAAGTACTCTCTAATTCAACTTCTTTTTTTTTGAGACAGGGTCTCACTATGCAGTTCAGGCCGGCCTTGAACTCACTTTGTAGCCCAGGCTGGCCTTGAACTCGAAATGATCCTCCTGCCTCAGCCTCCCCAGTGCTGGGATTACAGGCATGCACCACCATGCCCAGCAATTTCTTTCTTTCTTTCTTTCTTTTTTTGGTACCAGGAATCAAACTCGGGACCTTGCACTTGCCAGACAGGTGCTTGTGCCGCTGAGCTATACCCCCGGCCTTCCAATTCAACTTCTGAATCTCTAATGCATTATCCTTCTTCGCTGTCTTTAGAACAAATGTCACTCTCAGCGATCATTTGTTAGCTGTGCACTTCTCCTTCCTCTTCCCTCCTCCAGCTAGAATGTCAGCTCTACGAAGGGGGAGATTGTGTCTGTATGGTCTCCACGGTTCCCTGGTACTCAGTACCTCAGAGGCACTCAATAAGCATTCATTGAATGGGCTTTCATTTCTTTAATTCTCTCACACTGGCATCAGAGTCATTGCCCAGAAACTTGGATGGATCATAAATTCATGGTTTTAAAAATCTTATCAGTGAATAAAGTCCAAATGGCTTTTGGAAGCAGTTAAATGCCCATGATGAGCCAGGTGTTGGTGGTGCATGCTTGTAACCCCAGCTACCCAGGAGGCTAAGGCAGGAGGATCATGAGTTCAAGGCCGGCTTGGGCAACATAGCAAGACCTTATCTTAAATAAATAAGTAATCATTATGATTTGGCTTTAGTTAATATTTATTATACATAT
>NW_004955458.1:5164368-5166050 GCF_000276665.1 Chinchilla lanigera | reverse complement strand
AAAAAGAAAACCCACAAAACAACAACAACAAAAAAACCCAAACTACAAATAAACAACAAGAACAATAACAAAAAACAACACCAGGAGGGGTTGAAGGGAGGGGAGGGGAATGGGGGAAAAGGAGAACCAAGTTATATCATGTACAGGTACAAAGTCTCTGTGATGAATGCGATCATTCTGTATTTCTAAAATGTACCAGTAAAATGTGATTGAAGAAGAAGAAAAAAACCACCACCACCACCACCAACTGAACTCAAAGAGAAATTATTAATAGAAATGCGGTCCTGCCAGAATGAAACCGAAAATAGGTAGCATTGCCTTTGCAGTCCGAGGCAGGATAGGCAGGAAACTTAGTGAGGGTAGGAAGAGCTGCAGGGAAATTTCTATTAGAACCTGGAGCAGGGGGAACCTGAGTGATACATCGGCTATCACTTGTGGTGAATTGTAAGCCAGAAGTGATATCTAACAGAGTTGTGAATTTAGCTCGGGATATTTCCAGGCAGAATGCTGAAAATGCCAATTGACTTCTTTTAGCTGCCTATGATAAGGCATTTCAAGAGAGAGGGAGATGAACTAAAAAAAGGATCTGTTCAATTTTCAAGCAGAATTTGGAGAAAATATTTCTAAAAGGATGTGCTAGGTTGAAAAGTAAAATGCTTGTTCCTTCCTCCCTTCTCTGACAAAAGGTTCTCAAAGTGGGAAATGCTCCCAAGGGCAAAAATCAAGCCCAGCGTACTGCTAGTAAAATGTTGCCTGAGAGTGAAAATGAGAAAAAAATAGAAGGTCAGACCTGTGATTCAGATCTAACAACTTGATGAGTTCTAAAAATTTCAAGACGGTGTTCTTTTTTTTTGGTACCAGGAATCAAACTCAGGACCTTGCACTTGCCAGGCAGGCACTTGTGCCGTGGAGCTATATGCCCGACCTGCCCACAGAATTTTAAAGAGAAAATTTTTTCTCAGTACCAAGGATTGAACAAAGGAAGTGCTGGGCTGCAACCCCAGTCTTCCTTTTTTTTGGCAGGAGGTTGTCTGTCTGTTTGTTTGTTTGTTTGTTTGTTGAGATAGGGCCTTCTGTCTGGTCTTGAACTCAGTATGTAGCCCAGGCTTGCCTTGAACTCATGGTAATCCACCTGCCTCAGCCTCCCAAGGGCTGGAATTACAAGCTTGTACTACTATGCCTGGTCCTTCTCATATTTTAAAATTTTGAGTCAAGAGGCTAGAGTGGCCGAGTGTGGTGGCACACACCTATAATCCCAGCACTCAGGAGGCAGAGGCAGGAGGATCTTTGCAAATTTGAGACCAGCCTGGGCTACAAGGTGAGCTCAAGGCCAGCCTGAAGTGCATAGTGAGACCCTATCTCAAAAAGACCAAAAAAAAAAAAAAAAAAGAGGCTAAAGTGAAGGAATATGCCTGTACTCCCAGTTCTCAAGAGGCTGAGGCAGGAGGATCAAAGTATGAGATCAGCCGGGGATACGTAGTGAGTTCAAGGCTAACCTCAAGTACATAGCAAGACCCTGTTTCAAAAGAAAAAAAAATTTGAGTCAAGGTCTCCTTATAGCTGGGAGTGGTGGTGCATGCCTGTAATCCCAGCACTCGAGAGGCTGAGGCAGGAGGATGGTTCTGAGTTCCACACAGCCTGGGCTACAAAGTGAGCTCAAGGTCAGCCTGAACTGCATAGTG
>NW_004955458.1:5162350-5164007 GCF_000276665.1 Chinchilla lanigera | reverse complement strand
GGGAGGCTGAGGCAGGAGGATCGTTGCGAGTTCGAGACCAACCTGGGCTACAGAGTGAGCTCAAGGCCAGCCTGAACTGCACAGTGAGACTTTGTCTAAAAAAAAGAAGGAGGAGGAGGAGGAGGAAGAGGAGGAAAGGGGAGGAAGAGGGGGAGGAGAAGGAGAAGAAGGAGAAAGGGAAGAAGGAGAAGGAAAAGGAGAAGAAGGAGAAGGAGAAGGAGAAGGAGAAGGAGAAGAAGAAGAAGGTATAGAGTGCCAAAGGTTATCAGGATTGCTGATAATGAGTAATAGGAAAATCCTTCCACAGGGCAGAGTCAGGCTGAGAAAGTGCAATGTGCCTATAATTGCAATGAAAAAGGAGGCTGAGGCAGGAAGATTTCAAGTTCAAGCCCACCTCAGGCAATTTTATAGGATCCTGTCTCAAAAATATGTAAGTAAATAAATACATAAGTAAAATAAAGAGAGCTGGGGATATCGCTCAGTACTTGCTTAGCATTTGTGAGGCCCTGGCTTCAATCCCCAGTACTGAAGAAGGAAAATAAAACCAGAATCAGGTTCAAACCAGGAGACTTCTGGATCTGGGGTAGACTGAGAGGCCGGGTATGATGAAAACTACGGTGCATGTTTACGGATTTTGTAACAGGAAAGGAAGTGTTACCATTAATCTCCCTCATGGTGCTCTCCCTCGCTCCAGACACACTTATTTCATCATTCTTGCCGCTTTCTGAAGCAGTTCTGGGGGTCTTCTGTGACTTCGGGTGTGCTGCTGTGGCTGCCTCACGGTTCTGAGGTGATTCAAGATGTTTACCTTTCACGCTCATTTGGACTTTGAGGAAGAGAGAGAAGGTGCACAGCGCCAGATCCGGTGAATAAGGTTGATGAAGATGTAAGTAATGTTTTTATGAGCCTGCTTTTTTTTTTTTTTTTAAACTGGATGGCACAGAGCAGCAGCATTCGCTGTACTCTTGATCACACTTGGTAAAGACACTCACGAAAGAGGACTTCCAGAACTGCTTCAGAAGGTGGCAGCCACAATGGGATAGGTGTGCTCCAAGAGAGGGTCAATATATGCAGGGAGATTAATGACCAACTTATCTTTTACCATAATATATTTTTAAAATTTAAAGATTTGGACTATATTTGGTATGTCTGGATCACACTGCGTTTATGCCTGGATGAAGGTTTATGGATCAGTGACTGCTGTGCCCCATATCCCATTTTGAACGGGGGTGTCTATAAGATTATCCTGCCCCCACCTCAGCATTGTGTGTTAGGTGTGTGGGAGGCCAACAACTTGTATTCTTAGGACATGGGCAACGGTGTGTTGGTAAATGTCTAACAATAGTTCTCTAGGGAAAAAAATTGAAAGCCCTGATTTGTAGTGTTTGCCAATTTCTGTAGTATAAGTTTTCACACAATGTCCAATCAAATTACTAATGTGACATCACTGAACTGAGTTCTAAGAGGACTTTCATGATCAGCTCTCATGAGGTAACATGATACCACTGGCTCCGCTGGGTCCCCAAACCTGAAGAAATGTACCAGCCTGACGGCGTGTGCCAGAGGAGCTTTGTCTGTTTACACCTGATTCAGACGATAAGACCCTGGACTTCATGCCTTCTGAGATTAAAAAAAATGGGCCAGGGATACAGCTCAG
>NW_004955458.1:5159899-5161484 GCF_000276665.1 Chinchilla lanigera | reverse complement strand
AGACACTTAAACAAGCTGCTATCCCAGACTTCCAGTTCACCAAAGGCAAACCTGGGGGCAATGAGGCAGAACAACTCAAAAGCCACCCACCTGGACTCCCTGAAGTAGTAACAGTGGAAGTAACAAAGTGAGGCTCTAGAAAAATCAAATCTGAAATAATTTCTCCAGTAACTACAGAGGTGTGACCATAATGAAAGACATCGTGACTCTAGAATAGATAGAGATTAAAAAAAAAATAAAGAAGCTTAGGAAAATGATGGGAACCATGAACACCCAACTTAGGAAAATTCCACTGAAAGTATGTACCACAGAATTAGCCATAGTGAGGACAGAATATCAGATAGAGAAGATAGGATTGTACTTAGCAGTCATGAATAGAAAGATTTCTTAAAAATAACAAAAGACCACAAAAAATCAATCCAATAGCTGCTAGAGGATGGAAAGAGGAATAATACAAGATTGATCAGAGTCAATCAAAAAGCAGGAGACAACACAAATGACATAAAAAGACTATGCACAGAAGTAATGACAGAAAACTTCCCAAGCAGGGAAAAAAGAATTTGACATACATTAAGTGAGGTACATAGAACTCCAATTAGCCATGATAGAAAACAATGTATACCAAGGCATAAATAATCAAGATTCCAGAAATTCAGCACAAGAATAGAATATTAAAACCCTCTATAAAGGAAAGCCCATCAAAATCACAGCAGACTTCTCAATACAAACCCTCAAGTCAAGGAGAGCTGGGAGTGAAGTGTTTCAGATCTAAAAGAAAACAACCTTCAATCCAAATTGATGTATCCTGCAAAACTATCTTTTAAAACTGATGGAGAGGGTCTGAGAATATAGCTCAGTGGCACAGAGCCTGCCTGGAAAGCACAAGGTCCTGAGTTTGATTCCTGGTACCAAAAAAAAAAGGAAGAAAAGAAAAAAAAATTGATGGAGAAATAAGATACTTCCATGACAAAGAACATCTGAAGAAATTCATAACCACGAAACCAGCACTCCAAAATGTCTTGAAGCACATTCTAGAAAGAGATAACATGGATTAATCTCTATGAGCCCCCACAGAATGAATCTACAAGGCAAGGCAAGCAATTAAAGAGGGGAGGGAGACCAATCACAGAGAAATAACATGAAAAAGATAAGTCAATACAGGTCACTTATAACAATTAATGTAAATGGTCTTAACTCATCAATCAAAAGAAACAGACTGGTAGAATGAATCAAGAAGCAAGATCCAACAATATGCTGCATTTAAGAAACCCATTTTGTTTGGAAAGAAATTCATAGCCTAAAAGTCAAAGGATAGAAAACAGTCCTCCATGTGACAGGAACCCCCCCAAAAATGGATTTCAAGCTGACACTGATTAAGAGAGACAAAAGTCATTACATCTTTGCAAAGAGAACAATACAAAAGGAAGAGATAACAATCATAACGATATATGCACCAAATATCGGGGGCACTAAACTGTATAAAACAGATATTAACAGACATGAAAAAAAATCAAACAAGCACTAATACAACTGCAATGGGGGACCTAAATACTCCACTGTCATAAATAGATCAACTAGACAAAAA
>NW_004955458.1:5157977-5159799 GCF_000276665.1 Chinchilla lanigera | reverse complement strand
GATCTCATTAACTCCACTTAAAAATTTAAAAAACCCTGATTTTTAACAACTCAAGTCTCATTGCTAGTAGGTAGCTGAGCAAAAGTGTGACGCCAGGGTGTCTGACTCTGGAACCTAAAGGAGGACAGACGCAGCGGCTAAGTAGGAGAAAGGGGCTAGGAATGAAAGGATCTTCTGGACCTAAGGAAGAGTTATAAAACTCTCAACTTGTTTTTGGTTTCTGCGGTTCTGTCACAGAAATCCTGATCATCTCTCCAGCTACCCATTAAATTCTTCAACTAAGGTGCAGTGGTGATCAGCAGAGACACAGCCTCTCTGCGGTTTGGTGTCCAGGTTCTGGAATGTAGCAACGTGAAGAAGAGAAGAAGGAAGGAAGTGGGTCTCTGGTGTCCAGCAAGGATCTGAAGTGAAAACTGAGCCCTCAGGAAGAGCTAGGAGAGAGACCTCAAGGAAAAAGAAGGAGGTGGCAAGTGGTACTTTGTCCCTGAGCCCTAACTCCACTGCGCGGGAGGGGTGGCTTGAACCTGTGGATGCACGTGACTGCTGGCGATCTAGAGACTCCATGGAGAAGTGCACCAGTGGACAGAGCCCTGGACACAGCAGACTGCGGTGGCTGGTGAGTTATTTGGGTTCAGACATCCCCTAGGAGAGGGCGATTGGTCAATAGCCATTTTGGGGAGGGGCCCACTGAGCTTGGAACGCAGAGCAGCTGCAGGCTGGCGCCATCTAGTGGTTCCTAGTGGCAGGGTGAGGCAAAACCGAGTTCAAACTGGCAGGGGACCGAGGAGCCAAGTTCAAACTGGCAGGAGGCACGTGGAGTGTTGGAGGCTGAACAAATCGGGTTCCAGCTTCACAGCCAAAAACCAGCATGCATTTCAGAGGAACTAAAGCTGTGGACTTGCTGGGATTATCTACGACCCCACCATAAATTTATGGCTGGATTGTTGGGATTCATCAACACAGATCTGGGCTCTGTCCGACCCCCCTACATACCAATGACAGCAGGGACACAACCTAAAGGGAACATTTTTTTTCTTCTTTCTTTTTTTTTTTCTTGCTTTTTTGTTTTGTTCTTTTTTTTTTTTTCTTGATTGCTTGTTCTTATTTTTATATGAGTATGAACATTGCTTCTAGTTTTTTTTGTTGTGGTTCTGTTCTTATTTTTATTTATTCTTTCTCCCTTTCCTGTCCTTTTTACCAGTTTCCCAAAGTTCATGTAATCTTCCTTAGTCCTCCAGCCTTGCTTATATTCTCTTCCTCTTCCTCTATTTATCTATTATTCCCTCTAGCGCCCCCCCTTTTTTGTTTTTTGTTTCCAGTACCGGGAATCGAACTCATGATCTTGTGCTTGCCAGGCAGGCGCTGTGCCACTGAGCTAAATCCCCAGCCCCCCTCTAGCCCCTTTTAAATTTCTCCCATGAGGATAAAATTGCCATACTGAGGCATATTTACTGTATACAATTTCCTTGTTTGTTTTAGAGTTCCTTGTACAACCACAAATCTAGTTCATACAGCTGAAGATGGCAAATTAGTAGTTATCACAGTTTGTCATTTTTCTACGCTGTGTTTGATGCTATTGCTATTGCTAATTGTAGTACTTTAGCCAAGTACTTGTTCTAATCGGTTGTTCTTCCTGGTATGCCAAGACTGAGATTGCCTGAGGGTCATAAACAATACTGTAGACGAATGGCAAAGAAACAGGGTCTGGGCCAAATAGGCAGTTACTTCTCATCCCCAGTAAAATGAAGGATCTTGCAACAGACTCAAAACCCAAAAGCCAGCTATACTTGGAAGACATCTCTGAGAAGCAGTCATTTCCCAA
>NW_004955458.1:5150751-5153747 GCF_000276665.1 Chinchilla lanigera | reverse complement strand
ACAATGGATCCTGCAGAAACCTAGTTGATCATCAATATCTACTTCACGAATCTGTATTCTAATAAGATAGAAAACACAGAAGAAATGGACAGATTCCTAGATACATATGAATTACCAAACCTGAATCAAAAAGATATAAAATTTTTGAATAAATCAATATCATGCAATTAAATTGAAGATGTAAATAAAAACCTACCAACAAAGAAAAGCCCAGGCCCTAACAGACTTACTGCTGAATTCTACAAGAAATTTAGAGAAGACCTGATGCCACCAAACTCTTTAATGAAATTGAAAGGGAAGATCATTCCGAGTTTGAGACCAACCTGGGCTACAAAGTGAGCTCAAGGCCAGCCTGAACTGCATAGTGAGACCCTGTTTCAAAAAGACAAAAAAAAAAAAGAAAAGAAAAGAAATTGAAAGGGAAGTAGTACTCCCAAATTCATTCCTGGAAGCAAGCATTTCCTGATATCAAAACCAGAGAAAGGCCCAACCCAAAAAAGAGAACTACAGGCCAATTTCCCTAATGAACACAGATGCAAAAATCCTCAATAAGATCCTGGCAAACAGAGTACAGCAAACCATCAAGCAGATTATATGCCATGAATCCAAGTAGGAGTCATCACAGGGATGTAGGGATGGTTTGATACACACAAATCAATAAATGTAATATACCATATTAACAGAGTCAAGGGAAAAAAAACATATCATCTCAGTAGAAGCAGAAAAATGTTTGAAAAATCCAATACCCACTCAACACCCTACAGAAAATTAGAACAGAAGGTCTTTATCTCAATCTGATATAAACCATCTATGAGAAACCAATAGTCAATATCATACTAAATGGACAAAAACTGAAAGCTTTTACTCTAAAATCAGAATAAGGCAAGGATGTCCACTGTCCACCACTCTTATTTAATATAGTTGTGAAAACATTAGTCAGAGCAATGAGACAAGAGAAAGAAATAAAAGGAATAGGAGAGGAAAGGAAGAAGTTAAATTTTTATTATTTGTGGGTGACATAGTACTCTACATAGAAGACCCCAAAAACACCACCAAAAGACTTCTAAATTTATTAACCAGATTCAATAGCATAGCTGGATACAAAGTCAGTACTCCACAATCAATAGCATTCTTGTACACAAACAACAAATGCACTGAGAGAGAAATTAGGGAAACAACACCTTTCACAATAGCATCCAAAAAAAAACTATGAATACCTAGGAATCAATCTAAAAGGAAGTAAGAGACCTCTACATTAAAAGCTACAGTACTCTAAAAAAGAACATTGAAGAAGATATCAGAAACTAGAAAGATATTCCATACTCTTGGGTGGAAAGAACCAATATAGTGAAAATGGACATACTTCCAAAATTGTTATACAGATTCAATGCAACCCCAGTCGAAATTCCAAAAGCATATCTCACAGAATTAGAGAAAACAATCCTAAAACTCATTTGGAACCAGAAGAGACCTAGAATAGCAAAGGCGATCCTGGGTGACAAAGGCAAGGCAGGGGCATCACAATCCCAGAGTTGAAATTATACTACAAAGGTATTGTGATGAAAACACCACGGTACTGGCAAAAAAACACAAAAAACAGAACTGAGGGTCAATGGAACAAATAAGAAGATGCGGAAACAACTCCAAATACACTCAGCTATCTTATTTTTCACAAAGGAACCAAACACCTTCACTGGAAGAAAGATAGCCTCTTTAATAAATGGTGTTGAAAAAAATGATGATGGAAAAATTGGCTTTCCCAATGCCAAAGATTAAAACTAGACCCATATCTTTCATTATGCACTAAAGTAAAATTGACATGAATCAAAAATCTAAATTTTTTGTTTGTTTGTTTGTTTTTTTCTGGTACCGGGAATCGAACTCACGACATTGTGCTTGCCAGGCAGGCGCTGTGCTGCTCAGCTAAATCCCCAGCCCCCAAAAATCTAAATTTTAAAACAGAAACACTAAACCTGTTTGAAGATAGAATAGGTAGAACTCTTGAAGACATTGATACAGGCAAAGACTTTATGAAATGAACCCTGATTGCACCAGAAATACTACAAACTGGGATTAACAACTGGGATCTCATCTTATGAAAGAGCTTTTGCACAGTGAAAGAAATCCCTAACAGAGTAAAGCAACAAGCCCCAGAGTGGTAAAAATTTTTGCTAGCTGTTCCTGGGAGAAAGGACTAATATATAGACTAAATAATAAAAAAAAGACTCTCCCAAATTTATTTATTTATTTATTTATTTAGTTAGTTAGTTAGTTTTTCCTCCCAAATTTAAAGACCCAATCTAAAAATGGGCATCTGAAATGATGAAGTAGAAAAGGCAAATAAATATAGAAATAGCATTTAATATCACTAGCCACGAAAGATGCAAATTAAAACAACAGTGAGATTCCATCTCACCCCATAAAAAATTGGCTATTATCAGAAATCAACCAATAACAAATGCTGGAGGGCGTGTGGGGGAAAGGGAACCCTGCTCCACTGTTTGTGGGAGTGTAGATTAATGCAACCACTGTGGAAATCAGTGTGGAGATTCCCTGAAAACCTGAAACTAGAGGTTTTATTTGACTCAGCGATTCCCCTTCTTGGTATCCACCCAAAAGAATTAAAATCATACTACAGGAATATATACACACCCATGTTTATAGCTGCTCAATTTGTAATAGGTAAATCTTGAAAACAGCCCAAATGTCCATCAACTGATGAATGGATAAAGATTAAAAATAATACAGCCGGGCGTGGTTGCACATGCCTATAATCCCAGCACTTGGGAGGCTGAGGCAGGAGGATTGCCGTGAGTTTGAGGCCAGCCTTGGCTACATAGTGAGTTCAAGGCCAATCTGGACTACAGAGCAAGACCTTGTCTCAAAAAACAAAAACAAAAACAAAAGCAAAACCCACCTTAAAAAAAAAGGGCCAAGGGGCTAGGGATTTAGCTCAGCAGCACAGTGCCTTTCCAGCAGGCGCGAGGTTTTGAGTT
>NW_004955458.1:5143437-5150486 GCF_000276665.1 Chinchilla lanigera | reverse complement strand
AAAAAAAAAAAAAAAGGCCAGGGATATAGTTCAGTGGCATGGCATGTGCCTGACAAGTGCGAGGTCCTGGGTTCAGTTTCTGGTTTGAAAAAAAAAAGAGAGAGAGAATAGAAAGAAGAAATGGAAACAAAGCTTTTGTAAATAAGGAGGGTAAGAAAGGTTGAAGGGAGGGGAGAGGAATCGGAAAAAGGAATCAAGATACGTACAGGTACAAATTCTCTATGGTGAATGTTATTACTATCGATATCTAAAATGTACCAATAAAATTTTAAAATGCAAAAAAAAAAATCCTGCAATAAAAATTTCTGCAACTACTCTCCCTCGTATGGACTTCCACTTCCCTTCTACCTTTCCGAGTCTCATTTTGATCCAGTTCTGATATGGGGACTTGCGGTGTCTTCACACCCTAGTCCTGGGTTTCACTTTTCTCTTTTTACCCACATGAGGCGTGTGGAGGAAGGGAGGGCGGAGGGCTGAGATCCTGCGGCCTGAGAAGCGGACTCCTCAGCTGCCGGCCCCTGGGTCCAGGTCCAGGAAATGGACTGGCTCCCACACAGCGTGAGGAGGTTTGTGGAACTGCAGGGAGAAGCCAGAGGAGAAGGGGAAGACAGGGAAGCCGGGGCAGACAGGGCCAGGCGTCTCCAAAGAAGTGAAATCTACCAATCTGGAGCTGCCCATTGGTCGGGCTGAGCTACCAGACAGGAGTCTGGTGAGTGGAAGCCTGGGAGTAGGCTGCAGGGCGTGAGCCGCAGAAGTTGGATAGTTGGGGGAGGAAGTCAGGGGTGAGGTTGGTGAGGAAACGTCCTTTTGCTGAAAGGGCAGGTTTTGAGGCAGAGCTGCAGGCCGGGAACCCACCTGTCTCAGCAAAGCTGATGATCTCATATTCTTGTTTCCTGTCGTCCTCCAGGAGTGCCCGCTGTGGAGGTCCACAGAGGCGCTGCAGTGCCGTCCTCAGGGCCGCTCTGGACACGGGCCGGCTCAGGGTCGGGCGCTGGCTGAGGTTCAGCTTGTCCAGGATGCTTCTCTTGGCCAGATCAAGAAGCAGCTCCCGGTGGCTCTCCAGGTCCACGGCAGGCCCCCCACATGCTGGACACTGACTGCCGGGTCTCAGAGCGGCCACTATGGCCGGAGTCAGGAATACCAAGGCTGGGAGCAATGAGGAGATCATTTCTTGAACCCCCCTTGAACAACACAACTCCAGGTCTCAACAGTGCAGTCCCCACTCTGTCCCGGCCATCAGGGGCTCTGGGAAGAGTGTTGTCCTGGTTGCATGACTCCCTTTTTTGCAGGCGATAGAGCAGCCAAACATCTGATTTGAAAAATAAAGCCAACTACAGGTAGAATTTGGCAGAATCTGCTCATGCAGGCAGTGAAAATACAGAGTGGGGGATGTGAGGAGAGATTGGTTTGTTTGGGAAGAGAGATGTCCCTGGGCCAATGTGGGGAGATAGCTATTACCCATGTGAGCTGCCAGACCTGGGGACAAAGGTTAGAGATGAAATTCCCCCTTAGATTGCTGGCATAGCTGGAGAGCCTGGCAGGGGGTGGGGAGGGGAGTAAACAGCGTTTTTTTTTTTTTTATTGTTTTGAGAGAGCTTGTTTGGAGATTCTAGCATGGAAATGCAGGTACTTGTATACCCTTGGCTGAAGAAAGTGTCCTCCTCCATGGGGGTGGTCGTCCTCTTCGACCTCAGCCCGCAGCTTCAGGGAGGGAAGACAGAGAGGGCTGAGGGAGGAACTCCCGCCTAGCAGCTACATCAGCTGAATAAACTCTGGCAATCAGTGGGTGACAGATGTCACAGTCAGATCACCCTCACATCCAAATTTTTGATTTTGAGATAAGGTCTTTCTTAGTTGCTAAATTTCCCGGGGCTGGGGTCAAGACTGCCTCAGCTTCCCAGAGTGCTGGGATCACAGGTATGCATCATTGTGTCTACCCAAAGGTTTTATTCCTGGAGGCTAAGGCAGGAGGACTGCTTGTTGCCAGGGATTTCAGGCCAGCCCAGGCAACATATCAAGACTGGTCACAAAGTGTGTTAAGGGTTGACTTTCAAGTAGAGAAAACCTTGGGCCAGCTTTTTTGCTTGTTTGTTTTGTTTTCTTGAGACAGGGTCTCACTATATAGTTCAGGCTGGCCTTGAATTTGTGGCGATCCTCCTGCTTCAGCTTCCTGAGTGCTGGGATTACAGGCATGTGCTACCATGCCTGGCTTTTTTTTTTTTTTTTTGGTCTTTTTTGAGACAGGGTCTGTCTATGCAGTTCAGGCTGGCTGAGCTCACTTTGTAGCCCAGGCTGGTCTCGAACTAGCAACGATCCTCCTGCCTCAGCCTCCCGAGTGCTGGGATTACAGGCGTGCGCCACCACGCCGGGCACGTTCTGTTTTCATAGTAGGGATTTACCTGGCAAGGGTAAAGGGTAGAGGCAGGAGCACACGTTTTTAAACCAAATGGCACTGGGGATCTAGTTCAGTGGCACAAGTGCCTGCGTAGCAAGTACAAGGTCCTGAGTTTGATTTCTGACACCAAAAAAACAAAAACAGAAAAATCAAATGGCACTACCTAAATCCCCCTCCCCCCACAAAACAAAACAAAACTAAACAAAAACTCAAAAAACCCCACCACTTTCTCTTCTTTTTTGTGGTGCTGAGGATGGAACCCAGCATCTCCTGCATGCTAGGGAAGCACTGAGCTACATCCCCAGCCCTAGAATATTTTCATCATCCCAGAAGAAACCCTTGTGTCCATTAGCAGTCACTTTGCACTTCCAAGGACCTTCCTACTATGACCACCCTACCACTATATTACCCAGGCTGGCCTGGAATTCCTGGGCTCCAGTGATCTGATCCTGTGGAGTAGCTGGGACTATAGTGAGCCACTGTAATTAGCTCTAATATTTTATTTATTTATTTATTTTTTTCATTTTTGAGACAGGGTCTCACTATGCAGTTCAGGCTGGGCTTGAGCTCACTTTGTAGTCCAGGCTGGCCTTGAACTCGCAATGATCATCCTGCCTCAGCCTCCCGAGTGCTGGGATTACAGGTGTGGGCCACCATGCCTGGCAGCTCTAATATTTGAATATTCCTAATTACATTCTTGGATGATAACCTGATCTTGAGTTTGGGGGAGGCAGTGTTATTGCTATTTGTTTCGTATCTTGACTATGTTATTGCTATTTGTTTCGTATCTTGACTATGGAAGGTAGTTCCCAGACCTCTCCTCTCCTATGACAACTTCAACTGCTCCTCTTCTCCTTTGAAGCCAGGGAATAAACCCTCCTGAATAGAGAAAAAGAGGTGGGCAAAGCCAGGAAAAGCAGGGAGGCTCTTCTCAGGAGCAGATGCTTCAAAGATTTTGCCCAAGTTGATCTTCATTTTGTTGCTACACAAGTCCCAGAAAGACTTTAGACTGTTTTACTTTGTATCACTGCAACTAGAGGTCCTTGGGGTAAACTGCCCTTTTCAGTTACATTTAATCTTTTTTTTTTTTTTTTTTTTTTTTTCCCAGCTGTGTCTTGCTATGTTGCCCAACCTTGTCTCAAATTTGTGGACTCACGTGATCCTCCTTCCCTCGCCTTTGGAGTAGCTGAAACAATAGGTGTGTGCCACCATACCAGGCTTTTTGAGACAGGGTCTTGCTATGTAGTTCAGGCCGGACTTAAACTTGTGGCGATCCTCCTACCTCAGCCTCCTGAGTGCTGCAATTACAGGTGTGCCACCATACCTGGGAATATATATATGATATATTTCTGTTTGTTGGTTGGTTTTTGTTTTTAGAGTGAAGTGGTTAGCAGGCTCTGGCTGTGTGTGGTATCCCATCTTAATCTCAGCACTCTAGGAAGGAGACAGGAGTGTAAGAAAAAAAAAAAGGTCCATTTTCGAAATGAAATAGTTAACTCTGAGTGAAAAATTACTGGCAGTTTGAATTGCCTAATGACCTGACAAAGTTCATGGATTTGGACAGTCTCTGGGCAAGCGGGATCTTGAGGGAGAGATATAAATAGTAAGAAAAAGAGCCTTTGTAGAGTGTAGGAGGGAGTAGGAGAAAGGAGGAGAAAAACACTTTGCTAGCTAAGGCTAAGTAGAAACATAGTAATTGCAAGGTCACATGCAATGTCTAGGCAGGAACATCTGAGTCTTGAAAAGTCCCAAAGTAAAGAATAGAAAATATTATGAAAACCAGGCATGGTAGCACACGCCTGTAATCCCAGCACTCAGGAGGCTGAGGCAGGAGGATAGTTGCGAGTTCAAGACCAGCCTGGGCTACAAAGTGAGCTCAAGGCCAGCCTGAACTGCTTAGCGAGATCCTGTCTCAAACAGACCAGAAAAAAAAAAGAATATTATGCAGAAACCCAAAGGCAAGTTGAGAGGAGGGGCTGGGGAACTACCTTATGAAAGAGTAATGAAACATAGGTGATGTCAGGGGAGGCACCTCATAATATTCTCAGCCAGTGCGGAGATGGGGGAAGGGACCTGTGTGCTAGGGTTAAATTGCGCGCTGTGATCACTCTGCATGAGCCTGCTGGTTTAGCGGACACTCAGCCTTTGCAGAGTGATTAACAGCCTTGCTTTGGCGGCTCTTCTTGCCGCCTCTGAATGTGCTCTTCCGGTTTCGGCAGGCGAATGCACTTCTCACAGGAGGACTGCGATTCTTTTTCTTTTTTTTGTCTTTTTGAGACGAGGTCTTGCTGTGCAGTTCAGGCTGGCCTTGAGCTCACTTTGTAGCCCGGCCTGGTCTCGAACTCGCAATGATCCTCCTGCCTCAGCCTCCTGAGTTCTGGGGTTACAGGTGTGGGCCACCATGCCTGGCTAGGACTGCAATTTTGAGTCCAGTTTGGGCAATTCAGTGACTTAGAGAGAACTTGCCTCAAAATAATTTAAAAATAAAATGTAAAAAGGGGGCTAGGGATGTAGCTCAGTGTGAAGGCTCTGGGTTCAATTCCCAGCACTGCAAGAAAAAAAAGCACTGTGCATTCTATGTTATACATACATACATATATACATAATACAAATATTAGCTATTATTTCCTAGGCTTCACTACCTCCTGTCCTCAGTTTTAAAACCTGAAACTTACTGATGCTCGAAGAAAAGATCAATTCCAAACCTCTGTGAGGGGGTGGTAATATGGGATCCTGGTAGAGTGCTTGTTTAGTATGTGTAAGGCTCTGATTTTGATCTCCAGTAATACACCCACACACAGCAGTAAAAAAAAAAACAAAAAATCACACCTCTATGACTTTGTTGGAATCTCCTAATTCCCTCTTTGGAGAACTCATTTCTATATTTTTGTTTTTGGTTTTATTGAGACAGGGTCTCAATATGTAGTGCAAGCTGGCCTTGAACTCACTTATGTAGCCAAAGGTGGCTTCAGACTCACAGCAACCCTCCTGACTCTGCCTTCTGAGCCCTGGGATTACAGGTACCACCATGTTAGGCCATATCTATCTTTCAAAAGGTTAGTGCAAAGTTCTTTTACTGGAAATTATATACATATATATATATGTATATACATATATTTTTTTTGTACTGGGAATCGAACTCAGGACCTTGTGCCTGCCAAGCAAGGCGCTGTGCTAGTGAGCTATATCCCTGGCCACATATATAAATATAAATATAAATATATAAAAATAGTTTTGTCAGGTGTGGTGATGCACACCTGTAATCCCAGTACTCGGGAGGCTGAGGCAGGAGGGTCATTGTGAGTTTGAGACCAGCCTGGGCTACAAAGTCAGTCCACACCATTGATATGTACAAAGTAGTTGAGGTGCTACATTCTGAAGTCCCAGCTGCTTGAGAGGCTGAGGCAGGAGGATCACGTGAAGCCAGGAGTTTAAGACCAACAAAGTAACAGCAAGAGCCTGCTCTCTAAAAAAATAAGTACAGTTTACAAGTGTTTTTTTATTTTGTTTTGTTCTGTTTTTTGAGACAGGGTCTGTCTGTACGGGTAGGGGACCTTGAACGTGCTATGTATCCCAGCATGGCCTTGATTTTGTAATCTTCCTCTATAAGCACTTATATAGCACTATTTGATTTTTTTTTTTTTGTCCTCTACATTTTTTGTCACATAGTAAGTTTTTAACGATGGAATACATACGACTACGCTGTTTCTTTGAGGGGGTTAGTAAATTATCCAAATACACATAACTAAATTAATTCTGCCTAGAATGAACAGAAGGGGGGGGCTAGAAATTTAAAATGTTGAGAAAAAGAACTGTTCCTTCTCGCCAAGACTGGATCCTCAACCCTTTTAAAATTTTTGGAATTTTTGAGACAAGATCTTGCCAAATCGTTAAATGGCCCTGGATGGGCTCCAATTTGTGGTCCGCCTGTCTCAGCCTCCCAGAGTGCTGGTATTACAGATGTGTGACACCACACCTTGCCCAGAATTGTACCTTCCTAAGGAGGTGAAGGTAAGAATGTGATTTTATTTTTATTTTACGTTTTTTTTTTGGTACCGCGAATTAAATGCAGGACCTTGTGCTTGCCAGGCAGGGGCTGTGCCGCTGAGCTATCTCCTTGGCCAAGAATGATTTTAGTAAGATGGACTGAGCTCCTCACAGGTCAGTTTTTAATCTGTAAAATATCAAACTGTACCTACCTATGTATTTATTATGCGCTTCTTTTGGGCGCAGGAGTCTCTGTCTTAAGTGAAAGGCTGTTTTGAAAGTGCCCTGTACAATGAAATTACTTTAGTTATTAAGTTTGAATCTAGAACTGCTCAGGTCTTGAGTCTAAGACGGACGGAGGAGCCCAGGCTCGCTGGGTTGGACTCGGGGTCCACCGAGGTAGCGCGGGGAGCGCGCCTGTTTCTGTCGCGCGCACGCGCATTGGTGTCAGCGGGAGCGAGCGGTGCCCGGAGGCGCACACAGGGGGAGGGACGCGCAGAACGCCGGGCGCGGTGACGCCGCCGCCGGACGCGGTGACGTAGCACGCAGGCCGCGGAGGGGGGCGCGCTGTGGGCCTTTCTTTCCCTTCTGATTTTCCCCCTCCCCCCTTTTCTCCCTTTCCGGGTTCGGTCCCCCCCTTTCTCCCCCTCTCCCCCCTCTCCTTCCC
>NW_004955458.1:5142032-5143091 GCF_000276665.1 Chinchilla lanigera | reverse complement strand
CGCGGGCGCGGGCGGGCGCCACCTGTGGCCTCTGCGGTGCGGTCTGAAAACTGTTGCGCCCTTGGCGGTGCTCGCGGGTCCCGGCGCCAGGTGTTCGCGGGTGTCCGTCCGCTTTGGAGACTGGAGAAGGATGGGGCGCAGAGCTGTGGGAGGGTTTCTCGCCGTGCGGCGTCCGACTCCGTAGCGGGGGCAGGGGTTGGAGTTGCACATGTCGGAGGCCGTTTCTGCAGCGTGGAAAAGTTGGGCCTACCCTAAGCTCGTGACTCCCGAGCCCTCGCAGACACTTCTCGGGTGCCTTTGAGCGAACGCTTCAGTATCTGTGACCCTTAGCGTAGGAGCTAACTCCGGAGAATATTTACTCAGAGTCAGTTGTTGGCTGGTGATGAGAAGTGACCGAATAACAGCCCCCGAGCTGCGTTCAAACCAGAGTGGGAAAATTTAAATTCACAACTCATTTGGAAGAACGTCCCTGGATATATCATTTTTCAAATAGACTTGGGAAGCACGAATCCTGTCCGATGTGAATAGGGCATAGTGGAGTCTCTGGGGAGGGCAGAGGTGACAGGTTCCCCTTCAGGAATGTCACAAATTCCCACCATGTTACTGTAGTTTTAGATAGAGTGGCGCTTGAATCAGTTGATGGTTTCTTTTCCTAATGCATTTCCCCCTTCCTTTACTATTCCTCCCTTATGCCCTTTTTGGAGCCTGGAGCATCGACACAAAGTTTAAGAAGTAGAAAGTTGTACCTTAGATTAATTCAGTTTCCTTTTTAGTTAACACTTTTCTTCTCTGGTTGCTGTTATCCACAGAAATTAAGAGAACATAGTCTTTCTTGAAGGTCTGATGCAGGAAGTTAAATTTAAAAGTTGCAGTTGTAGTTGTCTTTGTGTCCACTAATGATCTGTAGAGCTTCACAGTGAAAAACAAAAATTTTGCCAGGTGTGGTGCCACATGCCTGTAATCCCAGCATTTAGGAGGCTGAGGCAGGAGGATCACTGAGTTGAAGGTCAATTTGGGCTACATAGAGAGTTCAAGGCCAGTCTGAACGACATAGTCAGA
>NW_004955458.1:5138593-5140107 GCF_000276665.1 Chinchilla lanigera | reverse complement strand
CTTGAGTAGCTGACTGGGCTCTAGAACTCTCCTTTTAATGAATACTGATCATGGCTGGTGGTACTTGGAGGTGTGGGATGGGTTTTCACTAGGATTTTATTTTATTTATTTATTTTTTTGAGATAGGGTCTTGCTGTGTAATCAGGCTTCACTAGGATTTTATAAGGTACTCATCGGAAGGTGCTGTTTTTTTTTCTCTCACGACAGTAATATTTTTTAAAATTTTAGTTGATTGGTACATGTGTGTAGTACATAATGTTTACCTTCATTGTGGGGAGTTGGTGCATGTACTTAACACATCTTAATTCCTTTTTCGTCCTCTTTCTCTTTCCACCCCCCCTTCTACACATCCCTTGATCCTTTTCTTTTCCTTTTTTTTGGTACATATTTGCAGTACATAATGTTTATATTCTTTGTGTGGAGTTGGTACATGTACCTAACACATCCAAATTGGGTTTTTTCATGCCTTATTCCTTCCCTCCCTTCATCCCTGCATCCTCTCTCCATCTCTTGGCCCTCTTTGAGAACTATGTATCTCCCTATTTCGTATTTGTTTGTTTGTTTTTTGTTTTTTTTTCTGGTACCGGGAACTGAACTCATGACCTTGCGCTTGCCAGGCAGGCTCTGTGCCGCTGAGCTAAATCCCCAGCCCCCTTATTTCGTATTTGAAGATGCTGATTTTTCTCTGTCGGCTCTTGGAATACTTAAAAAGGCTTTGTGCTTTCACGCCATTGAATGAGAAGTATTCTGAAAGACAGAGAGGAGGAGTGGGGTGATTTTTGTTGTTGGTGGTCTTAGATCTCATGTGGCTAGAATTTTACATAGGCTGGGTTCTTCCACTGAGGTTCATTCATATCCTGCGGAGACATATTTTACCATTCTTACCTCTTTGACCCCAGAAAGCTGAGCAGGCTGGTTTCACTGAATTTTTTTAGTAAACTGAAGATACTAATATGTAAAATTATGGTCTTAGGTTTGGGTCAGTCTGGCTGCTGTTCCAGTTTAAGAAGGCAAAGGGAATGCGATGTGCTTTTAACACTTTTGTAGAAATGTAGCGGCAAAGCTAAAGCTTTTGCTTAAATATTTGCCAGGACTTGGAAAAAACAGTTTGTGTGGGATGAAAGAATTGGTGCTCTAGTGTGAATTTGATTGGATCTGGTTCTGACGTTCATTAATGTTAAGAACTAGCAGCATCAGGCTGGCCATGTGGCACGTGCCTGTGATCACAGTGCTTGGGAGGCTGAGACAGGAGGATCACCACAAATTCAAGGCCAGCCCAGGCTACATAATGAGTTCAAGACTAGCGTGGATTAGAGAAACCCTGTCTGAACCCACCCCTCCCCAGAAAAACCAACAACAAAACTTACGTTGTTTGAGATCTTGTCTATAGTTTGGCTCACACCTAGAATTTAAAACCTAGGGCCTGGGGATTTAGCTCAGTGGCACAGCACCTGCCTGGCAAGCACAAGGTCGTGAGTTTGATTCCTGGTACTGGAATAAAACCAAAAAAAATT
>NW_004955458.1:5136790-5137913 GCF_000276665.1 Chinchilla lanigera | reverse complement strand
GTAGAGGGCCTCTGGGTTCAATCTTCAACACTACAAAACCCGAACCACCACTACATCTCAACAAAACCTCATTGCCAATGTAGTAAGATCCTGTCCTCAACACTGCAAAAAACCCCAACAACTACTCCATAACAACAAAACAAATTTTGACATCTCATCTACTCTAATGATGTCACCTAGCATCTGTTACTAAAATAGGACTTTTTTTAATCTTTTTTGACACAGGGTCTCGCTGTGAAGTTCAGGCTGGCCTTGAACTTGTAGCAATCCACCTGCCTCAGCGTCCTGAGAGCTGGGATTACAGGTGTGCACCACCATGCCCAGCTAAAATCTGACATTTTTGTGTTTCTCTCTCTCCATCTTTGATTTCTAACCTGAACTCTAGGCTCATTTATTCAGTGCTGTCTTAGACATCTCCATTTAGTTGTCACATATCATATCTCCCCAAAGGTAAGGGAGGGTCTTACATTAATTTTTGCTCCAAAAGATGCAGTAAGGTTTATTTTCAGGGAATGTCTCATTTTTTCATGTACAACCATCTACATTTATTCATTTTAAAAAATAACATTTGTGTATGAAAATCTACATTTACTCAAATACAGTCATAGTGTTTGGAACCTCGAACTCTCCAAACCCCAAATTCTGGTCTGAATTTCCATTTCCTGTAGAACAGTTGCCCCCAATTTCTCATGTCCAGCAATAGAGGTCTCCTTGAATGAGCACTTCCTGTCTGTGCAGCCTGTTGTAGTGCACTGCTAACACAGCTGTCAGTGGTTTTATCCCATTCACCCAACAACCACTTATTGCAGGCTGGGCTTAACAAAGTTTCCATTAAGTCCAATGTTAATTGAAGACTTATGAGACAGTAGTGGGAACAAAAATGATGACAGTTAAGTATGATGGTCTATGGCAACCCATTCAGGACCCCTCCTGTCTCTTAGGACCTATTCCTGTTCCCCATTCCTTTTCTCCAACAAATTTTCCTATTCTTAGCCTCCAAAAAAAAAAAGAAAGGGTTTTTTTTTTTTTTTTTTAGCACAGTAGCTTTATAGTATCACTTCAAGTCAGGGGTTGTGATACCCCCTACCTTGCCTTTGTTGCCCAGAATTGCCTTTGCTATTCT
>NW_004955458.1:5129295-5134959 GCF_000276665.1 Chinchilla lanigera | reverse complement strand
TTTTTTAATGCAATGGAGTACTACTCAGCCATAAAAAGGATAAACTGGAGACTTACAGGTAAATGGATGCAACTTTAGGCTATCCTCATAAGTGAAATAAACCAGAGGCACATGTGTAAACATTGTATTGTCTCCCTAGTGTGAGAAGCTGAAAGAATAAATAGGATCCAAAATGTATAGTAGATATTGTGAAATAAGAAGAAACTTTTAAAAAATTTTTTTTAATTTTTTTGTTTTTTTTCTAGTACCAGGAATTAAACTCACAACCTTGCACTTGCCAGGCAGGCACTGTGCTGCTGAGCTAAATTCCCAGCCCCAGGAAGAAACTTTAAAAGGAAAGAGAACCTGGGATGGGAGAATGGAGAAAAAATAAAGGGAAAAGCAAAAAAAAAAGTATATATAAAAGAGTGTTACACTTCTAATTTCTTAGTTCATTGAAAAGGAAGGTTTATGCTAATATTGTTTGGACAATTAAATGCCAATATCTTTATCTCTAAGTAACTAATTTAAAGGTAATGATACACAATGTATTAACCATTGTTACCCTCTTATTATTGTGTTTTGAAATTATTTTTCTCGTTAAATAAAAGAATGATGGTCTACGTAAAAGCAGTGAAAAATTGCAAGTATCAAAATTTAGAAAATGTCAGGTGTGGTGGCACATGCCTATAATCCCAGTACTCAGGAGGCTAAGGCAGGAGGCATGAGTTCGAGACCAGCCTGGGCCACATAAAGAGTTCAAGGCCAGCTTGAACTACAAGGACCTTGTCTCAAAAAAACAAAATCAGAAAACAAAATCTTTCACATGAGTGCATTAAGTATGTTTGTTACAACACATGCTGTATTGAATTACAAAGATTTAGATTAAACACAGCCATGTCCTTTCATAATCAAGTGCACATGTTATTTGTGCATTGTGTCTGTACTCCGGTTGGTCATTTGGCAATAAGTCTTTTTTGAGACAGATTCTTGGAATGTAGCTCAGGCTGGCCTCAAACTTAACAGCTCTCTTCCTGCTTCAACCTCCCCGAGTGCTGGGATTACAGGTATGTGCTATTAGGCCCAACTCAACAGCAGTGAGTCCTAAATCCATCTGCTTAGATAAGTATTTGCGCTCAAAATGTGCCTGCTTTGGTATTTACAAATGATTATAATTTATATTATCATTTAGTTTAAGCATTAATGTCAATATTATTTATATTTAATTATATATTAATATTTTATAATTCAGTATGTTCATTGTGGTGTTGTAATGGACATACTAAGTGCTTCTGGCTGACAGTCTTTAACTGGGGCTTATTTTTGGGATAGGGCTTATATTATGAGCATCCTGAAAAATCATGCTAGGGCTTATTCTCTAGTTAGGTCTTGTTTTTCAGGGAAATACAGTAGTATCTCAAATTCAGTATGACCTGTGCAAAATAGTTTTGGGGGACTTGGGTTATAACTCAGTGCAGGGTGCTTCCTTAGCATGTGTGAGGCCTCAGGTTCAATCCCTGGCACCACAAGACAAAACCAAACAACCCCCCAAAACAAAGTAAGTTTCCATGGCAATCAGTTCTTCCTCCCGTGTTCTTTTTCCTGTGAGTGGTACCACCTCGTTGTATAAGACAAACTAGGATGTTAAACTTGAGTCTTCTCTTTTTGGGCCTTTAATGTCAAATAGTCATGAAGTTACATATATCCTCTAATTCTTCATCATCATCATCATTGCCACTTTGTTTAGGAGAGCATAATTTTTCATCTGTACAGCTGTGATGGTTCTTTATTTTGTTTTCATTTTATTATTATTATTATTATTATTATTGTTATTGTATTGGGAATTGAATCAAAGGCCTTATGCATTCTAGTCAAATACCCCACCACTGACTTATATCCCCAGCTGCTTGTTACGGCCTTTAACTGGCCTCCCTGCTCCAGTCTTGCTCCTTCTACTCTTCCATTTATTTATTTATGTATCTTTCTGTGTTTTTTTTTTTTTTTTTTTTTTTTCTGGCCTTTTTGAGACAGGTTCTCGCCATGCAGTCCAGGCTGACCTTGAGCTCACTTTATAGCCCAGGCTGATCTCGAACTTGCAATGATCCTCCTGCCTCAGCTTCCCGAGTGCTGGGATTACAGGCGTGAGCCACCACGCCTGGCCTCTTTCATTTAATTTTGTATACTTCAGCCAAGGATAATTAACTGTCCTGCTTAAAACCTCTTAACATCTTTTTTTTTTTTTCCTACCTGAAATTGAACTCAGGACTTTATGCTTGCCAGGTGGGCGCTTAACATCTTTTGGTTGCTTTCCATACAAAGTCTAGGCTTTCTTTGACCACTTTACCTTAAATTTTGCTGTTACTCCATTTGCTCTCAGGGTTAGACTTCAGCTCAGATACATTACTTGTTCTTTTACTATTCTTGTTCTCTAATTTGCTATCTTTGAATATACCTGTGTTTCTTCCTGAACACCTCTCTGCCTCAAAACCATTGCTACCACCATGCAAAGATGGGGTAGGTATCATGCTCTTGAACCCTTTAAACCTCTCATTTCGAACTGGACATGATGGTGCATGCCTGTAATCCCAGCACTTGGGAGGTTGAGGCCGGAGGATCACCGTGAGTTCAAGACCAGCCTGGGCTACAAAGTGAACTCAAGGCCAACCTGGACTGCATAGCAAGACCCTGTCTCAAAAAGACAAAATAAATAAATAGATCAATACATAAATAAAAAAGGAGGTGATAAAAGTAGTATGAAACTAGGGAGGGGGAAAAGTTAACTCAAAAGGCAATATTCAGCTTTTCAGAGCAGGATTAAAGTTTGAGTGGAGTCTCAGTGGATTCATTAATTCACCCAGAATTTCAGTGACTACAATACTAGGTACTGGAGATAAAAAGCAAAGCCATGCTGGGGGTGTTGCTTAGTGGCAGAGTGTTTGCCAAACGAGCAAAACCCTGGGTTCCATCTTTATCACTGCAAGAAAAAACGATGACCAACTGCTTGCCTTCAGAGAGCTTAGACGAGTCACTGTAATGATGCAGCTTGGTGAACACTGACCTAGGCAGAACGATGCACAGGTACTTTGGAAGCACAGTAGAAGTCTAGAAAGACCTGTCTCAGCATGATACTCTGCGGAGTCTGGGAAGACGGAAAGGAGGAGGGCGCAGGGACATACGGGAGAATGTAGGGAGGAACCCAGTATGTATGAATCGAGATACAAAGCAGAGCTGTGAGAAACCAGTGAGCAGGATATGACGATTCATAGGGATGAGAGAAAGGGCTAGAGAGCTAGGTAGGGGCCCAATCTTGAAGCTCTTATTAATAGGCAAAAATTTTGAGTTTTGTCTTAAACTATTAAAGGATTTATGTTTTAAGAAAATCACTTGTAGCAATTTGAGGACTGGGTTGTAGAACAGATTCAAATCAAGGGGTCCAGTTTATTTATTTATTTATTTTTTTCATATAGCATTCTTTTTTTTTTTTCCTCCGGTACCGGGAACCGAACTCACGACCTTGCACTTGCCAGGCAGGCGCTTTTGCCGCTGAGCTAAATCCCCAGCCCCCTGGGGTCCAGTTTAGAGACAGTCACAATCCATGTAGGAAATTGAGTCTAAAGTGGTCATGTAAATGCATGATGCATTTAAGCAGTATTTCAGAGATAGAATGTGTTAGACATGGAGATGTGTGTGCTTGCGCCATAAAGAGAGAATGCAAGAGAAAGACAGTATGGTAAGAAGGATGAGCCTTGGGTGACTTCTAATTTTCTGGATTCCATCATGGTGACATCAGTGCGTTAGGGAATATAGGAAGATGTGTGTTTGGAAATAAAAAAATTTTTTTTGTCTTTTTGAGACAGTCTCACTACGCAGTTCAGGCTGGCCTTCAGCTCGCTTTGTAGCCCAGGCTGCTTTTGAACTTGCAACCATCCTCCTGTCTCAGCCTCCCGAGTGCTGGGGTTACAGTCATGCACCACCATGCCTGGCTTGGAAATAAAAATTTTTGTCTGGTTGAATTTGAAGTAAATGCCTAGTAGGCAGTTGGATATATCAGTCTAGAAGTGGAGAGAGAACTTGGGGCTGAAGAGATTTGAGACTTAGTTTTTGTTGTAGTTGAAGCAATAGGTTTGGGTCTGCTAAAGGGCATGTTGAGACTAAAGACCTGTGGGTAGAGGACAGAGTCTTCGATAATACTGGCAGTTAAAGGCTAATAGAGGTAGAGCCTGGAAGGAAATCTGAGGATGCCAAAGAGGTGGATGGAAAAACCAATAAAGTGTATATGACAAGAACTAAGAGGACAGAGTTTCAAGGAGGAGAAATGCAATAGTTATCAGACGTGGTGGAAAGGAAAAATCTGATCAGGAAAGAAAAGAGCTCAATGGGGAGCAGCGTCACTGGAGAGATGAGAATGGAAACCAAACTGCCCTGGATTGAGCAGCAAGTGGGAGGCAAGAAAAAAGGCAGGCAGGCTCTGTCTTTCAGCGTGATCCCAAAGAGGTGGAGAGAGGACGGTGAGAGGGAACAGGGGGTTCAAGAAAGCATTTTTAAAGATGACAGATGCAAGCATATTTTTATGTTAAAAGCAGTGAACAAGATGATAGAGAACGTGGTATTTAAATTCTTGAACATGTAGCAAAGATGAAATCCAGGGCAGAAGCAGAAAAATTATCTCCTGCATTAAGATAAGAAGGAAAAGGTAGCCGGGGGTGGCTCATGCCTGCACTCCTAATTCCAGCACTCATGAGGCTGAGGCAGGAGGATTGCTGTGAGTTTGGGGCCAACGTGGGCTACATAGTGAGTTCAAGGCCATTACATAGCTTGAACTCTACATAGTGAGACCCTGTCGGGGGGGGGGGGGGGGGGAAGGCTGAGGTTGTACCTCAGTGCAGAGGCTCTAAGTTCAATCCTCAGTCATTTAAAAAAAAATCTGTACAAGTTGTGAGTAGCGGTGCATGCTTACATGCTTATAGTTACTCAAGAAGCTGACACAGGAAGGTCACTTGAGACCAGGTTAGACAATGCAGTGAGACCTTGTCTTTTTAAACAAAGAAAAGGTACCTGTGGGATGATACTTTTTAAGATTTTGTAATTCTTGTGTTCCTCAGTTCTTTTTTACTTAGTGGGCATTGGCATTCATTGATGAACCCTGTCTGAATCTATTATTATGGTGTTGCTTTTTTTTTTGTTTCTGTTTTTGTCTTTTTGAGGCAGGTTCATGCTATGCAGTTCAGGCTGGCCTTGAGCTTACTTTGTAGCCCAGGCTGGTTTTGAATTTGCTGAATTCGCGACAAACCTGCCTCAGCCTCCTGAGTGCTGGGATTGCAGGCCTGGGCCACCACACCTGCGTTGATGGTTTAAAGATGTTGATTTTCATATTCTCTGATTTTTTTCTATAATTACTGCTTAGCATTGTTTTATAGGAAAGGACTTTCTGCCTGTTTTTTGTTTTTATTTTTAGGTAGGGTCTCACTATATAGTTCAGTCTGTCCTTGAACTCACTATTTAGCCCAGGCTGATGTCAAGCCCACGCCAATCCTCCCAACTGCTGGGATTACAGGCGTGTACCACCACACCTGGCCTCCTTTTTGTTTTTGAAGATCATTATAGAATTTAATTTTTAAATTTTTTACAGTTTTAATTTTTATTTTATTTTTAAAAATTTTAAATTTCTTTTTCATTGTAGAGGTC
>NW_004955458.1:5123737-5128774 GCF_000276665.1 Chinchilla lanigera | reverse complement strand
CCCGGTACCAGGAATTGAACTCATGACCTTGTACTTGCCAGGCAAGCACTGTGCCACTGAGCTATATCCCTGGCCCTGTCATGTCCTTTGACATGGCTTTGTCAGATTTTGAGCATTTCCTTATGCTCTGGCATAAGATATTGTGAGCTCATTTTATACTTTACTTGCCCAAGATTTGGGGTTAGTTATTTCCAAAAGAACTGTGGTTCTTTTACTGAGGGAATGGTTCCTTTACAGGGAAATTGCTTCTCATTCTTTTTTTGTTTGTTTTTTGAGACAAGGTCTCTGTCTGTAGTCCAGGGTGGTCTTGAGCTCACTGTGTAGCCCAGTCTGGCCTTGCACTTGTGGCAATCTGGCCTTCCAAGTGTTGCGATTACAGGCATGCTCTACCAGTCTGGCTTTCTTGTTTTTGTGAGACAGGGTCTCAGTACGTAGTCCAGCATCGCCTAGGACTCAATCGCCCAGGCTACCCTCCAACTCCTGGAGATCCTCCTGCCTCAGCCTCTGAGTGCTAGGATTACAGGCATTTGATACCACACCCAGCTCAAGATCTGATTTTTTAGAAAATCCAAAATAGGATTAGTTATAATAAAAAAACAAAACAAAACAAAAAAAAAAACAAAATAGGATTAGCTTTTGAATTGGGAATGGGAATCACTTAAGTCCAACAGTTTGAGAGTGTATTGCTGTTTTATTTCTACACGAAGTGAGACATGTTATTTCCTTCCACAAAATGTTTTACACTAAAGGTGAAACCCATGTCCTATGTATTACTTTTATGTGGAAACATATAAGTTGTAAGGAAGCTGAGAATGTGTTCTGTTGAGATGTTTAAAATTCTGCATCTAATCCCAGTGGAAGAAATAGGGAATTTTTTTGGAATGGGAAGTTGGTCTTTTCCAGAAGTTATAGACACTATGTTAATTAATGTTATACCTAACCTGTAAGTTGATTATATGGCTTATATATTCTTTTTATTTTATGTGGAAAACTGCTTTATGATTACTTAAAAAATTAGCTGCCTGGCAACATAAAAGTGCGATATTAAAATGAAGTGCACATCTTCTAACTATTTCTATTACATGGCTAAATTTAGAACCATATAGAGCTCCTATAGAGTTGAAATCTCTGGGGATTTTAATAGTTAAGTCAGGCAGTATTCAGCTTTTCAGAGTAAGGAAGGAGAAAGTAGCTTTAAATGAATTTTTGTTCTGTCACCTAAATAAATTAAGACAGAGAGTCCAGTGAAAAGTCACAACTGTTTTAAGAATTTTATTGAACACTATGTGGCAGAAAGCTTGTTAGAGCTTGTGCTCATGGTGGTGAATGAGCTAATTTTTTTTCCCTCCCAGGTGAATCACTAGAGGCTATCCACTATCTTTCCTGAGATGTCTCTCCAAGTTATGTTTCAAAAATAGAGTTAATACTTCCTCTGGATGGATGAGGCAATACATCTCAGCTAGAGATCAGGTGAGTATCACTCTTGGGTACTTCTGGGTGAATTTTATGATGCTGGAATTGTTTTTGTGAATTCAAACTAGAGTTTATGTAGTTTCTGAGGAGACACCTAGTTATTCCATGTGCATTTAGCTGTGTATCACATGTGAAGATCTCTTCATGTCCTGTATTTAGATAGGACCTCAACATAAGAAATGGCAGATAAAGCGTAGTGCAGTGGCACATGCCTGTAGTCCCAGTACTCTAGGAGGTTGAGGGAAGAAGATTGCAGGTTCAGGTTCATTGTGGACAACCTGGGGATGTTCAGTCCCCAGTACTGCACCAACATAAAACAAAACCCCAAGGAAGGCAGATAAAATTAGGAATGGCAACTTTACTGGGCGTGGTGGTGCACGCCTGTAATCCCAGCACTGGGGAGGCTGAGGCAGGAGGATCGTTGCAAGTTTGAGGCCAGCCTGGGCTACAAAGTGAGCTCAGGGTCAGCCTGAACTGCATAGTGAGACCCTGTCTCAAAAAGACCAAAAAAAAAAGGAATGGCAACTTTGAGTAAGTTAAGTATAAGTTAAAATAGAATGAGGTTTTTCATATTTTGAATATGATGTGTTTAATTCCTAAATGGATAATTGATGAAGTAGGATTTTCTGTTGTAATAGCAAGGAATGTTAGGGAAAGATGCAAAAATTTTATTATAAACAAAAATAAATATTCATAAAAATTGAATGAGTAGTTACTGTGACTGTGGATTTATACAAATGATAAGATGTAAACAAAAAAGTTGAACAATCTACCTAGTATTCTCATCAAATTAAGCCTGTGTGTTTTCTTTTTTTTTCTTCCTACTGGGCCTTTCATAGATGTGTTTTATTTTTTTGCCATGCTGGGGATTGAATCCAGGCCTTACTCATGCTAGGCATATACCCTACCATTGGGCCATACTCTACTCAAGATACATATATATATTTTTTGGTACTGGGAATTAAACTCAGGACCTTTAGCTTGCCAGGCAGGCACTGTGCTGTTGAGCTATATCCCCGGCTCCAGGGCCTTCACATTATGCTGCATCTCTAGCCTTCTTTATTTTTTATTTTGATACTAAGTCTCACAAAGTTGTGATCTTCCTGCATCAGCCTCCCAGAGTGCTGGGATTACAGGTGTGTGCCACCATGCTTAGCATAAACACATTATTTTAATAATTTTTTCTTAAGTAAATAGGTTATGAATCAACTCTGAAACTTGTAAATATTCCAGTGGACCTGTTCTCCAATGGTCTTGATCAGTTTCCAGTTAGGTAGTGGGTGTTCTGATTTCTGGGTTTTGTGACTTTTTCTCTAGATAAGTACTTTCTCTTTGTATCATAGCTGAAGTGTTTTTGTTTGCTTTTGGTGCAGGACTGGGAATTGAACTCAGGTAGTGCTCACTTATATCCCCAGGCTTTAATTTTTATTTATTTATTTATTTTAAATTTTGGGACTAAATTACTCAGCCCAGCTTTCACCTGTGGTACTATTTCTATCTCATCCTCCGTAAGTACTGGACTATAGGTGTGACCTACCATGCCAGACTTTTTTTTATAGAACTTTTTTTTGCCCTCCCAAAGAGAGAGGCCTTGCTGTGTTGCCCAGACTGGCCCTGATCTGCTGGGCCCAAATGATGCTCTTGCCTCAGCCTAAGGGGTAGCTGGGACCACAGGGGTATAGTGAGACTGCTATAGTGAATCTACATGTTAGGCATGAGCAGTTAATCAGCTCATGCCTAATCTTGTTTGTCCTATACTCCTACCACTTTCCTTCCTGATTATTTATTTATTTATTTATTTATTTTTGGTTCTGGGAATCGAACTCAGGACCTTGCATTTGCCACACAGGTACTTGTGCCACTGAGCTATATCCCTGGCCCCCTTCCTGATAATTTAGAAGAGAATCTAATGTATTATTTCATATCCATATTCATAACTATGTAAGTATTCTCTAAAACAGTAAGGACTTTAGAAAACATAACATATCCTGGACTGTGGATGTGGCTCAGTGGTAATGTTTGCCTAGGATGCGTAAGGCCCTGGGTTGAATCCCAACACTGAAAAAGTTTTTTTCCTTATTCTTGATTGTACGTTGAAAGTATTATGGGATATATATGCATGATGTATTGCCTTACTAAAGGCCATTTTTATTTTTTTCACAGTCTTTTCCAGTTATACATATCTCAAATTTTGCATATTTGGGATAATAGCTATTAAGGTGAATTTCTGATTTAAACTTGCCTCAGCCTCCCAAGTGGGTTGAACTATAGGAGTGTGCCCCCCATTCCTGGCTCTATTAAGGTAAATTTCTAAAGGTTGTGTACTTTTGTAATTCTTATAGATACTGTAAAATTACCTTCTAAAGTTATATGCAAAAAAAACCCAAAACAAAGGTATATGCAATGTAAAGTCTTTCTTTCTCTTTTTTTGGTGCTAGGAATTGAACCTAGACCTTGTACATGCTAAGTACATCTATCCCACAGCCCCACATTTTACATTCTTGGATTTTTTTGAGATAAGGCCTTGCTTGGTAGTGCAGGCTAGCCTCAAACTCATGGTAGGCCTCCTGCTTCAGCCTCCCGAGTACTGGGATTACAGGCGTGTGCTACCATGGCCGGTATAATTTACACCCCCCCCTGCCCCCACCGGAAATCAAACTCACGACCTTGTGCTTGCCAGGCAGGCGCTGTGCCGCTGAGCTAAATCCCCAGCCCCATAATTTACTTTCTTAATTACCAGCAATTGATTCAGGTTTTGGGAGAATGGATTTGGGCACGATGGATTCATGAAGAATAAACCCTGTGAAATATTACTTTCATCCATGTATATTTACAGTAGTACACTCAGCACTGGCTTGTTTTATAACCTTGTTTATTTAACACACCATTAATTAAGTGGCTATGAAAGAATGTAGTCTCTGTTCTCCACTGTAAGCAAATAATTATGGCAGATTAACTTTACCTAAACTCTCAAGACTCTTAGGGAAGTCTTTCTGGAGGAGCAGAGCCTTAAAGGATAAGTAGGACAGGAGAAATTTGTTTTTTTTTTGTTTTTTTTTGTTTTTTTCAGACAGGGTCTCGCTGTGCAGTTCAGGCTGGGCTTGAGCTCACTTGACAAGTTCTAAATTAGCACTTCTCAACTTTTTGTTCTCTGTCTTTACTCATTTAAAAACTCATGTGGACCCCAAGGAACTTTAACTTACATGGTTATATGTGTTAGTATTAACTCTGTTAGAAATTAAGGCAGGGGCAGAGTGAGATGGTACAACTCTATCATCCTCAGCAGGCTGAAGCAAAGAGAACTGCTGAGAGTTCAAAGTCAGTCTTGGATATGTAGTGAGACTCTGTCTAGAAAAATAAAGGGAATCTTTAGAAAATTACTTACAGTTAATTCATTAAATATAATAATAAGCATTAGTACCTATAACACATTTTATAACATATTTAATACAATTTTTTTCTAAAAAGATTTAGTGCCAGGCATGGTGGCATATGCCTGTAATCCTAGCACTTGGGAGGCTGAGGCAGAATTGCTGCAAGTTTGAGGCCAGCCTGGGCTACATA
>NW_004955458.1:5117647-5122871 GCF_000276665.1 Chinchilla lanigera | reverse complement strand
CCCCAATAAATAAATAAATAATCAATCCAGCTGTGGGGCTATGGATATAGTTCAGTGGCATAGCATGTTTGAGGGTCTGGATTTGATTTGTAGTATCACAAGAAAAAAATTCATCTTGCCTTTTTTTTGGGCGGGGGAAACAGGAATTGAACCCAGGACTTTGTGCTTGCCAGGCAGGCACTATGCCGCTGAGCTATATCCTTGGCCGGTCTTGCCTATTTTTATTTTCTCTTTTCTTTCTGTTTTCTTTTTATGTCTTTTTCTTTCCTTTTTTTAGTTTTGAAGTACTGGGGATTAAACCTAGAGCCTTTGCACTAAACTACACCCCTAGCCTTTTAAAATTTTGAGATAGGGTTTCGGTAACTTTCCCAGGCTGGGCTCAAATTTGTGATTCTTCTGCCTGGACTCCCAGATCACAAGGTGTGCCACTACACCTGGCTTCATCTGTTTACCTTAAGAATACATACACCGAATCAATCTTCTACCTCTGTATGAGTTGGAGACATCATGAATTGGTCAACTGGAAAATATTGGATCACTGAGTTAGGCAGATTTTTTCAAACATTGACACATTTTGTTATAAAATATACATATATTTCCTCTCTCTCTATATATATTTTATTCATTAATACTACCTGTAGGGAAATTTTTTTTTCTTTTGGTGCTGAGGATCAAACTCTAGGGCCTTGTGCATTCTCGGCAAGCTCTCTACCATTAAGCTGTACCCCTGGAGAAAGCCTTGAAGTATTGAGACGCTGTTAAACTCGCATTAGCAGACATGTAAGAGCTTGAATTTTATCCTTGGCAGTAAATACTATTATCTGTTTTCTTTCAAGTAACAGTCTCACTTCTTTCATTTCTTTTAAAAATATTGCCAGGTAACCATCTAAATAACCATAATTTGCCTGTAGTTTTTTATGCAAGTAAAATAGTATTCCATGAAAAAGGTACAGTGCAACCTGAAGCACACTTTTACACATGCTTTTCCCTAAGATGCTTGGTATGCAGCAGAAATGCTTTATACTTAAGATTTTGTCATGTAGAATACTGAAAAGATATGAACTCAGGGGTGGAAATTTAATACAGTGAACCGTCCTATACACAGGGTTCCACATTCATGAATTGAACCAACTGTAGAGCAGAAATACTCAGAAAAAAATTGTGCTTGTGCTGAACATGTATACACTTTTTTGGTTTTCTTTTTTTTGTCTTTTTGAGACAGGGTCTCATTATGCAATTCAGGCTGCCTTGAGCTCACTTTGTAGCCCAGGCTGGTCTTAAACTCGCGACGATCCTCCTGCCTCAGCCTTCCAAGTTCTGGGATTACAGGCATGCGCCACCACGCCTGGCCACGTACTGACTTTTTTCCCTTGTCATTATTCCTTTAAAAAAATACAATAAACCACTATTTATATAGCCCTTATATTTGTATTAGCTATTTATAAGTAATCTGAAAATGATTTAAAGTAAATGGGAGGATGTGTGACAATTACATGCCTGTACATGCCCTTTTATATAAAGGATTCAAGTATCTTCAGATTTTGGTGTTTGTGTGGAGAGTATGGAATGAGGGATGCAGGGGTGGTCCTGGAATTAATCCCTTGAGGGGTGATGGTGAAATTAATTAATTTTTACTTCTTCATTCAAGACGTTCTTTTTTTTTTTTTTTTTTTCCGGTACCGGGAATCGAACTCACAACCTTGTGCTTGCCAGGCAGGCACTGTGCCACTGAGCTAAATTCCCAGCCCCAAGACATTCTTAAATGCACACATTAGAAGCACTTTTTTTTTTTTTTTGTCTTTTTGAGACAGGGTCTCACTGCAGTTTAGGCTGCTGTAGAGCTCATGTTGTAGCTCAGGCTGGTCTCAAACTTGGAACGAGTACTGGGATTACAGGTATGTGCCATTATGCCCAGCTAGGACATTCTTAAATGAATTCTATTATTTTTTAAAAATTGCAAGTGTGGAATGAGGAGGAACATATTACTAGTACAGGGAGTTTTTTTTTTTTTTGGTGCTGAGATTAAACCCAGGGCCTCGGGCATGCTATGCATGCTTGCCACCACTGAGCTATGTCCCCTGCTGTACTAGTGCAGTTTGATGTTCTTTCCTTGATTTATCTGAAGGCAGTAGCACTGCTTTTGTCGCTGAAAAAAGGCAAATGATTTTAGCCTTACTTTGAAAAATAACATCTTGGTGTTACATGAAACTAGTTTGACCTTTTAGACTTCGTGAGATCTCAATTTGAGAGGTGCTATTCTAGAGTGTGTGCTGTATATCCACAAATACTGAGATGAATAAAAGCTTATCTTTCTAGGTTAAATACGAGTGGTTTGTTATGTCTGGAACTGAGGAAACATGGTGAGGGGGAAGAGGTAGTCAGGGACCGGATCACAAAAGGATTGAAGTACTGTGCTAAGGAGTAGAAATTACTCTGTAGGCAGTGGAGAATCATTGAAAGATTTTAAGAGATATGTGTATGTCTTTTAAGGAGGTGATTTGTGTGCTAGGCAATACCACCATATTCGTGTCTGTTGAAATCATTCTTGTTATCTGGTGTATCTTGATGGTAAGGAGGCCAGTTGGGAATGAAGTCCTAAACTCTAAGGCATTGACTTGATTCTGGTGGCCTTAGAAGGCCATGCTGTACAGAATAGTGTAGTGGTTAGAGTGTGTGCCTCCTACAGCAGAACTGCCTCACAGCATCTTAGTGCAGGCTGTTTGGGCAGGAGGAACATGACCAACTTTTTTGTCAAGTAAGTTATAAACTGTCCCTAAGTCTTACTTGGGGGTTTTTCTTTAGAAGCAGACCTAATTAAATACCCAAAATTCTGTAGAATCTTTTGTATAAATGGCTTCCAAAGGTAATCACTCTTCTGTCTTCAGTTGTAGATTAGTATTACCTGTTTTTGAATTTTATATTAATAAGACCATATATATGCTTTTGTGTCTTTGTTCAGCATTGTCTTTGAGATTAATGAATGTATTTGTATATAGCAGTGGTTTATTCTTTATCATTACTGTACTATGTAATGTACCATTGTTTCACACTTTTTCTATTGTTTCCAGTCTTGACTCTTACTATACTACTACTATGAACATTCTGTACACGTTGTATAACATCTTTATACATGTGATTTATAAGTACTTAATAGCTTTATACCCTGGACTGTAGTTCCTAGGTCACAGGGCATAATGTATGTTTAGTAAGTATTGAAAGCTTCCAAAATGGTAGTATTTATTTTTTCACCTGATTTGAGTGCTTCGATTGTGGTACGTCTTTGAGTACATGTAGTATTACCATCTTTTCAATTTTCGCTAATCTATTGGGTGGTAGTGGTGTCCTTTCATAGTCTTACTTTGCAATTTCTTAATGACTTTAGTTTGAATCATTTTTTATATGCATATTAGTCTTTTAAGTATCCTCTTGTGATGACACAGTGTGTAGACTCACATTCAGAGTCAGTCAAGTTAACCATAACCTGATTAATGAAACCAGAAAGCTTGTCCTGGTGTGGCAGCTGGTCTAGTCCTGTTATGCATATACTGATACAAAGTTCTTCTGATGTAATCATTGGAAAACTGGAATAGTTCTGTACTGTGGTATTGGTCGGCAACAAAAGTGCACATATCTTCATACACATCCTCCTGAAAAGTATATCGCACTAAAACAAGCATTATTGCTTTGTCAGTATTGGCAGGCTCTTCAGCCTAGATTGACTCTTTAATCTTCTCTGATAGTTGTGCCTCCATATTCTCTGCTGTTTCATCAATTCATCTCCTTACGGTGGTACTGAAAGAGGATCATATGCCACCTTTCAAATTCATATGCGGCCTCTTCTAAAAGTTCGTAGCAAATGTCCTTAGCAGGAAGATCAACTTTTCAGTAATAGCAAAAGGCTTCTTAGGTTTAGCACTGTGTTTAGCCACTAAGAATGATGCTCTTAATGAAGACATGTGATTAAGCGGTGGCCTTGAATCATTGCTTCTGTTCTTGTTCATTTTTTTTTTTTAAACTCAAGGTTTGTCTTCTTTTTTGTTGCTTTTTTTGCTTTTTAGAGACAGAGTCTTGCTAAGTAGGTGAGGCTGGCCTTGAACTCAATTTGTAGCCCAGGGTGGCCTCAATTTGAAGCAATCCTCTTGTCTCAGCCTCCCCAGTGCTAGGATTACAGGTGTGGGCCAACATGCCTGGCTGAGGTTCATCTTTTAATGCAGGGTATGTTGTCTCCATGTGGCAGATTAGTTTTAAAGGTCCCATGGCTTTGTTGGATAGCCACTTGCCACATATTATTCAAATTGGGCTTGGAGAATATGAATCATCTTTTATAGTAAAGCCTTAAGTAGAACTCTTGGTATTTTCTTTTAAATGCAGCTTTGTTTTTGTTGGCAGTTTTAGGATTCTTCTGCTGCCTCATCATTGGGTTTTTCTCCTTTCAAAGAAGTTTTCCAGGGGCTGGGAATATAGCTGAGTGGCACAGCACCTACCTGGCAAGTGTGAGGTCCTAAATTTGATTTCTGGTACCAAAAAAAAAAAGTTTTCCAGGGATATTTAGTTTATACTCATTTTGGCTAGGGCTAATTTGTGAGCTTACCAAATCTGTGACTGTGACTGTGACAAGTGTGCAGTATGGGAAAGGGATGTGGACAGAAGTGGTAAATAAAATAATGGGCAGGCTCTGCACAGACTAAAGTTAATGTTGGATCCTAACTTAAAGCCTTTTACCAAATGCAGCTGTACAGTTGAACTACATCACCTCACCTGTTACCATAAAGCCTGACAGCAGATGCAGCTTAATTGTTGCTTGCCACTCATTGATAAGTGGCTTGATATGAGTCTGCAGCAGTTGATTTACTATGTTGTCCATGCAGTCACACCGCACTGCTAATGTGAATCTTTATTTTCAGCCACTCCCCAGTGCTAACATCACCTCCTCAGCTCCACCTCAGATCAGGCATTAGATTTTTTTCCTTCAATCAGATTTTATTGGTACATCTTATATATATATATGTGTGTGTGTGTGTGTGTGTGTGTGTATAATTGTATATATATATAAAATGATCACATTCATCATAGAGAATTTGTACCTGTGCATTATATAACTTGATTCTTTTTTTTTCTATTCCCCTGCCATCCCTTCAACCCCTCCTCCCATCCCCATTTACAAAAACTTTGTTTCCATGTCTTTCCTTCTTTTCTCACTTTTTTTTTACTTTTCCTTTCTTTA
>NW_004955458.1:5101460-5116857 GCF_000276665.1 Chinchilla lanigera | reverse complement strand
CCATTCTTTCTGGGGTGAGATGGAATCTCAGTGTTGTTTTCATTTTCATCTCTTGAATGACCAGTGATGTTGAACTTTTTCTCATATATATTTGCTATTTGTATTTCTTTATCTGAGAAGTGTGTATTTATCCCAAATCCCCACTTTTGATTGGGTCTTTAAATTTGGGGGGGTCTGTTTTTTTTTAGTTCTTTCTTTCTTTCTTTTTTGGTACCGGAATTGAACTCAGGACCTTGTGCTTGCCAGGCAGGCACTTGTGCACTGAGCTATATTCCTGGCTGAGTTCTTTATATGTTCTCAATAGTAATCCTTTGTCAGAGGAACAGTTGGCAAACATTTTTCCCCACTCTGTAGGTTGTCTCTTCACTCTGTTGGTGGTTTCTCTTCCTGTGCAAAAGCTTTTTTAAAATAAGACGAGATCCGAGTTGTTGATTCTTTGTGATAGTTCCTGTGTGATTGGGGTTTTATTCATGATGTCTTTGCCTACGCCAATATCTTCCACAGTTCTACCTATTCTGTCTTCCAGCAGATTTAATGTTTCTGTTTTAATATTTAGATCCTTGATCCATTTCAAATTTAATTTAGTGCATAGTGAAAGATATGGGTCCAATTTTAATCTTCAGCATGTACAGAGCCAGTTTTTCCAGCACCACTTATTAAAAAGACTATCTTTCTTCCAGTGAATGTGTTTGGCACCTTTGTCAAAGTTTTGTGTCTAGATGTCGCCCCCGCAAGGCCTCTTGCAGTCATGGAGAGGGCTTCTAGAGTTTTTGATTGATCCTTGGTCCAGTGCTGGGATTATGCATGTGAGTGCTACACCTGCCCTGGGGTGGGTAGCCTGCATACAGTATAAAGGAGGGAAAGAGGCTTGCTCTCCCTGCTGCTCCTGCCATTTGCTCTTGTTGGTGTTGCTGTTTTCTGCCACCTTGAGTGGTTGCCCTTTGCCATGTGCCACTCTGCCTTGGAGCCAGCCAACTATGGATGAAACTTCCACAAACTGTGAGCCAAGTCTTTCTCTTTTTAATTTGGGTGTTGGGTATTTCATCTCAGCAATGAGAGAAAAGTAGCCAAGACAGTGGCTAAGTATGTCTGGAGCTGTTTCTTCATCTTTAATCTGTTCCATTGATCTTTGGTTTTTTTTTTTTTTTTTTTTTTTTTTGCCAGTACCATGCTGTTTTTATTACAGTAGCTTTGTAGTATAATTTCAAGTCTGGGATTGTGATGCCCCCCGCCCCCTCCACATTGCCTTTGTGGGCAGGCTTTAGATTCTTATGTGGAGTTTTCAACCTACATTCCTCCCATGCCCGATTCACAGTAGGGTTTGGATTTGTATGAGAATCTTATGCCACTGCTGACCTGACAGGTGAATCTCAGCTGGTAATGCAAAGTGGTGGGCTGTGCTGTAAATACAATGAAGCTTTGCTTTCCTACCTCTTTCTGTGTGGCTCAGGTCCTAACAGGCCACGGATATAGATTAGTGGCTCAGATGTCAGTGGCCTGGGGGTTGGGGACTCCTGCTGTATATTGTTCTTTATAGATTTTAATTGCCTTACAGGTTGGGAATGTACATGCTGAATTTCATTGTATTATTGGTGATGTTTTGAATAAGTCTCAGCTGATTGTGGGTGCTTCTGTTATCTACTACTATGGAACAAACCACCCCACAACGTTGTGGCTTAAAACAACTCCTTATTTGCTTATGATTTAAGTGGATTGCTAATTTGGGCAGGGCTCATTTGGTAGTACAGCTTGTCATTCCACATGCTGTGGGCTGGGTTTATATGTTTGTGATCCGTTTTCTGGTTGACTGGGAGTAATTGGACATGGGTGCCCTTAGTCACATGTTCATCATTGAGTTGGAGCTGTCAGCTGGGTTGCTGTGGTGTGTTGGAAGCTGACTAGGCGTGATGGCTAGGTTCCAGAAAGGTGGGAAGTAAGCTGCAAGGTCTCTTGAGGCCTAAGCTCAGAAGTTACAGTGTCATTCATGCCCCACTCTGTTGCTCAGAGGAAGCCACAAGCCCAGTTCAAATTCAAGGGGTAGGGAAACAAACTGCACTTCTTAATGGAAGTTGCTGCAAATGCAGTAATTGTAGCCAAGTTAAAATACTTGTGGCCCTGTTAAAAGTGGATGTGGTTTTTCCTTGTTCTTTCTCTCCCTTTCGTTTACTCCTTTTAAATGAAATAGATGGTTTTGTTTTTATTGCCTTGACCTGCCTTTCTTTTTGAAGTTAATATTGGAACACAGCTTACTTGGTGAAGGATGTCTTCTGTGATTACTTGATGTGGCCAGGGCCTGATATTTTTAGGTTCTGACAGTTTTCAAATTACCATAATAATATCATACATCTGTTAATCACTGAAATTTTAGTTTCTTCCCCAGGTGATTTTGAACTTTTCTTAAACTGATAACTACCAAGGGTTAATGCAGTGGTCCATTTATGGGTTTTGATCCCAGCCCTTCCATGGCGTGTATGTCAGAGCAACTAATATGAGCATGAAATAACTTTTTTTTTGGCCAGGTGCTCAATGAAAGCAGGGAGAGAAGTTTATAGCAGAAGCTGACGGATTGTAGTTGTCTCACGTAGACAGGGTTTTTTTTTATGTGAAATAAACAAGAATCTTGGGCCAGGCTGAGATGTCCATGACCTGTCAGCCTTTCAGGATGAATCAGCAGAAGTTGTAGATGAGGTGACACTGTCAGCACAACGAGCCCCTTACCCTGAGTTTAATGGACCTCTTGTTAAAGTAACTGTCACAGCCCTCGTTTAGAGAAAATCCAGAGTCACTGCTCAAGACTCAGCTGACTTTAAAAGCTATTTATTTTGGAGAGTGAAGGTCACTTTCAGTATAGGTGCACCATTGAATGTGACATGTGGCTGTTTTTCCACTTACAGCCATTTTGGTGTGCCCAAATGTTGGTGTGCCAAATGTTGCAGTGGTTACCATCTTTAAAGCTTGTCTGCAGGTGACTAGAGGCTACTGTGCTTCTCCAAGTAAGTTGAATTAATTGTATCTGGTCTCAGAAAAGTGGATTTGTTAAGTGTAGTTTCTGATTTATCTATTTCCCAAGCCAGTGATAATTTATTAGAAATAGAAGCTCAGTGGTGGCATTTTATTGCAAGAGATGGCTATTAGCTGCTGAATACAGTGATTTTCTTTGTCTAGGACAAAAGTATTCCTGGTGATGGTCATTATTAAAGCTTTATAGAATACTTCAATAGTGAGATGGCTGACCTGAATCTTCCCACTCCTATGAGGTTATCTTTAAGGCATTTGGAATGCTGTACATAATTTTTAGCTGCCTTTTAGGTGTTTACAACATGGGTCCATTTAGCCTAAGTTGTTCTGCGCTCTGAGGCGCTCCTCAGTGCAGTGGTGATGACCACACGTTTGCAGTTGCAGCTGCCTGAGGTGATTGGATTTGGGCCCCACAGAACCATAGAGTAATTGTCAGGTATGATTGTTGTCTTATTTTCTGAGTGTAAATTTTACCTTTAGAGAAAAGAAAGATTTCTGAGGATACAAGGTAGATTGTTAGAATGAAGAAGAGAACACAAGCTTGACAGGTTGGCCATCTTATGGGTACACAGATAAGATCTGAATACCTTAAAAAGCCTAAGTTTTCTGGAGGGAAGTACTTAGCTTTGTAAGTAAATTAGAAAATTATAAAACTATTTCAGTGCTTTTTTTTTTATATTAGACACTACTTAGCATTTCAGGTATATATACAAACTATACACATAACATTTTTGCCCTCAAAGTTTACATTTTTGTCTGGAAGGATAATTTTTAAGTACATAAGTAACTACAGAGTATGATAGATGCTGTAAAGAAAAAAGATGTGATGTAATACAGACAAACAAGGGGGGGATCCTTCAAATTCGGTGGTCAGGGAAGGCCTCTTTGTAGTGATATATGAACTATTCTTTGAAGGGGAGCCAGAACCCACATCCTCTTACAGAGGAGTATCTTGGGCAGAAACTGTAACAAATACAAAGGTATGATGGGAGGATTTGGTGTGGTTTGTTCAAGAAAAGAGGTCAGATTTTGTAGGACTCTGTAGACATTGAATGTGATATTGAGAAGTCTCTAGTGGGAGGTAGCCTATTGATTGAGGAAGCTAAAGAATCTGATTTTCATTCACTCGTTCCTGGTTCTATTGAGACAGGGTCTTGCTATATAGTTCAGGCTGACCTCAAACTCATTGTGATCTTTCTCCTCAGCCTCCCGAGTGCCAAATTTACATTTTTATGAGATTATTCATTCATCTCTGGTGTAGGAAACCTCGTTGGTCTCTCGTTGTACCCCAGAGAGAAATGGTGATGGGTATGAGAAAAATAGACAAGAGACAAGAGCTGGGGTTAGGTGGAGTTACCTCTTACCAGATGAGCAAGAGGACTGCCCAAAAACAGTAGAGCATTTATTTATATCCCGGGGAGGTTGGTTAATTTTTGTCTCGCTGTCTAGCAACCAATTAACAAGTTATAAAAGCTTGTTTACTCCGAGGGGCTTGTTTATTTTGAGGAGCTTTTGTGTTTTTAGGCTAGCTTTATCTTGTATGTGTAATTATTTTTTAGCTTTAGCGGCTCCCAACACTCTAGGAAATGCCAAGGTGGAAGAGACTAGTTTATGAAGCTGATGCATTTATTACATTACTCCAATCAGGGTGTGGAAGTGTAAGTTTGTAATTCTGCTCCATACATGGAGGCAGCAAGTTTGAACCAACTGGCCAATTTTGCCAGACCTCTGTTTCACCATTCGGTTTATAAGGGCTGGGAATGTAGCTTACTGGTAGAGTACGTTGGGTTCAAATCTAGTAAAGCATATGCACACGCACACACAAAATCAAACCAAAAATACCAAAAACCCAAGCTGGGTATGGTGATGAATACCTATAATTCCCAAACTGAGTTTGCAGTCCTTCTGGCTCAGCCTCCTGAGTAGCTGGGATTACAGGCATATGCCCCTGTGGCACTGTGCCTCTCTGTAGTGTGGGTTTTTGTTGTTGTTGCTGTTTTGGAGACAGGATCTCACTGTGCAGTTTAGACTGTCCTTGAGCCCACTATGTAACTCAGGCTGGCCTCAAAATCAAAGTGATTGTCCTACCTCAGCCTCTGAGGTGCTGGGATTACAGGTGTGAGCCACCACACCCAGTTACAGTATGTGTTTTGAATTATGTTGCTGTGGATTCTCTAACTCATTGGAGAATCGCCTCTTGGTGTACCATGACTCTCATGTGAACCCACTGCATCCAGTTAAAAATCGCACACGTCTGGGTATGGCTTGAGGGCTGATGGGGAAAGGTAACTAGTAATTAGGTAACTAGTAACTGGTAATTTCTTTGCATGAGGGAGGGTAAGACATTTCTTGAGAGAAAATTCATTACATGGATAGTATTTCAGGACCAAAGTTGGTGGTGAAAAGAGGAAGGGCAATATTCTCTGGCCATGTCTTTGTAACTTAAACCAACTACCACATATGCTGATGATAAAACCCTGAGGTGCATGGACTATAAAGAACCATGGGCTATAAAGAGGGCTGGGGATGTAGCTCAGTGCTTTTGTAGCATGTGTGAGGGCTTTGGGTTTGATCTCTGGTACCATAGAATTTACAAAAACAAACTGTAAAAGAGCTTTTTCTTGGAAATCTTTATAAGATACTGAAGGGAGACATTAGTGATGTGATATTGGTAGGACAGAGTTGTACAACAAAATAGTGTGTTAGAGATAGCCCTCACTTCACCACTGAACACAGAAACTAGGTATTTTCAGGCCCCCATGAGTACAAACTGGCTTGGGCATGTTAAGGGTTCCATGGTGGCGCTCAGAACTCAGGGCTTCTGAAGTGGATTCAGTAGCATCCATCCCTGAGTCTAGTAATAGCAATCATAATAATGATTTCTGCAGTTGGGGTGAGGAGATACTAAATTATATTTGTTCTATCTGTAGCTTCTTTTCATTTTTGGTTTTAACCTACCAGGAGATAGTCTAGATGTGCTCACTCAGTCAAAACTTGTATGAATACATAGGCAAAATGCAGGTGAAAAATTCCAGGAAGTAAGGCTGGATGTTCATTTATATAGAAAGTAGGCCAAGAACTGCTTGTGAGAAGAGATCAATAGATAAGAGCGAGCAAGTGGGCTTTTTTTTTTTTTTGGATATTGTGAATTGAGAGCAGGAATGGCTGAAGAGGGTTTAGGTGGGTGCAAGATTATGACAAATGAAAGCAAAAGGAATTGGGAAAAAGACACTAAGGGGTACTGCTGTGAATTGGACCTCTTTATTTTCTTTGAGGATCTCAAAATACTGAGATTTAAAATTGCTTTTAACCTTTTTTTTTTTTTTGAGGTTAGACTTGTTTCTTATATGTGATGCCATTCCAGTACTGGACTCATGGAGGCTGAGCATTTGTTCAGGTAATAATGGGGAAAGGTTGTGTGGCACTTTCTGTGTACCAGTCAGTGAACTAATTACACAGGCTCTGAGTTTGATCCCCAGCACAGTCGAGACACTGAACACACTCATCACCCTGACGAGTTTCCTTATCTCCATGTATAACCCTTCTCTCCGGCTCTGTGGTCTCCGGGCAACCACTGATCTACGTTGTTCTTATAGAATAGTTTGCATTGTCTAGATTTCTTTCTTTCTTTTTTCCTTTTTTTGGTCTTTTTCAGACAGGATCTCGCTATGCTGTTCAGGCTGGCCTTGAGCTCATTTTGTAGCCCAGGCTGTCCTCGAACCTCAGCCTCCTGAATGCTGGGATTACAGGCATGCGCTGCCACGCCCAGCTAGAATTTCATATGAATGGAATCATATAGAGTATATACTCTTTCATTTATTTTTGGTCTGCCTTTTTGTACTCAGTATAATAATCTTGAGATTCAGTTACATTTTGTACGTATCAATAGTTTATTCATTTTCATTGCTGAGTAGTGATCCTGGTAATTTGACAATTACCAAAAAAACCCAACTATATTTATCTAAAAGCCTTTATACTTTTAAAATTGAGGTGAAATTCATATAACACAATTTACAACCTGCTTTCTCTAGTTTCAGAACTTTTCCATAATCCCATAAACAACCACATATCCATGGAGTAATCATTCTCTATTCCTTCCTCTTGATAACCTCTAATCTGCTTTCTATCTGTATGGATTTTCCAAATAAAAGGAATGAAATAGCAGAAAAAGAATCTTACAGTATTTGACCTTTTGTGCTAACCTTCCTTTAACTTAGTGTAATGTTTTGAAGTTTACCTGAGTTTGTAATGTAGGTCTGTACTTTTCCTTTTTATGGCTGAATAAAATTTGGCTATATATGTATGTATTATATAATTATGTACATAATTGCTTATTAGGTGGGTGCAAGATTATGACAAATGGAAGCAAAAGGAATTGGGAAAAAGACACTAAGGGGTACTGGACTGGACTGGTACTGGTACTGGAATAGTTAATGGACATTTGGGTTGTTTCTTTCTTTTAGGTATGAGAAATAATGCCACTGTACATGTTTATATGAAAGTATCTAAGTCTCTGCTTTGACACATTTGAGGTATATCCGTTTAAGAGTAGACTTTCTGGACATACGATAATCTTTTTTTTTTTTTTCTTTTTTGAGACAGGGTCTTACTCTGCAGTTCAGGCTGGCCTTGAGCTCACTTTGTAGCCCAGGCTGCTCTTGAACTCGCAGTGTTCCTCCTGCCTCAGCCTCCCTAGTGCTAGGATTACAGGCCTGTGCCACTATGCCTGGCAATATGATAATCTTATGTTCAACTTTTTCAGGAAATGATGAACTGTAGCACTGCATTATTTAACAGTCTGGTAATGTATGAGGACTGCTGTTTCTTAGCATCCTCACCAAAACTTAATGTTTGATTTTTTATTTTTTGTATTATTAAGGATTGAACATAGGGTCTTTGTACTGAGCTACATTCCTGGCTCTTTTTGAATCTTTTATTTTGAGATGGGAAAACATAATGTTCTGGGATATATTTGGTATTTTTTTAGTTTTTAAAAAATTTTTTTTGTCTTTTTGAGACAGGGTTTCACTATGCAATTCAGGCTGGCCTTGAGCTTACTGTGTAGTCCAGGCTGGCCTTGAACTTGTGGTGGTCCTCCTGCCTCAGCCTCCCAAGTACATGCACCACCACGCCTGGCGTATATGTGGATATTTTTAAAAATTTACTATAGTGAAGGAAATTAGCAGCATATCCATCACCTCACGTTTTTTTTTTTTTTTTTTTTTTTGAGACAGGATCTCTTTATTCCGTTCAGCCTGGGCTTGAACTCACTTTGTTGCCTGGGCTGGTCTCAAACTTGCACCTCACATTTTTTTTAAAAATAAATTTTATTTTATATATTTAAAGCATAGATAATAGTTTTAAAATATATTCTAGATCTTAAACCCTGAGCAGATATATGACTCACAAATATTTTTCCATTTTGTAGATTACAATTTTGTGTATTTAATAATGTCCTTTGATCAAAAAGATTTTATTACTGTTATTATTTTATGTTTTTGGAGTACTAAAGATTGAATCCAGGTCCTTTGCAGTGAGCTACATCTCTTCCTGTTTGTGTTCTGAGACAAGGTCTTGTTAAGTTTCCCAGGTGAGACTTGAACTTGCTATTTCCCAGCCTCCCAGAGTGCTGGGATTACAGGTGTATACAAGATTAATATTTTTATGAACTCTAATTTTAATCTTTATTTTTCCTTTTGTGGCTTATTTTGGTGTCTACTCTCAGAATTTATTATTAAAGATTATGAAGATCTATTCTCTATTTTTTCTTCTAAGAGGTTTTATAATTTGGCCCAGTGTAGGGCATTGATTTGTTTTCAGTCAGACTTTGTATATAGAGTGAGTTAAGGGACTAACCTCAGTCTTACTAGTTTTTTGAGGTAGGGTCGTGCCATGTCATTCAGGCTGGCCTTAAACTCACTGTGTAGCCCCTGTGGGACTCAAACTTACTACGTTCTTTTTGCCTCAGGCTCCTGAGGGCTGGGATTGCAGTGATCCCTCACTTATTGCAAGAGTTACGTTCCAGAGACCCCTACAATAGGTGAAAACTTGTGAAGTAGCGGCATTCACTGTTAGAAGGCTTAGAAGGAGCAGAACGTTTAGGTGGCATCGTAGGGCTTGAAATAAATTCAAACTTTTACAAAAATTTCACAAAAGTACAACACCACAGAGCAACACTACACACAGGGATCTGACATTGATGTGAAGTGGACAAGGAAGAGATGCTAAATGTACGGGCACAGTGCAGGAGAGCAAACAGACTGATGCTACGGTCACTGAGCCAATCAGTGCCCAGTATACAGAACACAGGGCTGTGGTTGGTTGCGTTCCGTTCCATCAGCCAGTAGTGTGCTGTGTACAGTCTCACGTTGGCTAACTTATACAAGCAGTAGTAGCATGCTGTATTTCCATTGTGTACAGTATAGTATTCATCTGCTGATGAAATACATACTGTATTTTATTTCGATTTAATATTCTTTTAATATGTTTAAATTAACATTTTAAATATTTTTTATGTTTTAAATTTTTTAAGCAACGATAATTAAAATCATAAATATTATATAAATACCCAGGCAGGGCGTGGTGGTGCACACCTGTAATCCCAGCACTCAGGAGGCTGAGGCAGAAGGGTCACTTCGAGTTCAAGGCCAGCCTGGGCTACAAAGTGAGCTCAAGGCCAGCCTGAGCTTCATAGCGAGACCCTGTCTCAAAAAGACAATAAATATATACATACATACCTATATACCACAGAATCCCGTGATATAGTGAAAACTCTGCAATACAGAATTAGATACATTTTTTTAAAAAACCTGCCATACTGTGAAGCTGCAATAAGTGAACTGCAATATAGCAAGGGATGACTGTACAGCCCCGCCTGGCTCTATCTTCAGTCTTTTGCCTATGGTTATTCATTTGCCGCATTATTGTTTGTTGAGATTATTACTTGACCATAGAGATTTGTTTTTTGGTTTTTTTTTTGTTTTGTTTTTGAGACAGAGTCTCCCTACACAGTTCAGGCTGGCCTTGAGTTCACTTTGTAGCCCAGGCTGGTCTCGAACTCTCAACGGTCCTCCTGCCTCAGCCTCTGGAGTGCTGGGATTACACCACGCCTGGCTGAGATTTGGGTTTAATGTTGGATTCTCATTTCTATTGGTCTCTGTCCTTTTGTCAGTATACATTGTTTTGATTACTGTAGCTGTGTGGTAATGAAATCAGGAGGTCTGAGTTGTTCTACCTTTTCTTTTTCAATATTGTATTAGCTGTTTAGGATCCCTTGTTGTTTCACAGGAATAGCTGTAAACACATACATTAAGAAAAAAGAGCCAGATGTGGTGGTGCACCCCTATAATCCCAGCACTCAGGAGGCTGAGGCAGGAGGATCATTGTTAGTTTGAGACCAGCCTCGGCTACCAAGTGAGCTGAAGGCCAGCCTGAATTGTGTAGTGAGACCCTGTTTCAAAAAGACAAAAAAAAAAGACTGCTGGGTGTGGTAGTTCGTGCCCTTGATCCCATCTACTTGGGACTCAGAGGCAGGAGAATCGAAAGTTCAAGGCCAACCTGGGCAATTTAAATGAGACATTGTCTCAAAATGAAAAAAGATTAATAATGTCTGTGGCTGTAGCTTAGTGGTAGAGTACAAAGCCCTGGGTTCAATTTCCAGTACCAAAAAGAAAAAAGGAAAAGAAAAAGGAAAGAAGAAATGTTAGAATGGGAATTATAATTAACATCATAATTTATAACAATGTACTTTGATTAATACGAAGTGAATTATACTAGTATCTGAAACTTTTGTGCCTACGTAACTCCATTTTTCTCCTTTTTTGTGTTGTTATTACATATATTACCTTTCTATGTATCCTTATCTCTGTCAAAACATTAGATCTTAATTCAGAGAATTAGAATAAAGAGCACATTAATATGGTCCTTTATATTTACCTGTGTAGTTATCTTTACTGTTTCTTTATTTGTATTTCAGTTCCTCTGTAATGCCTCTTTATCCTAGGCTCCCAGGCTCCCTTTAATATTGTAGAGTTGCCATTTGTAGGTTTATGGATGCAATTTGAGACCATATTCCTAAATGAAATAAATTGGACACATGTATAAGTACCACATTGTATCTGTGTTTGTTTTTTGTTTTTGTTTCTTGTTTTTTGTTTTTCTTCTGGTACCAGGAATTGAACTCACGACCTTGCGCTTGCCAGGCAGGCACTTTGCTGCTGAGCTAAATCCCCAGCCCCCACATTGTTTCTGTGATGTGAGAAACTCAAAAGTGTAAATACGGAACAAAATGTATAGTAGATATTGGGAAATGGAAATAAAGTGTTCAAGTGAGAAGGGGAACAAGGGGGGGCGGGGCACGGGGAAGGAAGGAAAGGGCAAGGAAAAAAAAGAATAGAAGGAAGAAATGGACACAAAGCTTTTATAAATAAAGAGGAGAGGAGGGGTTGAAGGGAGGGGAGAGGAATGGAAAAAAAAGAAGATGTATCATGTACAGGTACAAATTCCCTATGATGAATATTATCATTGTGTATATCTAAAATGCACCAATAAAAAAGTTTAAAATAACTGCTCCTCTCAAAAAAAGAACCAGTGGAGGCCAAAAGGCAGTGTAAAGATACAGCATATCCAGATTACTGAAAGACTGAAAGAGAAAGAATGCCAACCAATAACTCAATGTTCAGCAAAACTATATTTCAAAATTGAAAGAGAAATTAAGACATTCCTGTATAAACAAGAAGACAACTGAGATCAACAGAAAGACACAATTTGTCACAAGCAGACCCATTCTACTATTATTTATGTATGTATTGATTGATTGATTGTCTTTTTGAGACAGGATTTTGCTATGAAGTTCAAGTTAGCCTTGAGCTCATTTTGTAGCCTAAGCTGTCCTTGAACTCACAGCAATCCTCCTTTCTCAGCCTCCTGCGTGCTGGGATTACAGGTGTGCACCACCATGCATGGCTCGTTTTATTTTTTTTGAGGAATCTCCACACTGATTTTCCACAGTGTATGTACCAGTCTACACTCTCACCTACAGTGGAGAAGGATTCCTTTTTCCCCACAGCCCCAGTAGCATTTATTTTTGGTTGATTTCTTGATAGTAGCCATTCTTTCTGGAGTGAAATGGAATCTCAGCATTGTTTTAATTTGTATCTCTAATGACCAGTGATGTTGAACGTTTTTTCATATATTTCTGTGCCATTTCCACTTCTTTATAAGAGAAGTATCTATTCATTTCATATGCCTGTTTTTAGATTGGGTCTTTAAGTTTAGGGGAGTCTGATTTTATTGAGCTTTTTATATATTGTAAATGTAAAGCGTCTCTCTGAGGAACAGCTGACCAAAGTTTTTTGCCACTCCGTGGGTTGTCTCTTCACTCTCTGTAATGAGATCCCAGTTGTTCATTCTTTGTGATTTTTCCTTTGCAATTGGGTTTTCGTTCATGAAGTCTTTGCTTATACGAGTGTCTTCAGGAGTTCTACCTATGCTATCTTTCAGCAGATTTAGTGTTTCTTTTAATATTTAGATCTCTGATCCATTTTGATTTTAGTTTAGTGCATGGTGAAGGATATGGGTCTAGTTTTAACCTGTGGCATGTGGAAAGCCAGTTTTTCCAGCACCATTTATTAAAGAGGCTGCTTATGGTGAAGGTGTTTTGCTCTTTGTCAAAATGAGGTGACTGAGTGTGTTTGCTGTTGTTTCTGTATCTTTTCATGTGTTCCATTTATCCTCCTGGGTTTTTTCCCCCGGTACCATGCTGTTTTTATCACAGTAGCTTTGTAGTATAATTTCAGGTCAGGAATTGTGATGCCCCTGCCTTGCCTTTGTTGCCCAGAATTGCCTTTGCTATTCTAGGTCTTTTCTGGTTCCAAATGAGTTTTAGGAGTGTTTTCTGTAATTCTGTGAGATATGCTGTCATTTTCTCAGGATTGCATTAAATAAGTATAACAATTATGAAAGTATTTCCTACCTAAGAACAGGGGATATCTTTCAGTCTCCTTTTTGAGAGTACAGTACTTTTTCAATGTGGAGGTCTTTTACTTCCTTCATTAGATTTGCTCTTATGTATTTCATTTTTTTTTTTTTTTTTTTGGATGCTATTGTAAAAGAAGATGTTTCCCTGATTTCTCTCAGTGAGTTTGTTATTCATTTACAGGAATGCTGTTTATTGTTGAGTGTTGACTTTGTATCCAGCTATGCTACTGAATCTGGTTATTCAATCTACAAGTCTTTTGGTGTTGTTTTTGGGGGTCTTCTTGTAGTGTCTCATGTTACCTGCAAGTAATAATTTAACTTCTTCCTTCCGTATTGTTATTCCTTTCATTTTTTTTTCTCTTGTCTAATTGCTCTGGCTAATGTTTCTAGAACTATATTGAATAAGAGTGGTGTATCAGTCAGGGTTTTACTGGAGAAACAGATATAACACAGGATGTACAGATTATAAGAAATTACAAGATTGGCTTACGACGGTCAGCCAGAGAGTTGTATGGGTAAGTGTGCAGAGGGTGTCTGCACACTGAAGACGGAAGGAATCAGTCCAGGGTCTGGAGTTCACTGCAGAGTTCTGTGCAAGTCTGTACCAGGAGGCCGATGAGTCTGTGACAGGAGGCTGAAGGATCCAAGGTGGAAGCCGAAGAGTCTGCACTAGAAGCCAGCAGACTAAGTCCAAGCTGAAGGTGAAGACTTTAGCTCCTCCAAAAGGAATGGAAGTACCTCTGTCGTTCTTCATTTCCCTTTTATATTATCTAGGTGATGATCCACCCTAGGGTGGCTCCTCTACACTCTAGGGTGTAGAATTGCTGGGCCAATTGCTGAGCCAAGTTTAGTTATGTTTCTAAACTTCTCAAGTTGACATTATCAGTCAACCACTACAAGTGGTGACAGTGGACATCCTTATGTTGTTCCTGAGTTTATGGTGAAAGCTCTCAGTTTTTGTTCATTTTGTGTGATATTGACTATCGGCTTTTCATAGTTGGCTTTTTGTCAGATTGAGATAAAGACTATTCCAGTTTTCCATAGGGTTTTTATTGTGAATGGGTGTTGGACTTTGTCAAACAATTTTTCTGCATCTATGGAGATGATGATAATGGTTTTTGTCCTTGGTTTTGTCAATATGGTATATTATATTTATCAACCTGCATATATTGAACCATTCATACATCCCTGGGATGAATTCTGCTTGATCATGGTGTATAATCTTCTTGATGATTTGCTGCACTCTCTTTGCCAGTATTTTATTGAGAGTTTTGTGTCTGTGTTCATTAGAAGATTGGCCTGTAGTTCTCTTTTGTGGTTGGGTCCTTCTCTGGATTTTGTATCAGGGTAATGCTTGCTTCCAGGAATGAATTTGGGAGTATTGCTTCCCTTTTTATTTCATTAAAGAGTTTGAGAAGTAACAGTATCAGATCTTCTAAATTTCTTGTGGAATTCAGCAGTCAATCTGTCAAGACCTGGGCTTTTCTTTGTTCAGTTTCATTGACTAATATTGGTTTATCCTGACTTTATATGTCTTCTTGGTTCAGCTTTAATAATACATATGTATCTACGAATCTGTCCATTTCTTTGGTATTTTCTGTCTTATTAGAATATAGCTTCTCAAAGCAGGTAATAATGATCTTCTGGATTTCTCCAGGTTTTGTTGTGATTTTACCTTTTTTACTTCTAATTGTATGAATTTGGGCCTTTTTCTTACTTTTTTAAAGTAAGGTTGGCTAAGGGTTGGTGAATTTTATTTACTCTGTCAAAGAACCAGCTCTGATTCATTGATTCTTTGTATAGTTTCCTGTGTCCATTGCATTAATTTGTACTCTGTTCCTTATAATTTCCTCCCTCATACGAGCTTTGGGCTTGACTTGCTCTTCTTTTTCTAGAAGGTTTAGGTTCATCATTAGGTTGTACATTTGAGCTCTCTCTGTTTTTCTGATATGGGAGTTCACTGCTATAAACTTACCTCATAGGACTGTTTTCATTGCATCCCGTAAGTTCTAGCATGTTGTATTGTCATTATCGTTTAAGTGTAGAAACTAATTTCTTCTTTAATTTAATCTGTGACCCATTGATTGTTCAGGATAGTGTTATTTAATTTCCATGTGCTTATGAAGTTCTTATGGTTTATTTTGCCACTGATTTCCAGTTTCATGTCATTCTGGTAGTGTAATATGTATGGAATAATTTCATTTTCTTTGCATTAATTTAAGCATGTTCTCTGAGCTAATATGTTGTCTGTTTTGGAGAATATCCTATGTGTAGCTCAGGAGAATGTGTATTCTGATGTTTTGGTGGGAACACTATAGACAGCTACTGAGTCTATTTGTAAAAGTTTGGCTCAGTTTCGGTATTTCTTTGTTGACTTTTTTGTCTGGTCTATCTGTTTGTG
>NW_004955458.1:5092941-5100515 GCF_000276665.1 Chinchilla lanigera | reverse complement strand
GTTATTTGTTTCTTTTCTCTGACAGCTCTTAGTATTCTGTTCTTGTGTTGAATTTGTGGAATCTTGACTATGCCTTGGTGTAGATTTTTTTTATCATGGCTAATTGGAGTTTTATGTGCCTCCCTTATTTGTATGTGAAATTGTTTTTCCCTGTTAGGGAATTTTCTACCATGACTTTTGTGAACAGATTTTTTATGTTGTTTGTGCTATGTCCTACTTTTTCATTGACTCTCATCCATCTTATGTTATTCCTCTTTGCATCACTTAGTAGAAGTTGGATTGATTTTTCATAGGCCCTTGCTATTTTTATTAAATCTTTGTTTTATTGATTGCTAACTACAATCTTCTCTTCTGTATCTGATATTTTTTTCTCACATTGGCTCATTCTGCTGCATATACTTTCAGTGAAATTTTTAATTTCCTGGAAATCTGTTTGAATCTGTTTCATGGATTCTATTTCTTTCCTAAATTGGACATTCATTGTTTACATCATTTTCTAAGCACCTCTTTTTAAATTGATATCTGCTCTAGAGTCACCCTTTCGTTATTGCACCATCTCTGTACTTCAGAGAGTCCAGATGGGGACTTTTGAATTGTTCCATCTCATTGTCCCCCTGTGTTTACCTTTTGTGAACTGAAAGCCTGGAATTGCATTTTGTTTCTCATCTTGCTGAAAGTCAGAGATTGTCTTCTCATTTTTAATTTTTTTTAAGTTTAATTCTGGATTGATGCTTGTAAATTGCTTATGGCAGGTAGCTTTATTGCCAGTATTAAAAACCCTTAGGAAATGCTACTGCTCAGAGATGTCTTCTGGGTGTAGCTGGTTCTTGAATTTTGAGTCTGTTACAAGATCCTAGCTCTTCAACTTATTGAGGATGAGAAGTTGCTGCCTATTTGGCTCAGCCCCTGGTTCTTTGGCACTGGCATCTAATATTGTTTATGATCCTTAGGCAGTCTCAGTGTTGACATACCAGGAAGAACAACTGATTAGAACAATTATGTCACCTTGGCTAAAGTACTACAATCAGCAATAGCAATAGCATCAAACAGCCTAGAAAATGACATACCATGGCAACTGTTAATTTGCCACCTTTATCCATTTGAACTAGATTTGTGGTTATATAACAAAATCTAAAACAAGACAATTGTATACAGTAAATATGCTTCAATATGGCCATTTTATCCTTAGGGCAGAAAATTTAAAAGGGTCTGGTGGGGGACTGAGAAATAGAAGAGGAAGAGATTAGAAGTGAGGCTGGAGGAAGATTATGTGAACTTTGGGAAACTGTTGAAGAGGACAGGAGGGGGCTGGGGATATAGCTCAGTGGCATAAGCACCTGCCTGGCAAACGCAAGGTCCCGAGTTTGATTCCCGGTACCACAAAAAAAAAAAAAAAAAAAAAAGAAGACAGGAGGGAAAGAGAGAAGGAGTAAATAAAAACAACAGAACAAAACAGAAAACTAGAAGTAGTGTTCCCACTCGTATAAAAAGGAACAAATAATCAAGAAAAGAAAAAGAAAAACAACAAAACAAAGAAAAAAGCAAGTAAAGAGACAAAGGAAGAAAAATAATACTCACTTCAAGGTGTGTCTCTGCTATCACTGGTATACAGAGTAGGCAGACAGAGCCCACATCTGTGTTGGTTAATCCCCGCAAGCCAGCCAGATTTCCAGAGGAGTAATGGATAACCCCAGCAGCCCTGCACCTTTATTTTCACTGAAATTGAGGGCTTTTTTTTGGCTGGAACCCAATTTGTTCAGTCTGCAGCAGGCTTGAACTCAGCTCCCGCTGGTTTAAACTTGGCTCCTTGCCTGCCAGTTTGAACTTGGTTCTGCCTCTCCCTGACACTGGGAACTGCTAGATGTAGCAAACCTGGAGCTGCTCTTGAGTTTCAAGCTCAGTGGGCGCCTCTCCAAGATGGCTGCTGGCCAGTCACCCTCTCCTGAGGGATGTCTGAACCCAAATAACTCACCAGCCACCCCAGTCAGCTGTGTGCACTGCTCCATTTCATTGGTGTATTTCTCTGTGGAGGCCTCTGGGTCACCAGTAGTCACCATGTGTCTGCAAGTTTGAGCTGCCCCTCCCAAGCAGTGAGTCAGGGCTTGGGAAGAAAGCACTGCTTGCCACCTCCTTCTGTGTTGAGGTCTCTCTCTTTACTCTCCCTGTGGGATTTAACTCTCACTTTAGACCCTCCTTCTCCTCCTCACATTGCTATATTCCCACATTTGGACACCAGATCTTAGAGAGGCTGCTTCTGTGCTATTCACCACTCTGCCATCTTTCCAGAAGCTGCCACCATTGTTTCTGCAGAGAAAGCTGCTGTTTATCTTATTGAGGAACTCTGGTAAGAGATACTTCCGTGTTGCTACTTTTAAGGTTTTTGTCTTTATTTTTTAGCATTTTGATTATAATGTGTGTATTAATCAGCTTTCCCCATGTTTCACATACTACTCAACACTCAAGTTAAAAGAGCAGAGTTTTTTTGTTTTGTTTTGTTTTGTTTTTTGGTACTGGGAATTGAACTCAGGATTTTGCACTTGCCAGCCAGGCGCTTGTGCCACTGAGCTGTATCCCTGACCCAAGAGGAGAGATTTAATTTGACTCATGTTTTAACATGATTCAGACCATGGTCAGTTGTCTCATAGCAGAAACATCATGGCAGAAGGGCACGGTAAAAGCAAAACTTTTGGCAACTGGAAAGCAGAGCCAGGTAACAGCACTGGAAAGGAGGGAGCAAGGGACTAAATGTAGTATCTAGGGTCATGCCTCCATGACATACTGAGAAGTGTGTCCCACCAATCCCCTGGGAAGTTCCTAACCCAGTCAGGTGGACACAACGGAGCTTAAAGGTCACAGTGTGTCTAGGTGCAAATCTCTGGGTTTGTCCTAGTTAGTATTAAACTTTCTGGATGTGTAGTGTAGATTGTTGAGAAGTGTCTGACTGTTATTTCTTTAAGTATTCCTCTGGCCCTTTTTTCTCTTCTTCTCTTATAGGACAACCAGTATATATTTGTTGTCATGCTTGATGGTGTCCTATTGGTCTCCAGGCTTTGTTCATTTTTCTGGTTTTTTTTTCCCTTTTAGTTATTTAGTCTTGATAATTTTGACATGGTTTCAAGTTCATTGATTCTTTTTCTGCCCAATCAGATCTGCTGTAAATCCTTTCAGTTGATTTTTAAATTTTGTTGGTGTGCTTTTCAACTCTCAAAGTTTGATTGGTTCCTTTTCTTTTTTTGTTTTTTTGAGATGGGGTCTTGCTATTGTAGTTCAGGGTTGGCTTGAACTGAGTATGTAGCACTGGCTGACCTTGAACTTGCAGTGATACTCCAGCCTCAGCCTCCCAAGTGCTGGGATTATAGGCATACTCCACCATGTCCAGTGCTTGATGGCTTTTTATAATTTGTCTTTCTGTTGATACTCTAAACTTGACGTATTGTTTTATTTTTGTTTAGTATTTTAGATATGATTTCCTTTGCTTTTTAAAACTTATTTAAAATGGCTGATTTAACTGGATGTTGTGCAATATGTCTGGAAACCCAGCACTCCAGGAGGTTGAGGCAGGAGGAGGGCAAATTCAAGTCCAGCCTGGGTAACTTAGTGACTTAGCAATACTTTGTCTCAGGGTTTGTGGTGTAGCTCAGTATGAGGGCTCTGGGTCAGTCCCCATTACTGCAAAACAAACCACCTGATTTAAACATGATCTGTTAATATATATAAAGTCTGGGCTTCCAAAAAGGAGTTCTTTTGATTACCATTTTTCTTGTCATAGGTTGTAGAGTCTACTTCAAAGTAATGTTGATACTGCTTCATGTGTAGTATAAGAAAAATACCCTTATGGGCTGGGGATATAGCTTAGCAGCACAGCGCTTAACAGGCAAGCACAAGGTCATGAGTTCGATTCCCAGCACTCCCCCCCAAAAAAACCCCTTATAATAGTGTACTTCTGTGTCTTCCCTCCTGGCCATTTCCGTATTCTGGTCGTATAGGTTACTTGTAGATCTAAATTGCACAGTTTAAAAACTTTTTTTGGCTTTTACATAGTTGGTTATCTTTTAAAACTATTTAAATAATTAGCAGAAGAGGACTTTTATCTTTACCAACAGTTACCATTTCTGGTGTTCTTCCTTCCTTTGGCATATCTAGATTTCTGTCATACTCCGTCTGGATGTCTAGACAGGTCTGCTGCTGATGAGTTCTTTCAGCTTTTGTATTTCTGAGAAAGTTTTTGTTTGTTCTTGGTACTAGGAATTGAACTCAGGACCTTGCGCTTGCCAGGCAGGTGCTTGTGCCACTGAGCTACATCCCCAGTCCCCTGAGGAGGTTTTTTTTCACCTTCACTTTTTAATTTTGTGACTCAGGATTGAACCCAGGGCCTTCATGTTCAGCTAAATCCCTCTCCCTCCCTTTTCCTTTCCCTCCATACCTCTTTTTGTATCCCTCTTTTTATGTCTTTGTTTCTTTTCATTTTGAGACAGTCTCACTAAGTTGCTAAATTGGGCTCAAACTTGTGATCATCTTGCCTTATCCTGTCAGAGTAATAGGATTACAAGCATGAACTACCATTTCTGACTGCCTTCATTTTTGAGAAATATTCTATGGGAGTGTAGAGTTCTTGGTTGATAGTTTTTCTTTCTTTTCCATTTATCATATTATTCCCTTATCTTCAGGTTTCAGTAGTTTTAAGTGAGAATTTTGTTGTCTTTGTTCTTTTACACATAGGTGTCCTTTTCCTCTGGTTGCTTTTAAGACTTTGTCTATATCACTAGTTTTAAGTAGTTTGTTAATGATAGGCCTTTGTGTAGTTCTTTTAGCTTCGTGGATCTATGTATTAATGGTTATATTACAGTTTGTAAACTCTTAAGTCACACTTTGTTTTTCTCTTCTCATCTTTGAAAATACCTCTGATATAGCCAGGTGTGGTGGTGCACAGGGTGTAATCCTAGCCCTCAGGAGGCTAAGTCCGGAGTGTGGCTGTGAGTTTGAGGTCAGGCTGCGTGAGCTACACAGTGATTTCAAGCCAGGCTGAACTACAGAGTGAGACCCTGTCAAAAAATAAATAAATAAAGCTCTTGGTGACATATATTATATCCTCACGCTTTTGTTTTCAGCAGTGTCTCCTTTTTTCCCCTGGTGTTTTGGGATAAGGTCTCACTATGTAGCCCAGGCTGGCCTTGAACTTCCAGTGATCCCTTTGCCTCAGCCTCCCACGTGCTGAGATTACGGGTGTGTGCTATCACACCTGGCTCCTTGACTTTTTCTTCTGCAGCTTCTAATCAGTTTTTAGTTATATAGTTGTTATGTAGTATATTTTATCTCTAACCATTCAGAGGACTTTTAAACTCTACTAACATGCTAACTTTTCCATGTTTTTTTTGCATATATGGAATATAGTTAAGTGTCTCTTTACTAATCCTATAATTTATATCATTCCTCAGTCATTTATTTACTTATTTGGTATTGGAATTGAATCCAGGGCCTCATGCAAACTACCCACACTATCAGTGAGTTAACCCCAACCCCTCTCTGTCTTTTCATTGTGAAACAAAAGTAGATTTACAGAAAGTTGCCAAAAAAAAGTACAGCCATATCCCAGTTTCTCTCAGTGATAATACTGAGTAACTCTATCATACAGTATTAAAGATAGGAAATTTATATTAGTAAAACCTACATTCTGTTTTGATTTGATCAGTTTTATACATGTGTGTATACATTGGTAGTTATCATATGTGAATTTTTTTTTTTTTTTTTTTGTGCCGAGAATTGAACTTTGGACCTTGCCAGGCAGGCATTTGTGCCACTGAGCTATATCTCTGGCCCCATATGTGAATTTTTATATTCTCTATCAAGATAGAAAACAGAGCCAGGCATGGTGGTGCATGCCTGTAATCCCAGCACTCAGGAGGCTGAGACAGAAGGATCGTTGTGGGTTTGAGACCAGCCTGGGCTATGGAGTGAGCTCAAGGCCACCCTGAACTGCATAGCGAAACCCTGTCTCAAAAAACAAAACAAAACAAAAAAAAACAAGATAGAAAACAGTTCCATCCCTAGAAGGACCCTTTCTGTTGATCTTTCGTAACCATACTCACCTCTATGTACTCCATTCTCCCAACATATATCCCTAGATATGGAAATCATTAGTATGTTCTCTATAATTGTACTACTGTTATTTAAGGATGTTAGGTAAATTGAATCATATAGTATGTACAACTAGGTTTTTTCCCTTTGGAGATTGGCTTTTTTTTTGGTCTTTTTAAGGCAGGGTCTCACTGTGCAGTTCAGGTTGTCCTTGAGCTCACTTTGTAGCCCAGGCTGGCCTCAAACTTGAAATGATCCTCCTGCCTCAGCCTCCCAAGTGCTGGGATTATAGGCATGTGCCAGCACACCCAGCATAAATTTTTAAAAAGGTCAAATGGGAACCAAATAGAACTTGGACAAAGAGATACTTACATTTTTCAGTGTCTAGTGAAGCCTAACTAGTTTCAGAAGTTTGCAGATCAATCAGGTACAGGCTTAGAGCTGGAAATAGGTCAGCTACTATAGCACAAGATGATGGTGTGAAAAGATTTTAGTGACAGCTTGTGCATAATATATTCTTGTTGCAGGGTTTTCTTTGGATGTATTGCTAAATTCAGGGTGTCATGTGCTTTTTCTCTATTCTTAACTTTCTATTCTTTTTCTGAAAAGAATGGCCACAGCCGGGTGTGGTGGTGCATGCCTGTAATTCCAGCACTCGGAAGGCTGAGAGAGGAGGATCATTGCGAGTTCGAGGCCAGCCTGGGCTATAAAGTGAGTTCAAGATCAGCCTGAACCACATAGTGAGACCCTGTCTCAAAAAGACAAAAAAAAAAAAAAAAGAACAGACACATTAGCTGGGTGTGTTAGTACATACTTGTAGTCTCAGCATTTGGGAGACTGAGGCAGGAGGATCGCCGCAAGTTCTAGGTAAGACTGGACGACATAGTGAAACTATGCTTCAAAAAAACAAGCTACTCCCACTCTTTGTAAAAATATTTATAAGAATCATAATTTGTATATTTAAAGGGTAGAACTGGCTAGTTAAAGAATCCTTTCTATTCTAAGTGCATCTAGCTAGGCAGTTCTTTAATTGTTTTTTGTTTGGAGTTTACATAAGAATTTGATGTATGTAAAGTAGAATTTCTTAAAGATTTATCTCCATATTTCAAGCTGCTGTTACCTGTGTAAAATGGCATTGCTAGAGGACCACTCAAACATCTGAAGAAAACATTTTTTTGGAGTTACTTTCTGGGATTAGGTCACATTTTGGTAATTGGGTGACTTTGAGCTCTGAGAATCTTCTGAGGGAGCTGCTTCAGATTGTGCCAGTCTCATCATAAAATTTTACTTCTGTTTCCAGTCTGTTGCCTCTGCTGATGAACCAAGAGTGGGCGTAGCTTGGTATATTAGTCAGCTATTTTTGACAGTGTCTATCATGATCCCTTGGGAGTGGTTATTTAGTAATTATTTGTTGGATGAGTGAATGCCTCTTCATTGAGTTACTGCCTTACTCCCTTCTTGTATTTCATCTAGGATTTTCCCTTTTTTTTTTTTTTTTT
>NW_004955458.1:5073121-5092841 GCF_000276665.1 Chinchilla lanigera | reverse complement strand
TTTTTTTTTTTTGCATTTCTGTCCTTTTAGTTCCTTCTTTTTTTTTTTTTGTCTCTTTTAGATGGTCTCACTGTGCAGTTCAGGTGGGCCTTGAGCTCACTTGGTAGCCCAGGCTGGTCTCAAACTTGCAACAGTCCTCCTGCCTCAGCCTCCCGAGTGCTGGGATTACAGGCATGAAGTTCCTTCTTTCTTTTTCATTTTCTGTGGAGGGCAAATGAGGAAGGCAAAGGTGACGAACCATTCTGTTGTTTATACATAATATTTCTCCCTGCCATTTATTGCTAGTACAGATTTGGATTTTTTCTCTGTGTCAAAGCTCTGACCTACTTTTTTTAGTGATGCTGTGTTTTATTTTTCATTTTAATTTCTCATTTCAATAATCTTTCTTCTCCCTGTGGAAGTCAGTCTCTCTCTCTCTCTCTCTGTCTCTCTCTGTCTCTCTCTCTAGTACTTGGGATTGAACTCAGCACCTTCACACTGAGCTATATACTTACCCCTTCTTTATTTTGAGACAAGCATTTGCATGTTGCTAAGTTGCCCAAACTTGGCTCAAACTGGTGATACTCCTGCCTCAGCTTCCCAGAGTGCCAGACTCACAAGTATGCACCACCGCACCTTGCTCCTTTTTTTTATACATTAAATACTGGTATTAACTGAAGCCTCTGTTTTTCTTCTAGCCTATTGCTCTGCCACTGTTCTTAAATGCATTTTTCCTGTAGCCCTGTTTGAAATCCATGCTTTCAACTCCCAGAATTTAGTAGTATGGAGTTGTAGTCCCAGACATGTAACTCTTTCTTGAACACTTTGATTTCGTCAAACCATGGACAGATCACAAGATTGGTTTTTTGTTTTTGTTTTCCTTCCGGTACCAGGAGTTGAACTCACGACCTTGCACTTGCCAGGCAGGCGCTTTTGCCGCTGAGCTAAATCCCCAGCCCCCAATAATATTACTAAATTTTTTTGAAGAAACTTTTTTTTTTTTTTTCCAGTACCAAGAATCGAACTCATGACTTTGCGCTTGCCAAGCAGGCGCTGTGCCACTGAGCTAAATCCCCCAGATCACGTGATATATTAAATAGAACTTTAAACCTGGGCATGGTAGCTCATGCCTATATTCCCAGCACTGGGAGGTTGAGGCAGGAAAACTGCCACAGATTCAAGGCCAGCCTGGGCTACAGAGTGATTTCAAGGCCAGGTGGAACTACATAGCAAGACCTTGTCTCCTAAATAAATAAATAAAACAACCTTATCATCTTTCTTTTTAGACTGTTTTCTTCACTAGTATTCCCCTCCTAGTGAGTAGAAATACTATCCATCCAGTGCTTCTCAAATTTTTTTGGTATCAGAAGTCTTATATACTCATAAAAACGGTTGAGGTTTCCAGAGAGCTTTTAGGTGGTTTATACCTATAAATATTAATGTATTAGAAATTAAAACAGCTGGTTGTGGTGACACATGCCTATAATCCCAGCACTTGGGAGGTTGACACAGGAAGATCCCTGTGAGCTGGAGACTAGCCTAGGGTACGTAGTGAATTCAGGGCCAGTTTAAACTAGGGTACGTAGTGAATTCAGGGCCAGTTTAAACTATGTTATTACGAAGACCCTGTCTCAAACAATAAAACAAAAGTTAGAACAGAGAAATTTAAAAACATTACTTGTTTGATCCCTGGCTCTGAAACAAAACAAAGCAACAAGAAGAAAAAGGAGACAATAAACCCATTATATGTTAACATAAAAGTAAACTTTTTTACTAGTACATTTTGCAGTACATCATGAACACATTCATTGTAGGTCATTGCTACATGTTCTTTTATGTTCTTTTATGTTCCCTCGCCTCCTTCTTCCCTCCTCTTTGCTTTACGAGACAAGCTCTCCTGATGTAGCCCAGGCGGCCTTAAACTCAAGATCCTCTTGCCTCAGCTTCCCAAATGCTGCCATGTGCCACCATGTCTAGCAAAAGCACATTTTTATAAAAAGTAACTTTTTTTGCCGAGTGTGGTGGCGCACGCCTGTAATCCCAGCACTCGGCAGGCTGAGGCAGAAGGATCACTGTGAGTTCGAGACTGGGCTACAAAATGAGCTCAAGGTCAGCCTGAACTGCATAGCAAGACCCTGTTTCAAAAAGATCAAAAAAAAAGAAAAGAAAGAAAGAAAGAAAAGAAAAATATAGTGAATGTTTAAATATTTAAAACATTATTACAGTAAAAGATACATTGCTTTTATGCCCCCTCTATATTCCCTGCTTCAAAGACACTTATTCTATCATTTTTGCTACTTTCTGAAGCATTTTTGGAGGTCCTCTTTTGTGTGTTTTATTTCACTCTATGGTTGCCTTGCTGCCCTGAATCAATTCAAATGTTTACCTTTTGTGGTGGCCATCTTGACTTTGGTGAAGAGCCGGAATTTGCACAGGACCAGGTCCAGTTAGTAAGATTGATGAGGAGACACCATGCTGCTTTTATGGGCCTGCCTGTTCATTAGATGGCACTTGGCAGTAGCATTCACTATATTTTTGATCACACCTCATAAAACTACTCAATAAGAGAACTTCTAGAGGTGCTTCAGAAAGCGGCAAGAATGATGGAATAAGTGTTTGAAGCAAGGGGAAGTATTTTCAGGGGGATTGATAGCAGTGTGTCTTCTCTGTCAGATTTTTATTCTTACTGGCATTCTGTTTTCAGGATGAACCCTAATTTGACATGTTGGAATAATAAAATGGCCTGGCATTCAAAACCATGACAGGAAACAGAATTAATTACCCAGATGAATCTGTCCATTTGTTTTGTCTTCTGTTTTTATGTTGGCTGTGCTGAGGATCAAATTCAGGGCCGTGCACACGCTAGGCAAGTGCTGTAACTACTAAGCTATATATCCAGCCCAAATCTGTCAATTTTTAAATCTGAATAGAAACCACAAGAGCTTTTTTGTACCGTCACACTTATTTTGCATAGCACTTAGAAGCTCCCGTGGTGTACAGGAGCCACAGCCTACTGCAATGGGATGTTGCATTAATTCAAACTGAAGGAGTAATAGCTGGGAGAAGAAGTAATTGGAGGACACCAGTGATGAGGTTTTACAAACCTTTAGGCCAAAATATCCAAAAAATCATTATACATGTATCTGTTGCTAAGAAATCAAAATTCTTTGACATTCCAAAATCAAAAATAAGGGGCTGGGGATTTAGCTCAGTGGCACAGCGCCTGTCTGGCAAGCACAAGGTTGTGAGTTCGATACCCGGTACTGGAGAAAAACCAAAACCAAAAAAAAAAAAAAAAAAAAAAATCAAAATCAAAAATAAGCATTACCATGTTTTAAGACTTAAGGCCCAAGTGCTATTTTCTTATCTTTTTCAGTTTAGCTTGATAGCTTTTTTGACTCCAAGATAGAATAGTGATGTTTGATGTACTCAAGTTATAGCCAACGTGTATGAATTCTTTGATTAGACTTTTTAAAGTACTTAGGCTTGAGTCTAGAACCTGAAGATTTTCAATTATTTGTGAAACACTAATTTTTCCTGTTGAGAGGTAATGTATTTTATCATTAAACCTTTTCTCTGACAAGAAGATCATGTCTGGATAGCTTAAGACGAACTTCTGTACCTCTTCTTCAGTACATCCAAAGGAAAACAGCTTTTCTTTAATATTTGTGTAGTTTCTTTTGACACAGTCATTGGAAAGGTCTAGGATTCTAGCTCCTGAACCACATATCAGAATCAGCAGTTCGTCCTTGTTCAAGGTGAAAGTTGACTGTAAAAATTCAATGTTAGCTTTCACTCGCTTGGTGCTCTGAATTAAGATGAAAGGGTTTTTGAAAATTACCTTTCTGACAAAATCTGTGGGGTCATTATAACTCAAAGACAAACAGACTTCATGCAGTAATTCAACTGTGTGCTTATTCAGACCAAGAGTATCAGAGAAGGTACGAGGGGTATTGGTCAGTAATCGACAAAGGCCTTTAAGGGTCAATCCAACTGAACAGAGGAAATTTATATTTTTCTCCAAGTCTTCATTGTTCCTGGACCGAAAAAATGATTCAGGAGAATGTTCCAGAATATTCACAATTTCAAGGTCTGATGTGATAGTCTTTCTCCATAGATCCCACCATTTTGAAAGACTTCAGTCTTTCTTGATATACTAGCAATCACTTCTTTGCTAGCTCCTTTGGACTGAAGGAACATCTGCAGGTCCTGCTTATTAGTAAGCATCCTATTAAACACTCCAGGCTGTTGTTTCTTAGCCATGTCAGTATCAACTCCCATAGTAAGTAAGTTGTTCAGCAGGTCTTTATTCTCCAAAGGCTCACTGTCTACATTATCATGTTTCACATCAAAAAGCCTAAATGAAATGGGTCTGAGGAGGATTTCTGTTGAATATTGGATCATCCAATATCTTGAACCCAAAAGAAAGTTACTTCTCGTATGCTAGAGGTTTCTTGATGCCATAATGGTCAGGTAGCCCAGATCTTTCAGAATGCTATGCTCTCAGAGGTGCCTCCCATTTCTGCCTCTGGTATCAGCAATGTGTCTTTACTGTAATAAATTTTTAAAAATTTGAACATTCACTATGTATTTTGATCACACCTGATATTTGTCCTTGACAGTCAAGCTTCAGCATGCTTTCTTCTTCGAAGCCTTTCCTCTGGGCTGTTTAGATGCCTGCCTTCTGTTTCCATTTAGCCTTGTGAGTAACTCTAGATACCACTTAACACATTATAGTTTTTTTCTGTTTTTATTTCTAATACATTATAATTTACTTGTCAGAAAACTTTATTTTTTCCATTGCATCCCAGAATTTTTGTCACTAAGAGAAAAATGCATATTGAGGCTGTTAAAAATCTAACGTCCCTCTATGCCAGTGATGGTGAGCCTTTTAGAGCTTTCAGTGAAAATAAACAGCCCACTGCAGCACCAGTGCCATAGGTTTGCACCAATTGCTTAGGCCTTCTTATAGTACTGTTAATTCTAGGCAAGCAGGACTATTAGTTTGGAGGCTTTTAACAATGATTATATTATTATTTTATATATATATATGTGTATATATATATATATATATATTTTATTAATTCTTGTGGGACTTAAAAATAATGACCCCATTGGGAATGGTGGTATTCACTTGTAATCCTAGCACTCAGGAGGCTGAGGCAGGAGGTTTGCCATAAACTCAAGGCCAGTCTGCGCTACATGGTGAGACCCTGTCTCAGAAACCAACCAAACAACCAAATAAAAAAATACAATAATGACCCTGATCTTGTTGAATTAGTTTAGTAAAAATAACAACAAAAAATAGCTAGCTTGGTGGGGGTTTTTTGGGTTTTTTTGAGATAGGGTCTCACTGTATAGTTTAGGCTGGTATTGAACTCACCACTGTGTAGCCCATGCTGGCCTCGAACTTACAGTGATCCTCTTGCCCCAGCCTCCTGGGTGCTAGGATTATGGGCATGTGCCACCACTCCTGGCTAGTTAGCATTTCTTTAAATGCCTTCTGTCTAAGCAACCTGTATAGTAAGTACCTCATTTGATCTTTACAGCTCATATAGTAGTTACTGTTATCTTTGTTTTACATGTAAGGGCAACTGAGGCACTAAGTTAATAACTTGCCTCAAGACTACTCATCTTATAGTGCTGTAGCTACAAGATCACTTAACAACTGTACTGTACAGAATTCTTTACCCAAGAGCCTATTGTTAAATTCCTTGTTAGGATAAAATACCTAGAGGGAAAATGATATGGCGCAATTCTGATGTGGTTAGGAAAAATGTGACTTAGTATGGATTTTAGAAAACATCTTTTCTTTTTTCTTTTCTTTCTTTCTTGCTTGCTTGTCTGTCTCTGTCTGTCTGTCTGTCTTTTTGAGACAGGGTCTCACTCTGTGATTTAGGCTGTCCTTGAGCTCACTTTGTAGCCCAAGCTGGCCTTGAACTCAAAACAATCCTCCTGCCTCAGCCTCCTGAGTGCTAGGATTACAGGCGTGCACCACACACCCGGGTCCTGGACTTCTCCCTATATGCCCTCATGTTTGGCATTTAAAACCAGAGTTCAGGGGCTGGGGATTTAGCTCATTGGCACAGCCCCTGCCTGGCAAGTGTGAGGTCGTGAGTTCGATTTCTGGTACCGGAAAAAAAATAAAACCAGGATTCAGTAAAATTTGGTTAATTGAATTATCCCAGTTTCCTCTGGTGAGATTATATATGAAATTACTGAGTAGTATTAGTATCATTTTATGGACAGGTGAAAAAGTTGAAGAGAGCAGAAATGTGTGTTTTTGATTTGCTTGTTTCTTTGCCTTTTTGAGACGGGCTCACTGTGCAGTTCAGGCTGGTTTTGAGCTCACTTTGTAGCCTAGGCTGGTCTCGAACTTGCAATGATCCTCCTGCCTCAGCCTCCTGAGTGCTGGGATTACAGGTGTGGACCACCACGTGAGCTCCATATTTGTTTTGTGGTTAATGAACATTTCCATCTCCAGAATTCTAGTCTTGTAAATCTGAAACTTTGTATTCACTATACGATAACTTCCCACTCCTCCCTTCCGTACCCTTGTAATCACTATTCTACTTTCTTTCTCTGAAACTCTTGACTACTCTGCCTTATATAAGTAGAGTTACACGGTATATCTTTTTGTGACAGGCTCATTTCACTTGCATAATGTCCCCAAGGTTCATCCATGTTGTAGCATATGTCAAAGTTTCTTTTCTTGTTAAAGCCTTATAGTATTCCATTCAATGTATATATTACCTTTTGATTATCCATTCATGGATCAATAGACACTTGAATTGTTTCCCATTTCTTCTTATTATTTGTTTCTTCTATGTAGACTAGGCTGGCCTTGCACTGGCTATGTACCGTGGGCTAGCCTTCAACTGGAGTTCCTCCTGCCTTTGCTTCTCAAGTGCTGGGTTTATAGGTGTGGAGTACTATACCCTGCTACTTCCACCTTTCAGCTGTTGTGAATAATATTTCTGTAACTGTGGAAGTGTAGTTTTTGAGACCCTGTTTTTAATTCTGTTACGTATATACCAAGCAGTGGCATTAATAAATTAGAACGTATGTTTTAGTGGGAGGAATGATTGTAAGAAAAGTACTACCAAGGCTGGGGATTTAGCTCAGCAGCACAGCGCCTGCCTGGCAAGTGCAGGGTTGTGAGTTCAATTCCCGGTACCAGAGAAAAACAAAACAAAATAAAAAAAAAAAAAAAAAAGAAAAGTACTACCAGTCTTCCATGGAATCATCAAAGGAAATCCCTAAATTGACATGCATGAACAGGTATATCTTGGTTGCAGTTTCTCTGAAATTGGCTCTATTTTTTTGTCCTTTTTTGCTCCCTTTTTTCCTCTATAGTAGGGAGTAGAATGATGGTAGAAAATATAATAATAGCTTTAGTTTTTCTTATATTTGCTGTTAACTAGGCCCCCTACAAAATTATTTAATCACATTAAAATCTTGTGAAGGAGATTTTAACTTACAGTTCAATAAAGTGAGGTCTAGAAAGTGGCTGCTTATATAAATTCATAGAGTGCAGGTTGTGGTGTTGGCACACACCTATAATCCCAGCACTCAGGACGCTGAGGCAGGAGGATTGCTGCAAGTTCAAGACCAGCCTGGGCTACAAAGTGAGCTAGCTGCAGGCTAGCCTAAACTGCATAGTGAGACCCTGTCTCAAAAAGGTCATAGAGTTTGTGGGTGATGGGTTTAGGTAGGTATGGCCCAGATAAGTTAAATCCCAGAAGAGAGGTAGGGACTTCAGGTAGGTATGCCTCCTTGGTTCTATGGCTATCTTCCCTGATGGATGGGCAGATCAGAGGAGATTCATAGCAGTTCTGTCTGTACAGCCAGAATAGGACCCTTGTACTACAAGCAAGAGTGGTACTGTCATACTGGCACTGGGACTCAAAGTCAGGTCCACTTGACTATCTCTTGTCAGTAATGAGAAAGCTTAGAGTTACGGAGTGGGGAAATGATGGCATACTCTATATGAGGAGGGATGGAAAACATCGTCTGACAATGTTATGTGATACTTAGAGAAGGACTCCACATGGGCCATGCTTTAAATGAACCAGTCCGTTTCTTCTTTGTAAATATATAACCTAGAGAATGTAAGAATTGAAATGAAACTTTATATTTTTTTTGTGAAGTTTAAATTGAATAAATTATAAGACATAGTCAATATTCTAAAGATAAGTGAGGCTGGGGATAGTGGTGCACACCTGTAATCCCTGCACTTGGAGGCTGAGGCAGGAGGATCACCACAAGTTGAAGGCCAGCCTGGGCTACAAAGTGAGTTCAAGGCAAGTCTAAACTACATTGCAAGACCCTGTCTCAAATAAGGGGAAAGGAGGAGGTGAGGCATGGTCTTGTTTGTAGATTGGCCTATAGTTTATATGGAACAGAAATTTCTTTGGTATTATTTGTTTTGTTTAGCCAGAATAAAGTAATACATAAAAAGATGAGATTATGGTTTCTTCTATATTTCATATTATACTTTTATAAGCAGATTAGTCATTAAGAGTTATCTTACAGCTTGGCATGGTGGTGCATGTCTGTCATTCCAGCACTTGGAGGAGGCTGAGGCAGGAAGATGGATTACCATGAGTTTGAGGCCAGGTTGGGCTACATAGTGAGTTGAAGGCCAGCCTAAACTGCATAGTGAGACCCTGTTTCAGAAAAATAAAAGAGTTATCTTAAATGGTCTTAAAATATTTAGTTGATCCCATGCTTATAAAGAGAGTGATATACATATTTTGATGGCATTGGGAAATTAAAATACAGAATGCTACTTTATCATACACATTGTTAATTTGTGGAATGTATCTTGGTTGTGATCATTCTTGTAGTCCTTAAGATACCTGTTTTAAGACTGATGATTCTTTATTAGACCCTGTATTTGAAACTTTTTGTTTTTTTGTTTTTTTTTTTTGTTTTTCTCCGGTACCAGGAACCGAACTCAGGACCTTGCGCTTGCCAGGCAGGCGCTTTGCCGCTGAGCTAAATCCCCAGCCCCTGTATTTGAAACTTTTTGATGTTGTTATTACACTGGGATTGAATCCCTGTAATCTACAGTATATGGGAGGCAAGTACTCTAGCACTGATATATAACCTCAGCCCTTTTTATTTTTTATTTGAAACAGTCCCAATAAGTTGCCCAAATTACATGTGATCCTCCTGCTTCAGCCTCTCTCTTTTTTTTTTTTTGGCCTCTCTCTTGAAATGCTCTTGAGTAGGTTGAAACCTGTACAGTCCATGTGAATCCAGGATTTTGGACTATCTTCATATAATTATAAATTTGTCAAGCTGGCGTGGTGGCACATGCCTGTAATCTCAGCACTCAGTTTGAGGCAGGAGGATTGCCATGAGTTCGAGACAGACTGGGTTACATAGCAAGACCCTGTCTCAAAAAAAAAACAAAAAAAGAAAACAAAAATTTTCAAAAACAAAGAAAAAAATTTAATCAGTTCTGTTACAGTTGGAGTTTAATTTAAATCTGGGAAGACCATAGTCATACCTTTCATACTACCTTTTGTATCGATGAATGAAAACCTTACGTTGTTGCATTATGTGTTGTTGTATTATGGAACACAATCTTATGTGTTGCATTATAAGATGTTAAAAGTAGACAAATTAATAGAAAAATCTTGAGCACTGTGTCTCTTAGTGATTGTATCAGTCAGGGTTTTACTGGAGAAACATATAACACAAGATGTACAAATGCATAAGAAATTACAAGACTGACTTACGACCCTGACTGTTGCAGAATTTGGTACCAGGAGTGGTTCTAGAGAAACAGATTATAATGATGGCATTCCTTAATGGCTTTAGGGGTTCCTGGAGTTGGCTTTGCAATTTGATGAGATCTGAAGACACCATGGTCTCTCCTCCCACTTCTGTGGGGAATGCTGATAATCCTGGGTGTGAACTGTTTAACATATTATGCTGTGTAGATCCATTTGATTATCCTGATTCACCACCTGTGAGATGTCAGGAATTTAGTGATGCCGTACATGAAAATTTTGAATTTCTTTGGCAGAGTAGGAAATATAATGATGCTGGCTGGTTGGTCTTGGCCTCATTGGACAAACTTGTAAAGGAAAATAAGGAGCTCAAAGATTCAAATTCCCGTCTCTAGTCACAGATAAGAAATTTAAAAGTTTCTAAGTATGTCTTGAAGGAAAATCTCCTTTCTTTTAGCCACAGAACTGAGATTGCAGAAACCCAGATGCAGTCTCTCATAATTTGATTGGCTGAACTGCAACGTAAGTTTAACACTCAGCCTCGAAGGGTATCTGAGGCAAAGGTGAGGGCACTGGTCGAAAAAGTATGGGATCCCATAAACTGGGATGGAGATGTGTGGAAGGATCCTGATGCCCCCACTCCCAGTACCAAATTCTGTATCAGTCAGGGTTTTACTGGAGAAACAGATATAACACAAGATGTACAAATGTAAGAAATTACAAGATTGGCTTACGCGTGTCAGCCAGAGAGTTGTATGAGGAAGCCTGCAGAGGGTGTCTGCACACTGAAGACCGAAGGAATGATCTAGGGGAAATGCTAGATGTCAGATACGCGAAATTCATGTTCTCCAAAGATGAAGAATGAATTCTAAGAACAATGGAGGTTAGGAGTAGAAAAATTTGCTGAAGAAGAGGAATGGGGGAATGGGGAATTGGAATAGCTCCTGAGAGACAGGAGGGGTCCCGGATGGGTTGTTTGTTTGTTTTTTGTGGCAATTACAGCAATTTCCTTTTGTTCACGATCTCTTTTCTTTTTTTGGTACTAGGAATCAAACTCAGGACCTCCCGCTTGCCAAGCAAGTGCTGCCCTGCTGAACTATATCCCCCATCCCCGAGGCAGTTCTTGTCCTGAATTATTTATCATTTGAAGCTGAGTAGAGAAGGTTTTTTTTAAACTATTGCTCATTAGAACCCGTGTTTCTGTCTTCAGTTTGGCTGACAGATTTGGTTCATGTTAAAGCTCACTGGCCTATCCTCCAAAGGCAGTGTGGGAGCAGCACATAATCAAATAATAGTAATTCAGACTTTTTATTGTTTTGTTTCAGGACAGAGAGAAGCTATGCCATGTTCTTCCTTTAGACTGGTCAAAGGAATTGTGTTATGCTAACTTTTCTAGTCACTGTTCTTTTTGTCTTTATAGTTGTTACTTTGGTATTGCTTAGTTAGGAGAGATGAAATCTCTATGAAAAGCACAACATTAAATCAAGGTTTCTTTTAGTTACTAATATGGCCTGGATATTTGCAGACACATTGAAATTCCCTGGTTTTGGAGAATTGGCTTATTTTGTTTGAGAGTATATTTTTTCTCATTGCTTATTCTTTCACCTTGGGCTTGGAAGAAAGATAGTAAAACCTAAGAGCAGTGTGAGTACTTTGAATGGCATTTCTTCCCATTTCTGTTTTTGCAGTGCAGCAGAACCAGTGTTCTCTTTTGTCTTAGTTCTGTTTCTCGTGCATCCTGTTTCATGAAGTTTTTTTTTCCTTGATATCACTATTTTTTTCTCTTAAATGTATTACACTACCACTTGTGTGCTCTTTACTTCTTTAAACAGCTAGCCCTTTCCTCTGACTGTAGCGAGAAGGGGGACCTGTCAGTCATTTGAACACTAACGAGTAAAACCTTGCTTTCCTGCCCTGCTGTGTTGACCATCGCTGAGTTGGGATTTTTTGTTTTGTTTTGTTTTTTGGGGTTGTTTAAGGAAGTGATAGTATTGGAGTAGTGATCTTTGTTTTGTGAACCACAAGCCTTTTGGTCTTCTCTTGTTGCTGCTAGTCAGTTTTACTGGCCCAGCAACTGGTAACGCACTGCCCAGTGATCGTCATTATTATTATCATTACCTTTACTGATAGTGACTCTCAGATGTACAGATCCCACGTTTCTCTTTAGGACAGTGTCACTCGCTGTTTTCCTCATTCATTGCTTTGGACTGTGCCAGACGAGGTAGACTAAATTTACTGTCCTTCCCTTTGTAAGTGTATTCCTTTGACTCCTTGAGAAATTGTTGAAAATTGCATTCTTTCAGAAACTTTCCATGATTTAGGCTTCCCAGCTTTTATTTGTATGCACTCTTATTTTTTGAATTTTTGAACCTTCTGTTTTGAAGGTACATGTGTTTTAAAGCATAATCCGTGTTCTCAAGGAGTTATGATCTTGCTGAGTGTGATTACATACAAATAAAAGCTGGGAAGCCTAAGTCATGGAAAGTTTCTGAAAGAATGCAATTTTTGCTAGGTTTTGTGGCATATGACTGTAATCCCAGCTCTCAGGAGGCTGAGGTAAGAGTGAGTTCAAGGCCAGCCTGGGCCACATGGGGAGACCCTGTCTCAAAAAAAAAAAAAAAAAACTATGGGGAAAAAAAAAGTGCAGTTTTCAACTGGATTTTTCCGGGAGTAAAAGAAATATATTCACAAACAAAAGGTCAAAATAATTTTTGGAGGGAGCAAAAACACAAGGATTTGCCACCGTGCCTGGCTAAATTTCATATATATAATTTTTTTTTTGTACCAGGAATCGAACTCATGACCTCCTGCTTGCCAGGCAGGTGCTATGAGCTGAGCTATATCCCTGGCTCACTTGTATTTTTAAAGTTCAGATTTTGATTGTAAGAGCAAGAGCAAGGGCCTTGTTTTTTATGGAGTTTTATGAACTATTGCACTTGCTTTTAACAATTGATCTCACCATGGTAGGCAGTCACTTGCCTCACTTGCAGATTCAGTGATGATAGGGCATTAGGATAAGGTTAGGTATAGGGGATTCTTTATTTTGTGTCTTTCAGAATGGTGAGAATATTGGCTTTAAAGTCTTACTTGAGATTATTATTATTATTATTTTGTCTTTTTGAGACAGGATCTCAGTGTACAATTGAGGCTGACCTTGAGCTCACTTTGTAGCCCAGGCAGGCCTCCAATTTGCAAGGGTCCTCCTGCCTCAGCCTCCCAAATGATGGGATTACAGGCATGTGCTACCACGCCCGGCTCTAGTACTGGCATATTAGAAGGATGGAAGGATGGGTTACTTGAGCTAAAGCCTATGCTTGATGGCCCATACAGTTTTATGTCCTTTTAATAAAACTGAGTTTACATCATTTACTATGAAAGTCTTTTAGGTGACTTTCTTTTTTTTTTTTTTTTTTTTTGGTCTTTTTGAGATAGGGTCTTGCTTTGCAACCCAGGCTGGCCTCGAACTTGCAACAGTCCTCCTGCCTCAGCCTCCTGAGTGCTGGGATTACAGGTGTGCACCACCACGCCTGGCCAGGTGACTTTCAATATCAGTTGCAGGACTGTTAACCTCATTTTTCCAATCTCCCACACTTTGCGTGGGAATTGGGCTTGCGTTAGAGAGTTTAATTCAGGTCTAGGGTTCCTGGCCTATAAAGAAATGAAGATATGAAGGCTGGGTGTTGTGGCACATGCCCATAATCTCAGCCCTGGGGAGGCTGTTGCAGGAGGATTGCTGTGAGTTTGAGGTCAGCCTGGACTACAAAGTGAATTCAAGGGCAGCCTGAACTGTATAGTGAAACCCTGTCTCAAAGAGAGATAACAACAAAGAAGAAGAAATGATATGTTTCCTTTTTTGTTGTCTTTTTTTTTTTTTTTTTTTTTTTTTTTTTTTTTTTTTTTTTTTGAGGAGGGCCTCCTGGGTAGTCCGAAATCAGACGGAGATTGCTTATGTAGCCCCGGCTGGCCTTGAATTCACAGAGACTCTCCTGTCTCAGCTTCCTGAGTGCTGGGATTACTAGCGCAGACCACCACATCTGGTTTGTTTCCTTTTTCTGACACTTTGTGATCATTTGATGATGTCCAGGTGCTTGGTGGGTATAGGGAGCGGAAAATGGAAATCAGGGCAGGAACAACAGAGTTCTTCATTGAAGGCTAGGGAAAAAAAGGAAAAAAAAATAGTTGAGATTAATTATTTGCATAATACTTCTTTGTTGGAATTAGATGACTATAAATTAATATCCTGGCCACTTTTGCTACCTTCTTACCCTCACTGTAGCCCTGTCAGGTAAATCTCAGTCCTGGCACTATTAATTGTGCAAAGTTAAGAAATACTACTCTGACTTGTAGGTCTAACTACAGAGTTTAGGGATCCCCAAGACTACCCTCATTCCATAATTCTCCAGAATGACTCACAGAACTAAGTATTTTTATTTACTATTATAAGTTTATTACAGCAGAAAAATACACATTAAAATCATCTAAGGAAAGAGACATATGGGTGGAGTCCAGGCGGGTTCCAAATGCTCATCTTCCAGTTCACATTTCCCAAGATTCATGGGGAGCGATCCTGTTAGTCGTGTATAGTGATACACATGGAGGGGCTGGGGATTTAGCTCAGTGGCACAGCACCTGCCTGGCAAGCATGGGGTCATGAGTTCAATTCCTGGTACCAAAAAAAAAGTAACACACATGGAATATTGCCAGTCAAGGAACTTACCTGAGTCTTGATATCCAGAGATTTTATGTAAATATAGTTGACTACTCAAATATTTGACCTTAGTCTCCAGGCCTTCCTGAGGTAAAACTAATATTGTGGTTCTCAAGAGAGACTGCCATAAATCACATTGTAATAGACTTTTACCAAGAGGACATTCCAAGAGTTTAAGATTATTTTCTGGGAACTCAGGACAACCTGCAGGTCTAGCTGATGGCTAGATCTCTCTTTGGGCAAGGGTAAATTTATTATTACACGGTGCTAGTTAAACTTTCAGTACCAAATAAGGGGAAGGGAATTAGTTTAAATTTGTTTTGAACTGAAAATTTATTTTATGCTCAAGAAGTTAATCTGTTTGTCCATCCATCCATCCAAATTGATGAACCTCCTAGGCATCTCAGAGAGGCAAACTCAACTCAACCCTGGCTTAAGAGAATCCTACCCCCGAGTCCCACCCTCACTCTCTCTTTTTTTCTGTTTTCCTCTCTTCCTCTCTCTTGCTACCCGCCTTTGTTGAATTCTTAAAGCTTGCCAACACATATAAACTTGCAGTGATGATAGCAAGAAATTCACAAAAGAAACAAGTCACTAGTTACTATGAACAAGTGCTAGCAGAAACAACTGATTCAGACCCACAGAAACTTTAGGCATAAGGATTATTTTCTTTGTGATATTGGGATTAAATCTAGGGCAGTGATGGTGAACCTTTCAGAGCTTTCAATGAAAACACACAGCCCACCCGATACGGCACACATGCGACCACTGATCTAGGGCCTTATGCATATTAAGCATGAACTTTACCACTGAGGTACATCCCCCAGACATAGGTATTGAATTATTAAGATACCCAAATAGAGCGATAGTGTCCCTGATTTGAAGAGACAGAGATTTGAGGGAAGTCAAAGCAGCTAGAATTTGTAGGGCAGAATACAGATGATCCTCAGCTTTTGATAGGTTTCTGTCCTAGTAAACCATCATAAATTGAAAATATGCAAGTCATTGTCAAAAATACATTCAGAATATTATAGCTTAGTGACAGAGTACACTGTGTATTGTTGGTTGTTTATCCTTGTGACTGCATGTTTGGTTGGCAACTATAGTTCACTGCCACTGCCCAGTACAGCATAAAAATATTATACTCCATATCACTAGTCTGGGAAAAGATTAAATTTCAAAATTTGAAGTACAGTTTCTATTAGATATATTTTTCACTCATTGTAAAGTTGAAAATTTGTAAGTCAAACCATTATATTTGAGAAGAGAGGACTGGGGGATATAGCTCAGTGGCACAAGTTTCTGATTGGCAAGTGCAAGGTCCTGAGTTTCATTCCTGGTACCAAAAAAAAAAAAAAAAAATATGAGAGAGAGAGAGAGAGAGCTTCATATTCAAAAGAGAACTCCAGAGGTTTCCCCTAGATCTTTGACGCCTGAGACAGTAGTCGTTAGTCAAATGTGGACACTGAAATAAAAACTGAGTGCTTTAGTCCCACTAATCACAGTTCAGATGTTCAGTAGCCACAAGTGCATTATCACAGAAAATTCTTTTGGACTCACCTTGACTCGACTAAGATTCTTTAGCTTTGTGATTTCAGTTCATGAGTGTGCAGAAACTACCCAAGACTAAAAGAGAAGATCTATTAGAAAGGAGTGGTTGGAACAACTCATGGACTACAGGATCACTAGTATTTTGTGTTTTTGCTAGCCAGAATAGAAACACTTTCTCACACAGTAGATTTGAGCAGAGTCCTTTAAATGGTATTGTCTCATTAGTGGTGCCATATCTGAGCTAATGTAAAGGCTGGAGTAGCCTAACGTAGCATGAAAGTGGGTCTCAGAAGGATCAAATTGTTTCTAATTCACCAAATTAAAGGAATATTTTAAAACTCCAGCTAGCAGACTGTGTGGCATGGACCTATAGTACCAACCACCGTGGAAGCTGAGACAGGAAGATGATCACTTGAGACCAGGAGCATTTTGTTTTGTTTTGTTGGGTTTTTTTGTGGTGCTGGAAATTGCATACTAATAAGTGCTCTACCACTGAGCCACACCCCCACATTCCAATTAAGGAGTTTGAAATGAGCCTGGGCAACATACAGAAACCTGTCTCAGAAAACAAAAACAATTTTTAGCATCCAACAGTGTAAAATTTATATTTGGTATATAGTCAGGTGTTCGTACATACAAAAAAGCAGAGAATACATTTTATGAGAAAACACAGACCCAGAAATGACAAGATAATAAAATTAATGAACAAGGACATTATAACAGCTACAACTATCTCGTATATTCATGAAGATGGAGGATATTAAGGAGAGCTGTGGAAAATACAAACATGAACAAAGCTAAGCTTCCAAAGACAAATACCACAATATCTGAGATGAAAAATACAGTGGCTAGGATTTAGACAGATAGCACTACAGAATAAAAGATTAGTGAAGTTGACACTGCAAAAGAAACTTACCAAAACAAAAAACTAAAAAAATGGAGAGAAGTCAGTGAGTAGCAAAGTAAGTAGTAGTCTAAGAATATGTGTAATTGGGTTCTCTGGAGTGCTGAGATTTGACTGAGAAATAGGAGAAAGCGAGTTGTTGCTAATGAGTATAAAGTTTCCTTTTGTGATGAAAATTTCCCAGAATTTATTTATTTATTTATTTATTTATTTATGAATGAATGAATGAATGAATGAATGAGACGGTCTCGCCATGCAGTTCAAGCTGGCCTTCAACTTATTATGCAGACCAGGCTGGCCTCAGACTTGCAGCAGTCCTATTGCTTCTGCCTCCTAAATGAGGAGGTATACCACCACGCCCAACTCAAAATTGATTTTAGAGGTGGAATTACAACTCTGAATATTCGAAAAGCCATTATTTTGTACTTTAAATGGATAAATTGTATTGTATGTGAATTTTATTAAGAGCTGATAGAATTTATCACTATTAGATTACCACTACAAGGAATGTTGAAGAGAAGAGAAAACTAAACCAGATGGAAGTTTAAATCTACATAAAAGATGGCGCATGCCTGTAATCCCAGCATTTGGGAGGCTGAGGCAGGAGGATCATTGTGAGTTCGATGCCAGCCTGGGCTACAAAGTGAGTTCAAGACCAGCCTGAACTACATAGTGAGACCTTGTCTCAAAAAGAAAAAAAAAGAGAGAGAGCTAAACTGGACATGGTGGCACACACCTGTAATTCCAGCAGTGAGGAGGCTGAGACAGGAAGATCACCATAAATTTGAGGTCAGCCCTGGCTACATAGTGAGTTCAAGGCTAGCCTGAACTACCTACTGAGACCTTGTCTCAAAAAATTTATACATACATACATACAGAAGTTCTGCATGTTAAGCTGGGGGTGGTCTCAGGACTCAGGAGGCTGAGGCAAGAGGATCACCATGAGTTCAAGGCTAGTTTGAATTACATAGTGAGACCCTGTTTTATTTTTTTTTGTTTTTTTTCTGATACCAGGAATCAAACTCATGACCTCGTGCTTGCCAGGCAGGCGCTGTGCCACTGAGCTAAATCCCCAGCCCTGTGAGAGCCTGTTTTTAAAAAAAATTCTGCTATATCAATAATCACATTAAATGCAAATGGTCTGAACTACTTCAGTGTTTGTTCTACTAGTGATTGATCACAGGGCCAGTCTCACTGAACTACATCCCCATCCCTTCCGTCAATGAGAAGTGTACTTTTGCTGGGCATGGCGGCACACGCCTATAATCCCAGCACTTTGGAAGCTGAGTCAGAAGGATCATTGTGAATTCGAGGCCAGCCTGGGCTACACAGTAAGCTCAAGGCCGACCTGAACTACACAGTGAGAATTTGTCTCAAAAAGACAAAAAAAAAGTGTACTTTAAGTAAATGTAAAGACACACTATAGGTACAAGGACTTGGTGCATGGTGGCACATGCTATAATTGCAGCTTCTCAGGAGGCTGAGTCAGGAGGATAGAGAGTTTGAGGCCAACTTACACAATTTAGCAAGACCCTGTCTCAAAAACAAAAAAGGGCTGGTGGCCAGGCGTGGTGGAACACATCTATAATCCTAGTGCTTGGGAGGCTGAGGCAAGAGGAATGCTGTTGAGTCTGAGGTAAAACTAGGCAACATAGTGAACTCAAGGCCAGTCTGAACTCACAGTGAGGCCCTGTCTCTAAAAAACAAACAAAACAGAGCAGACTAAATTCAAACAAAGCAAAGGAAAGTAAATTGAAAAGACCAGAGCAGAAGTCAATGCATAAAAGAGCAAAACAAACAAACAAAAATTGAAACCAAAAGCTGGTTAAAACTAAAAAGATTGATAAACTTGTAGCTAGGCCTCCTAGGAAAGGAAAAGAGAAGATACACGTTACCAGAATCAGGTATAAGAGAGTGAACATCACTGACTTTTTTTTTTAATGGTGAAAAAAATGTGTATTAAGAATTAGCTTATTTTATTTTATTTATTTATTTATTTAGTCTTTTTCTGAGACAAGGTCTCGCTGTGTAGTTCAGGCTGGCCTTGATTGAGCTCACTTTGTAGCCCAGGCTGGTCTCAAACTCGTAGTGATCCTCTGCCGCAGCCTCCTGAGTGCTGGGATTACAGGCGTGACCACCACACCCAGCTGGTTTAGTTTAAATTGTCCCAGTTTGTTGACAACATACAAAGCATCATAATAATCAGGAGACAGCCAAACATATACCATCTTGCTGGGCATGGTGGCACATGCCTGTAATCCCAGCACTTCGGAGGCTGAGGCAGGAGGATCATTGCGAGTTTGAGACCAGCCTGGGCTACAAAGTGAGCTCAAGGTCACCCTGCCTCAAAAAGTAAAAACAAAACAAAACCATATATGTATGGTTTAACAAAAAAACCATATATATATGGTTTTTATACATCTTCTCTCCATCAAGCCTCATCAGGGCAGGGACCTTGGCCAGTCAGTGCTGTAGAACTTCTTCACAGCTTGTTTGATCTGGTACTTGTTGTCCTCTGTCTTCTTCATGGTTGACTCCATGGTCGGGGGGAACTTGATGGTGGCATAATGATTTAATATTCAGAATTCAACTAATGTAATTCACTATTAACATATTAAAAAAAGAAAATAACATTTTGTAACTTTTTTAACTTTATCCCAATAGAAGCAGAACAAGGATTGAATAAAATTCAACTTTCATTCATGTTTAAAACTCTGAACAAAATAGAAGGAAACTTCTTTAGTTTGATGGAGGGCATTTATGAGAACCTGTAGCCAGTGTCATACTCAGTGGTGAAATGCTGAATTCTGTAACCGTAAGAATAAGAAAGAGATG
>NW_004955458.1:5065295-5072970 GCF_000276665.1 Chinchilla lanigera | reverse complement strand
CTGGTCTCGAACTAGCAATGATCCTCCTGCCTCAGCCTTCTGAGTACTGGGATTACAGGTGTGCACCACCACGCCTGGCCTCCATTTCTCTTTAAAATGATGCTGGCAGTTCTGATCCAAGTAGAAGGAGGGATCAGTAAAAGCATATGATTGAAAAGAAAAGTTTTTCCACTATGGAGACCAGCATTGTGTATCTAAAAATCATAAGCAATCTGTAAAGCTGGAAAAATTAAGCCTTGGAAGGTTGTCTCGGCTTCCAGGGTGTTAGGATTCTGGGTGTGGGCTACCATGCTGAGCCAAAAATACAGAATAGTGCTGAAGTTGACACATGAAGTGCCATTGCTTTATGGGTCAGAATAGCTTTTAAATTAGGTGATTCTATATTGTTAAGTTTATTTTTTTCCCAGATTGAGACACAGATTAAACAATCCCAACCAATTAACAAACTCATTCATCTGGAGGCATAAAGGATTTGAATGAGACAAAACAATTTGAAAATAAAGTTTAAAATTGGAAGATTTGCCGGGTGGCGCACACCTGTAATCCCCGTATTCAGGAGGCTGAGGCAGGAATATTGTTGTGAGTTCGAGACCAGCCTGGGCTACAAAGTGAGCTCAAGGCAGCCTGAACTGCATAGCGAGACCCTGTCTCAAAAAGACGAAAAAAAAAAGAACAATTTACTGCCCCAGAGGTACATGGTATGCTGAAGTCTGTTGATTGTAACGTGGTATGTTCTTGTTTTATTAGCTATTCAAGTTTCTACAGTCTTTGCTGAGTTTTTTGTTTTGTTTTTTTTTGAGACAGGGTGTCACTATGTAGTGCAGGCTGGCCTTGAACTCACTTCCATAGCCCAGTAGTTTATCTTTCTTTTTTTTTTTTGCTTACAATTCTTTGTATGTGCTATAACCATGAAACAGAGGGCTGTGTTTAATTTTAAACTTTACATTAAGCCTCCACATACTAAGCATGGCAAGTCCTAAAAATTCTCCTTTGCTTATTTTGTTTGTCATTGTCACATGTTCATGTAGTTCAGTAGAAAGACCATTTTAAAAATACCTGATTAGAATCAGTCAGTGGTTATTAAAGACATTTTAGAAAATGTCAGTGAATAAAAATATAGAAAGAGAAGAAAACATCAACTATGAGCTCACTAAGAGACAGAAATTTACATTTTTATAGTTTAAAAGTGGTAGGGCCGGGGATATGGCTCAGTGGCACAAGCGCCTGCCTGGCAAGTGAAAGGTCCAGAGTTCGATTCCCAGTACCAAAAAAAAAAAAAAGAGTTCCTGTACAGTTTAAAATTCATTACCTCTAATAAATGGTACTGGGAAAATTGGGTAGCCACATGTAGAAGATTTGAGTGTAGACCATATATCTCACTATGTACTAAATTAAAATCAAATTGATCAAAGATCTAAATGTTAAAACAACCTGTTAAAAGATAAAATAGGTAAAACTCTTAAAGACTTAGGCTGCACAAGCACATTCTGCTTTTTGGGTTTTTGTTTTTTTGGTACTGGGAATCGAACTCAGAACCTTGTGTTTGCCAGGCAGGTGCTTGTGCCACTGAGCTATATCCCTGGCCCACAAGCACGTTCTGAACAGAATCCCAGTGATACAAGAAATAATACTGAAAATCAACAGATGGTATCATATTACATTAAAATGTTTCTGCAAAGCAAAGGAAACAGCCAGTTAGTGAAGAGACAACCTGCAGAATGGGGAAGAATTTTTGCCAGCTCTTCCCCAGTCAGAGTCTGTCCCCGACAAAAAAAGTATGCATTCAGCAGCTCTCCATACAAATAAAGGTCTGGAAGCTAATGGCCTCCACTTTGAGCATCTCTTACAATTGTAAGGGCCAAAAGTAACTTGTATTAATCTCATGATCTCAATAAATTTAGTATTATAATACTTGTCACAATTTTTCTTTTGCTAATGGATACTCTTTTTTTTTGTGGACTGTATATATAGAGTGACTCACACCTGTAATGCCAGCAGCACTTGGGAGGCTGAGGCAAGAGGATTGCTGTGAGTTTGAGGCCAGCCTGGGCTACATAGTGAGTTCAAGACTGGCCTTAGCTACATGGCAAGACCCTGTCTCAAAAAAACCCAAAAAAATCCTCAAAAAAATTAGACCTACCCCCCCCAAATAAAAGACTCAGTCAAAAAACAGACAACCAAAATGAATAGACACTCCTTAGAAGAAGTACAGATGCCAATAAATACAAAAAAAGTTTAGCATCACTGGCCTTTAGAGAATGCAAATTAAAACAACAATTTAGGCCAGGCGTGGTGGTCCATGCCTGTAATCCCAGCACTCAGGGAGCCTGAGGCAGGAGGATATTTGTGAGTTCAAGACCAGCCTGGGCTACAAAGTGAACTCAAGGCCAGCCTGAACTTCATGGCCAGTTGCTGTCTCAAAAAGACAAAAAATAAATAAATAAATAAAAAGAAAACAACATCTTACTCCAGAAAGACTGGATAGTATCCCAGTAATCAAATAATCACAAATGGTGGTGAGAATGTGGGAAAAAAAAACTGTTATACATTGTTGATGGGAATGTAAACTAGTATAACCACTATGGAAATCAGTGTGGAAATGCCTCAAAAACTAAAAATACCAATTGACCCAACTATTTCCTTTCTAGATACCTTCCTAAAGGTTTAAAGGCATTATATTACAGGGATACTTTGCATACCCATGTTTATAGGAGCATAACTAAATCTTGGAAATGGCCTATGTGCCCATTAGCAGATGAATGGGTAAAGAAAATATATTTATACTCAATAGACTACTACTCTGCTATAAAGGAAGATAAACTTGAGGCAGTCATAGGTAAATGGATACAACTTGAGACTGTAATATAAGTGAAATAAATCAGACACAAACTTAAATATTACATGGTTTCTCTTACGTGAGAAAATATATGTATGCATAAGTGAGCAAACAGAAGATAAATAAGGTAGGGAGATCTTTTTCAAATGGATGGGGGAACAAGAGGTGGAGGTGAGGGAAAGGGGGTAGAAAAACAAAGAACTGAGGAAAAAAATGCAAGTAGAGCTTTTGCAACTGGGAAGGGGACCAAAAAAACCTGTTAAGTACATCTACAGCTCCCATGATCAGTGTAATCTCTATGTAGTGCAAACATTACTAGTAAAATATAAATAACAACCTGCTTCCACTAATATAGCAAGAAATACGTTTTATAATGCATCCTGATATGAGTATGGAGATATACTAGGAAGTATACAAATGAAACAAAAGCCTTATTATAGAAAACATTCTTTGTAAATGTAGTGAAATCGTAATGTAATCTAGTTTTGCGTATTCATTTCTAGATTATCATAATTCTTCCTTGTCATTAAAGAATTTATAAATACGAGAATGGCTTTGTCATTCATATGAATGTGCCATCATTTATTATTGTTCCTATTATTTATCTCATTTCCAAATTTTTTCTTTTTTTTTTTTTTTTTGGTTTTTTTCCGGTACCAGGAACCAAACTCACGACCTTGCGCTTGCCAGGCAGGCGCTTTTGCCGCTGAGCTAAATCCCCAGCCCCCCAAATTTTTTCTATTATGAAGCTTGTGTGAACATTTAATTTTTTAATGTTTGAACTCTTTGGGGCATTTTAGTATACAGTTGTTTTATATTGATTATTGAATAATAAGATTGCAATGAAAAGCATTTAAAGTGGTTATATAAGTGCATATATTATAGAAAGTACTCAAAAAGGTTGTGGCAAATGCAACTTGCTTTTATCATGTTATATGTCCTGCAGGTCTTTCCATATTGCATATAGATTTAGTAAATGATTCTTAACTCTGCATGTGTGCTGCTAAGAATATTAGGGAATATCAAATGATTCTTAAAGAAGCATCAGGATTCTTCTGGGTGTGATGGCTCATGTATTCAGGAGGCTGAGGCAGGAGGATCACTGCAAGTTCAAGGCCAGTTTGGCTTATATAGTATAGCAAAATTCTGTTTCAAAAAAAAAAATCAGTATTCAAATACATTGTAATTTGTGCCTTCTTAGAGAAAATCCTTTTGATCCCATCCTTGCTCTGTAACAACTTTATTTTTCTTTACAATAAAATTATGTGAAGCTAGGTATAGTGGCACACTCCTGTAATCCCACCACTGGAGAGGCTGAGGCAGCATGATTGCTTTGCGTTTGAAGCCAGCCTGAGCTACATAGTGAGACCCAGTCTCAAAAAAAAAAAAAAACCTCAAGCCGGGTGTAATGGCACACACCTGTAATCCCAGCACTCAGAAAGCTGAGGCAGGAGGATTGCTACGAGTTTAAGGCTAACCTGGGCTACAAAGTGAGTTCTAGACCAGCCTGATCTGCATAGTGAAACCCTGTCTCAAAAGACAAAAAAAGAAAGAAAAAAATTCCTCCACAGTCGGTTGAGTTTTCCTGTGAAACCTCCTCCCCCTTGAAGGAGGGCCAAGGGTTCTCAGTTGTAAGTCTTCATCTCATCTTCTCATCAGTGCTTAAAACAGTTTGTCTTCTCCTCAAAGTGCTTTTTCACTTGGTTTCCAAAACATCCCCACCACACACACTGGCCGTGTCTTCTCAGTCTCTTTCGCTATTTTTCCTGACCCTCCCTTTTTTTAATTGAAAAAATTTAAACATTTGAAATAAATAGGACATTGTAATTAACCTTTCATTCACCCTTCAGTTATCAGTATTCTACTATTCTTGTTTATATATAACTCTGTGTATTGCTTACCTCCCCTTATTTTCCTTTTTCTTTTTAAAGTCTTTTGAGTATAATTTATACAAAGTAATGATTGTGTGTTTAATTTTTTTTTTTTCCGGTACCGGGAATTGAACTCACGACCTCACGCTTGCCAGCAGGCACCGTGCCGCTGAGCTAAATCCCCAGCCCCTGATTGGGCATTTTAAATGAACTATTCTCGGATTGTCGGACCTCATACAAACTTAGTAAGCATTCTGTCCCTTAGCTGTATTCCCAGTCCACAGTTGCTAATTTATTTGACCAAATGACAGTCTTTTTTTTTTTTTGTCTTTTTGAGACAGGGTCTCGCTATGCAGTTCAGGCTGGCCTCCAAACTTGCAAAGATCCTCCTGCCCAGCCTTCTGAGCGCTGGGATTACAGGCGTGCGCTACCACGCCCAGCCAAATTACAATCTTAAAAGCAACATAGTCCAGATACAAAATACTTTCATCACCTCAAATGGGTCCCTTTTGCCCTTACAGTCAGTCCTTTCCCCTGGTTCAAAGACGCTGGAAGCTGCTAATGTCCTTAATGTCCGTATAAATTTACCTTTTCCAGAAGTTCATGTAAATAAAATCCACACTATGTAACATTTTTAGACTGATTTCTTTGATTTAGCATAATGTCTTTTGGATTCATCTAAATTGTTGAATGTATTAGTAGTTAATTTTTTATTACTCAGGAGAATTCCATTGTATATCAGTTTATCTGTTGGTTCACTAGAAAATATTTATGCCCCCCATTATAAATACAGTGATTATAAACATTCTTGTACAGGTTTTTTTTGTTTTGTTTTTGTTTTTTGTCTTTTTAAGACAGGGTGTCACCATGCAGTTCAGGCTGGTCTTGAAATCACTTTGTAGCCCAGGTTGGCCTCGAACTCGCAATGATCCTCCCGCCTCAGCCTCCCCAGTGCTGGGATTACAGGCATGCACCACCACGCCCAGCTCCTTGCACAGGTTTTGTATGAAAATAATTTTAATTTACTGGGGGCAGTGATGGTGAAACTTTCAGAGCTTTCAGAGATAATGAACAGCCCACTGCGGCCCGAGTGCCGTAGGTTCACCACCACTGCTGTAGGGTGACTAGCCAGGAGTAGAATTGTTGGGTTGCATAGTAAATGTATTATTGATGTTATAGGAACCAGATGTTACTCAGAATAGCCATACCAAAATGTGAGTGTGCTAGTTACTCCATATCTTCACTAGGATGATGAATATTTTCTGTTTGTCTTCTCCCCATTTTAAAATTGGCTTGTTTTCCTATTGTTGAGTGTTTTTGTGTGTGGGGGTACTAGGAATGAAACTCAGGACCTGCGCTTGCCAAGTAGGTGCTGCACCGCTGAGCTATATCCCTGGCGCCCAGATTTTGTTTCTTTTGAGACAGGGTCTTACTATGTAGTTCAGTGTAGCCCAGGCTGGCCTAGAACTCACAGTGATCCCCCTATCTCAGCCTTCTGAGTGCTGGGATTACAGGTGCCACCGCACCTGGCTTCTTTCTTTCCTCGATGGGGATCAAATTCAGGACCTTGCACATGGTAGGCAAGTACTCTACCACTGAGCTACATTCTCACCTACGCCTTGTTTATAAATGAGTTGTGGTTTGGTATCTTCTTTAAAAATCTTTGCCTAATCTTAGGTCACAAAGATTTAACTGGGTGTGGGGACTCACACTTATCCTCTCAGCTGTTTTGAGAACTGGAAGCAGGAGAATAGTGAGTTCAAGGCCAGCCTGGGCACTTTAGCAAGAATGTCAGAAAATAAAATTTTAAAAAAGAACTGAGGATGTGGCCTAGAGGTGAGTACTTAGTGGTAGAGTACTAGTGTTTTGTACTTGCCTAGCATTCATGAGGCCCAGGCTTTAATCTCTAATACTATAAAAAAAGTATTTCTGTGTTTACTTTTTTTTTGTTTTGTGTTTTCAGACAGAATCTCACTACATAGTCTGGTCTTGAACTCACTAGCCCTGGCTGGCCTTGGAACTTGCCTCCTGCCTCAGCCTCCTGAGTGCTAGGATTACGGGCATGCGCCACTCTGCCGGTCTCTGTGTTTACTTTTAAACATTTTATAGTTTTACATTTACTAGTGATCCACTTAAATTTTTTTAATTTAATTTTTATATGAAGCTTAGATGAAGATTCTTTTTTTTTTTTTTTTTTTTTTTTTTTTTTGAGACAGAGTCTTGCTATGCAATTCAGACTGGCCTTGAGCTTATATTGTAGGTCAGGCTGGTGTCAAACTTGCAAGGATCCTCCTGCCTCAGCCTCCCGAGTGCTGGGATTACAGGTGTGGGCCACCACGCCCGGCATCCTCTTTTGTTTTTTTTACATGGATGACCAATTATACTGTTTGTTGAAAAAACTTTTTCCATTAAGTTGCCTTTGTATCCTTGTTTAAAAAGAAAACAGTTGTGTATTACTGTAGGTGTATTCCTGGATTCTGTTTTTCTGTTCCATTGACCTCTGTGTCTTTTCCTTCACCAGTTCTTTACTGTCTTGATTGTTGTTAGTTGAAAGTCTTCCAGTTGAGTGCTGTGACTCTCATAACGCCATTTTTCTTCAAACTTCTTTTGGCCGTGCCTTTCCATATAACTATTAGAATTAGTTTGTATCTACCAAAAACTTACTCTGTTTTTAGTAGAATTGTACAAGATCATCTTGGGGAGAATTGACATCTTTTACTATGTTGAGTCTTCCAGTCCATGAAAATAATCTTGTTTATTGTCTTTTTTTCCTCCCAACCTTTTCTTTTGAGACAGGATCTCAGTGTATAATTCAGTTCAGGCTGGCGTTGAACTCACTGTATAGTCCAGGCTGGCCTCAAACTAATGGTGATCCTCCTACCTCAGCCTCCCAAGTGCTGGGATTATAGGTGTGCGCCACCACACCCAGCGAGATTTACCAACTTGCTCTTTTTTGTTTTTTGTTTTT
>NW_004955458.1:5062554-5065171 GCF_000276665.1 Chinchilla lanigera | reverse complement strand
CAACTTTCTCATTCTTTTCAAAGAAGTAGCTTTTAGTTTTATTGCCACTCTCATTTTAAATTTCATTGACTTTTTTATTATTGCATTTTATACTGATTGCTTTGGATATATTTTATTTTTATTTCAGTTTCCTAAAAGTAGAAATTTAGATTATTTTATGATGCTTTTTCTTTTCCTTTTTTTAAATTTTTTTTCTTGTTTTGGAGACAGAGTTTCACTATGTAGTTCAGTAGGACCTTGAATTCACTATGTATCCCAGGCTGGCCCTCAAACTTGTAGTGATCCTCCTGCTTCAACCTCCCAAGTGGTGGGATTACAGGTGTGCACCACCAAGCCTTGTATTATTGATATTGATATGGTGCTTATATTAGTTTTTGTTGCCATCACAAAATAAAAGACTGTAGATAAATAGGAGAAATTTATTTCTTACGGTTCTGGAAACTGGAAAGTCCAAGATCAAGGTCCTACAAAGTGAGTATTGACTCTTTTTATAGCAGACATTGGACCCAGTTACACTCAACTTAGAAATTCTGTTTAGCATTCTTTGTTATTTATATATGTATGTGTGCATGTATGTATGTATGTATGTATGTCTTTTTGAGACAGGGTCTTGCTATGCAGTTCAAGCTGGCCTTGAACTCACTTTGTAGCTCAGGCTGGTCGCAAACTCGCAACGATCCTCCTGCCTCAGCCTCTTGAGTGCTGGAATCACAGTCATGCGCCACCACTCCCAGCTTGTTTATCATTCTTTGAGTGGTGATTCCAAAGTAATTTCAGTTTTTGAAGTTTTTGCAGTGCTATTTAGATTTGCCTGGCCTGTGTACCACTTAGTAGTCATGTAGAACTCTTCTAAAATAACCAATAAGTATTAACCTTATTGAATCTGTTAGGAGATTTACTGAGCTTTTTCCAGATGTGAAGAGTTTTGAGAACATTTTAATTAGTTCTAAAAATATTATACACATATACATGTACATGTAAAAAATTTGAATATAAATATAGATGATTTTACACTATTTTTGCAAATTTTCTATGTATGTTAGAACTTCTCAAACAAAAATTTGGAGACAGGGGCTGGGGATTTAGCTCAGCGGCAAAGCGCCTGCCTGGCAAGTGCAAGGTCGTGAGTTCGGTTCCCAGTACCGGAGAAAAACCAAAAAAAAAAAAAATTTGGAGACAACAAACAAATATAGGTCAAAAGCATGTTGTTTGCTTAAAAACCAGTCTTTTGGGCTGGGGATATAGCTCAACGGCGCAGGTGCCTGCCTGGCAAGCACAAGGTCCTGAGTTCGAGTCCTGGTACCAAAAAAAAAAAAAAACCCAGTCTTTTGTCTCACTAAGTGTAAGAGCTAGATTCCTTTCAGTGGTTTGTTTGACCCTTTGGGATCAGCTTTCCAGTGCCCTAATGGGCTTCTTATCTCAGGATAAAAGCCAGAGTCCTTTTTTGTCTTTAGTGTGATCCTTTTTTTTTGACTTTTTGAGACAGGGTCTCACTATGCAGTTTAGGCTGGCCTTGAACTCACTTTGTAGCCCTTGCTAATCTCAAATTTGGAAAGATCCTCCTGCCTCAGCCTCCCGAGTGCTGGGATTACAGGCGTGTGCCACCATACCCACTTACTATGGTCTTTAAAGAATGTATTTCGTATTCTTAGTTTATCGTAGTCCCTGGCATCCGTAGTAACAATGCAAACACACAACAAATCTGGATTTGAATGAATGGATATGTGTTTGTGCCCAGCTTTATTGCTTTCCTCAGGTTGCCTGGGCACTAGCCATATGTTATTTTGTAGTGTTGCAGACCTTGCACCTTGTGTCCATTAATTCTTGTAGCAGCAGAGATTATAACTATTTTTTCGCAAGATTTTGGACCTACATCTGGAGGGATAGCTCAGTGGTAGAACATTTGCCTGACATATGCAAGACTCTGTCTTCAGTCCCCAGCATAAAAATAAAATAAAATGACCTAAAGGTAATGTTTAAGTTTTATTACTCTGGAGTCAATACATACTTCCTAGAAATTATAGAAATACTAACTCTTCTGGTCTTTGAGTCATTCATTCATTCGTTCTCTGTCTCTCTCTCTGTGCCCCGCTTTCTGTCAGGAAAGTGCCTTCCTGATTTCCTTGTTCTCTCATTTTATAGCCCAGGTCTTCTCCCCATTCTTTGGGGCAAATATAGGAAGAGGAACAGATAGCTACTAGTGTTCTGTACCACCTGCCTTCTGCCCCAGAATGAAAAATTACTTTACTAAAAATAACTCACTGGAAAGAAAATTCTCTGTAACTAGGGTGTTTTTTTTTTTAATTTTTTTTTTTATTAACATTTCTAAAGTTGATCCTAGAAGCTTTCAGATAAGAACCATTCCTCTGGCCTTGATTATTTTGTGGGTGAGACAAAGCCAAGATGAATTTAAGGTGAACTTTTAATCCATTACATATCCTCGAATTTTTATTCTTCATTAAAAAGGCACTGCATCTGAACATATGCAGCAGAAAGGAACTGCTGCTGTATCTTTAAAAGCTATCTTCAGAGCAGTGTGGAGGCAGGCATGCCACTAAAGTACTTGAATGAGAGAGAAGAGGTGGGAGGGGATGCTTTGCAGTCTCTCTCTCTCTCT
>NW_004955458.1:5024302-5062249 GCF_000276665.1 Chinchilla lanigera | reverse complement strand
GGGTGTACAGGTTTCCCAGAAGGAATTTCTTCCGGCAAAATTCCGGCAGAACAGATCCTTACAACGAGGTCTCCATTAATAATGTGAGCTCGCTGTTGGTGTAAGTGCAGATCCATCTGGGGTGAGTTTGGATAATTTTCTCTCTTTATTTAAAAGTCCTTGAACTTCACAGACTGGGAGGGAAGAACCTACAAGGATTGATATCTTTTCTGTCTTGGTTGATTTAACTGTGTAATACACCTTAGAGAATTGTCAAGTGTTAAATATTGTGAGAGCTTTGTGGATTATTCTTGTTTGCTGTTTTTTTAAATCTTTGAAATGTTTTAAAAATTAGGTTTGCTAAAACTTTTACCGTGTTGAAATTCTACCTCTTTCATGGCTATTTCGAGCAATGCTTCATTCAGATTTAGCTTATGAGAGCAGTGGTGATTTCTGTTCTCGGTGATGCTGTTGACGCACATTGCAGGAAGCAGGGAATCCCCTATAAATATCCTCCCTGTGTCATTACCCAGCTCTCCGCCCCGGCTGGTGAATATGCCTCTCTGTCCTCTGTCTTTATGTAACTGTCCCCTGCTCTCTTTAAATGTGATAAGAAGAAATGTGTCTCCTTTGCTATATCTAGGGAGCTTCTGTGATTGTAAACATCCTAGGAGGAATTTGTTAAACCTTTTTACTAAAAATGCCTTTTGATGTATTGGATTGTCATATTAATTTCTTCTGGTTTGACTGCTTATTTTGGGTTACTTATTTATTTCTTGTAATTGGCTTGTTTTTGTTTGTTGGCTTTGGTTTCCAAAGAGTGCAGAGATGGGATTCCCTCTACCTCTAGTGACGTAGTGATTTTGTTTGCAGTCTTTTTCCTCTGAGAGGGAGGGGACGGAGAGAAGGAAGAAGAGAAATCCATCTGAAGCGGTGCGTTCTCTATGACTTGCTGATGATAACTGGGTACCACTGAATAGAGCTGAAGCCAAAGTAGGATGTGTTAATGATAAAGGGGGTGCTATTTTATTTCCTTTTATAATAGACCCAGAGCAAAGTCAAGATTGCTAAAGCCAGGTGCCTGAATTAACCCTGTAAATACTGCTGTTGATGAATTTTTACCTAACTGCTTCTTCTAAATATGGAAAGAAAAATGGCTTTTAGGCAGGTTTCTAGAACCTAGGATCTATTAATAATACTAGGTTGAGTTTGGACTTGGGAATATTTCTGCTTTATTTGCACTGGTCCTGATAAGGCAGTTGGTACGTTGTTTTCCAGACCTCAAAAAAGGTTGTTATATAAAATTCTTTACTACTGTAGTTTACAGTAAAATTTGAATTTTGAATGTATATAGCTAAAACAAAGGTTAAGGTAGAAACTGTTAGATATACTCTTCGGTGGGAGCATAGCAGCCCAGCCTATCTTCTTTGGATTATTTGGGCTTCCAGTTCCTTTTATGCAGCTCCATTTTAATATTGCTGATCTTTGGAGGGCTGCCTGCAGAGGTCAATTTTAAAAACTCAGATTAGAACCTAAGGAGGTATCAGAGTTTCCCGATCTGTAGATGTGTGTTTGGTTATGAAGATGTGCCTTTAAGAGATTGCTGGTTTATTTTCTATCTTGAATTTCTTTTCTGTTCTGTTCTTCCATTTATTCTCAATTCTTTGTGTAAAATAAAGAGTAATAATTCTACTTTTTAGCTTAGATTACATAGTCCTATTTTCTAAGGTAGCTCAGTTATAATATTACAACCATAAATGTTTTTACTTAACAATTTAACTTTATTTGAAGAGGGCACGGGTATTGACAACAAAAGAAAATAATACTAGGAAATGGAGACTATTCAGAAGAAAAACCCATTTAGAAGCTCGCTATAGACAAGAGCTGTAAGGATGGGAAAAATTTCACTGCATTTTGCATTTTGATGTTACACCAAATATGTGGATAATTTCTTGTTAGCTTTTCAGGAAACCCCTGTGGTGGACAACCCTCATTAAATGTTGCTGGGAGACTGCTCTGACGTCACTGGAAGCAGTTCCCTGTCTGTATCTAGAACAGGAATAGCCTTTGAGGGGGGAAGAAAACTGCTGCAAAATTAAAAGATGGCAGTTTCGTTAAGTTGGTTTACCTCAGCATGGGGATGGGTAGACCTAAGCTCTTCGTTAAATGTGTCAGTTATACCAAAGGAGAAATTACCGCAGGATCATTTTATTTCAACTGAAAGTGCTTTCTTTTTAAATCTTTGTTTTCTAACCATCAAGATTTCTTAAAAGGTCATAGAAAGAAAGCTGATGGAAGGTGTTAAGAAGTAGATTTCAGTCTCTTTTATCTTTCATTTTCTTTAATTTTTTTTGTGAAGGGGAAAGATCAAGGGCAGCTTTTACAAAAGGTGTCAGAGGGCACTGACAAAATTGATAGGGACAGTTTTTGTCTCTAAAAGGTGTTAAACCTACTTAATCTTCTCTGTTCTCTTCTAGCACTCCACCCTGCCCTACTTGAATTATACAGTATAGCCTATTAAGTTTCTCTTCAGAAAAAGCATGACAGATGAACGCTTGGACTCTTGGAGTTCAAATCCCAGCTGTAGCCAGGTGTAGTATAGGGGCTTCTCCCTTCTCAAAAGGCTGAAAGAGTAAGATTACAAAATCAAGACCAGAGCCGGTGTTGTGGCACACGCCTGTAATCCCAGCACTTGGGAAGCTGAGGCAGGAGGATTGTTGCAAATTCAAGGCCAAGCTTGGGCTACAAAGTGAGCTCAAGGCTAGCCTGAGCTGCATACTGAGACCCTGTCTCAAAGAGACAAGGAAAAAGAAAATCTAGACCAGACTGAGCAATTTTTTTTATTTTTTATTTTTTGGTGCCGGGAATGGTAGACTCAGCAATTTAACCAGAGCATATCTCAAATAAAATAAAATAAAGTAAAATAAACAAAATAAAATGGCTAGGGATGTGTGTAACTCAGTACTTCCTGAGTTCAACCCACAGTATCAAAAGAAAGGGAAAAGAAATCCTTGCTTTATCAAATGCTGATTCTGTTACCTTGGGTAAATTAATTCACTTGACCTTTCCATATCATCCTTTGAAAAAAGAGTGTAGGGCTGTTTTGAAGATTAAGAGTTAATACATATAAACTTTCAAGATATTTCCTGGTTATTTTATTTTATTGGGGTTTTTTTGAGACAGGGTCTCACTGTATACTTCAGGCTGGCCTTGAACTCATTATGTAGCCCAGGCTGCCCTCAGACTTCCAGTGGTCTTCTTGCCTCAGCCTCCCAAGTGCTAGGATCATACAGGTATGGCCAGATACTGAGTTTGTAAATGATGTAGTATAAGTATTTCAGCTTTATATTAACACAGTTGATCCTTTTAGGGAGTATCTTTTCTAATTTGATGTTCAGAGGCTAAATTGTGGACATGCTCCCTAAAAAATTAAGAGCACTACTATTTTTCTTAGTCATCATTACTATTTTGACTTGTAGAGATAGTTGGTTTGGGGTTTTGTTTAGTCTTGTTTTACTTTCTGCCATTGGTTCTGAGCTGTTTTGAAATCTTAGGTCCTTGCCTTTGATGTCTACCTCTGAAACTTTGTTACCTCTATTTTTCTCTGTGTGCTTTCCTGTGGTGGAGGTCTTCTTTCTGTGTACATTTGTGAGAATATACGAACTATGTAAAGTACTACATTAAATTTGTATGATGTTCTTTAAAATCACTAGTGTAAAACAAAAGCTCAGGATTTTTTTAGTGTTTTTGGTGCTTAGGTTGAACCTATGCCCTTACTCAGGCATATGACTTACCACTGAGCTCCACCCCCTTGCCGAAAATTGTAGGGTTTTATTTTATCTTATTTTATTTTATTTTTGTAGGGTTTTAAATGGACCAAATATTAAGTCACAAATAACATATCTCATATCCCATTACTTTTTTTTTTGGCTTTTTTCTGGTACTGGGAATCGAACTCATGACCTTGCACTTGCCAGGCAGGCGCTGTGCCGCTGAGCTAAACCCCTAGCTCCCCCCATCACCTTTTATGTTCTTTTAATTTCATTTTTGTTGTTCTTGTAGTTGTTTTTTTGTTTTTCGTTTTTCTTCCGGTACCAGGAATTGAACTCATGACCTTGCGCTTGCCAGGCAGGCACTTTGCCCCTGAGCTAAATCCCCAGCCCCGTAATTTCATATTAAGTCTTAGAGTATTTTGTTTTGTTTTGTTTGGGTTTTTTGTTGTTGTTGTTGTTGTTTTTGAGACAGGGTCTCGCCATGCAGTCCAGGCTGGCCTTGAGCTCACTTTGTAGCCCAGGCTGGTCTTAGACTCGCAAAGATCCTCCTGCCTCAGCCTCCTGAGTGCTGGGATTACAGGCATACACCACTATGCCAGGCTGGCTTTGCCTTTTTGAATTGCTCATCTAACTGGTACATTGACAAGAATCACTAATGTTGGTAACATTCCAAGCAATTATCACCCCATGTCACTTTTTTATCCCTTATTTGATTTTACCCTTGATTTCATAGGTCAATGGTTCCCAAGGAGCTAGGAGCACATACCTTTCTAGTGGAATACATAGGGTAAAGGACATTAATGTTATTTAAAGGAGCATGAACTGAAGAAAATGAAAGGTGAGAAACACTTGTGCAGATAATTGTTCTACAAGTCCAGGGCACTGCCTTGAGACTGGGGAAGGAGACATGATAGGTTGCTGGGGGAGCAGTCAAGAAACATTGATCTAGCCCTGCACTTGGGAAGCTGAGACAAGAGGCTGCCACAAGTTTAAGGCAAGTCTGGGTTACACAGTGAGTTCAAGGCCAGCCTGAACCGCATTGGAAGACCCCGTGTCTCAAACACAAACAAAAAAAAAAATCAGAAATAAGAAAGAAAAAGAAACACTAATGGTGTAATTGGCCATGATTCTATTAACTAGAGTGAGCCAAGGAGAAAATTTTTATCTCCCAAAATTCTTGAATGCATTTATCCAGAGGAATTGATGAGAATTGTGACTAAAGATTCAGCTACAAAGATACTCTCACAGCATAATCTTATTATGCTGCCTAAATTTCCCAATAATAGAGAAATGGTTTGATAAGTTTTAGTGTATGTATGTACCGTAATAGAATATGACTTTATGCTGAAAGTAATTTAAACCAAGCATGGTGATGTAATTCTAGGTACTCAGGAGGCTGAAGCAGGAGGATCACTGCAAGTTCCAGCCTAGCCTGGGCTCTAATAGTGAGTTCAAGGCCAGTCCAAACTACATCGTGAGGCCCTGTCTCAAAAAACAAACAAAAAAAGGTCATTTGAAATGGAAAACTATACTGAGTATCATGGCACACACCTGTAATCTCAGCATTTGGGAGGCTGAGTCAGGAGGATTGCCTTAAATTCAAAGACAGCCTGGGTGTGTTTGCTTTGGCAGCACATATACAAAGACAGGCTGAGCTTCATAGTAAGTTTAAGGCCAGCCTGAACTACATAGACCCTATCTCAAAAAGGAAAAAGTACTTTCAGTATTAATAGATAAATCAAATATGGTTAAAAATCTTGTTACATAAAATACATAAAAATTATTGAATATGAAAACATTCAATATGAAGACAAATGAAAGATACTCTTAAAAGCATTGTTGTTATTAATGGTAGTAATTACTGAGTTATAGATTATGGGTGATTTTTCTTTCCTTTTTTATACGTATGTTTTCTGTAAGTATAAAGAAACTTACAAGCCTGTCATGGTGACCTGTGCCTATAGTCAATAGCTATTTGGGAGGCTGAGGTAGGAGGATCACTTGACTCCAGGAGTTTAAGACCAGCCTGAGTGGCTGGGCATGGCGGCACACTACCATAATCCCACCACTCAGGAGACTGATGCAGGAGGATCCTTGTGAGTTCAAGACCAGCCTGGGCTACAGAGTGAGCTCAAGGCCAGCTTGAACTGCATAGTGAGACCCTGTCTCAAAAAGTCCAAACAACAGTAACAACAACAACAACAGCCCAGCCTGGGCAACATACTTCTACCATGGCATAAATAAAGAAGCCTTCTAAACTGGGCATGGTGGCGCATGCCTGTAACCCTCGCTGCTAAGAAGCCCAAGACAAAAGGACTGCAAATTCAAGCCAAGCCTAGGCAATGTAGCAAGATCCTGTCTCATAAGATAAAAAGGGCTGGCACAGTGGTTTAATCCCCAGTATAAAGGTGGGGTGGGGGAAATGGAACAAAAGAACAAACTAATGAACTGTGCTATTCTAATCGTAACAGCGTTTAAAAGCCACACGTGGTGGCGCACACCTGCAACCTGTAATCCTAGCACTCGGGAGGCTGAGGCAGGAGGATCCTTGCAAGTTTGAGACCATCCTGGCCTACAAAATGAGCTTAAGACCAGCCTGAACTGCATATTGAGACCCTGTCTCAAAAAGACCCAAAAAAAAAAGCATTTAAAAATTTAAACTCTTGCTGTTAGTGTCTGTAGGTAGAGTTTTAGAATTGTTCAATTCAGATAAATGTGATGACCTATATAAATTCCTGAGCACAGTGTTAGGAACACAGTAAATGCTTAGTAAATGAAAGCTACTGCTATTGTTATTTCAGGAAGATAGCCTTCTCTAATCAGAGCCCAGAGCTTTCGTATTGGAAGATAACAGCATTGAAAAAGTACCCTAATCATTGAAGCTTCTTGACCTTCTGAAGTAAATAACTGTGTTCTTCTATACCTCGTAGCTCAAGATCTGTAAAAGAAAGGTCATAGGCCCGGAGTGAAATGTTCGATAATTCATTATTATGGTATAGAGCAGTGGTGGTCAACCTTGGCACATGTGCCACACCAGGCTCTTTATTATCACTGAAAGCTCTAAAAATTTCACCACCACTGGTATAAAGGGATGTTGATATTGGAAGAGGACTAATAGTGACTTTGTGGTAAGTTTTTTTAAAAAATAGCTTTAATGTAATTTATGACTCCTGTTAGAAGTTGATCTGTTTCTTTTCTGGATTGTCCCCTTAAGAAATCTTAGGAAATTTGAGCCAGACATAGTGGCATACATATGTAACCCCAGCACTCAGGGGGGCTGAGGCAGGAGGATTACCATGAGTTTACGGCCTGCCTGGGCTACGAAGTGAGTTCGAGGCCAGCCTAAACTGCATAGTGAAACCCTGGCTCAAAACAGACAAACAGAAGAATGCTTAGGAAATTGAAAAAAGATAAGATTTTCTCACTTCCAGGAATTTGTGAAATTCTGCCTATTGTTTCTCAAGTCATTCTGTCCTTGTGGATCCCTTGGAACTCAACTGACAAAGATATCTAGACATCCATTTACTTCAGGCTTCTTTGGGGACTGAGATAGGATTTAAGAAATTAAATTCAGCCTGCAAGAAAACATCCCTTCAACCGGACATGGTGGCGCACGCCTGTAATCCCAGCACTTGGGAGGCTGAGGCAGGAGAATCATTGCAAGTTCAAGACCAGCCTGGGCTGCAAAGTGAACTCAAGGCCGGCCTGAACTACATAACGAGACCCTGTCTCAAAAAAAAAAAAAAAAAAAAAAAAAAAAAAAAATCCTTGGAATACATGTGTTAGTAGCTGTTTGTAGTGGGCAATAATGTCAGAGGTTCTTAACATTTGACTCTTTATTTTTATATCCAATTTGGCTTTGATTTGTTTGTTTTGATGGTGCTGGGGATCAAACCCTTGTACATACTAGGCAAGCACTCTACTACTAAGCTACATTCTCAGCCTTATAGATTTTTCTTAGTTTTTTCTTTTTTGGAGGTGCTGGATGTTGAACCCAGGACCTTCACATTGAGCTACAGCCCTAGTACCTACCCTCCCTCCTCCCACTTTCTAAAATTTTTTTATTTGACACAGGTTCTTATTAAGTTGCCCATGCTGGGCTTAAGTTTAGGATTCTCCTGCCTCAGTCTCCCGCGTGCTGAGATTGTAGATGTGTGCTACCGAACCTGACCCATTATAGCTTTTAATATAGTCTCTGATCCCCAACTTACAATGATTACAGTTTCTGACTTTATGATAATGTAAAAGTGGTATACATTCAATAGAAAGCATACTTTTTTTTTTTTTTTCTTGTCTTTTCTTCCGGTACCAGGAATCGAACTCACGACCTTGCACTTGCCAGGCAAGCGCTTTGCCGCTGAGCTAAATCCCCAGCCCCAGAAAGCATACTTTGAATTGTGATCTTTTCCCAGGCTGGCAGTATGATACTCTCTTGAGATGCTGGATGGTGGCAGTGAGCCACACATCCCAGTCAGCCGCATGCTCATGAAGGGTAAACAGCCAGTACACTGTAGTATATGCTGCAGTATACTGTGTTCATAAGCTATGATAACATTATGACTTGTGCTTAGGTGTCCCCCTGAAGGGGTCACAGGTGGGGCTTTTTCAAGGGTGGCTGGAACTAGATTGTTTGGTGCTGGAATTGATACATGGTGTAATGCTAGGATCAAGGGCTCTAGGATTAAGGAAGTGAGTGCTACCCACCCTGAGTAGCCTGGATAAGATGTAAAGGATCGAAAGAGCTGGGTCATCCCTTGCTTGCTTTGCTGCTTTCTGCCTGCCGTGAGCTGTTTCTCTTCTGCAGTGTCTGCCATGCCACCCTGCCTTGGAGCCAGCTGATTATGCACTGAAACCTCCACAAACTGTGAGCTAAAAATGAACCTTTCCTCCTTTAACTTGTGGACCTTGGCTGTTTTGTCTCAGCAATGGGAAAAGTAATTAAAACAGTACTTGGTACTAGAGAAATAGGGTCATTGAAGTGACTGTACCTGACCATTTGGGTTAGGAACCTTTGGAGCTGGCTAGTGGGAAGGGGAAGAGTTAGGAAAGGTATGGAGATGTAGGCTGAAAAAGTAGAGTTGGAACACCTAAAGCTGTACTTCATGGGAGGTTCTGGTGAGAGCTCAGAAGACCAGAATGCTGATAGAAATTCTACTGGTGAGGACCAGGCTCGGGAGGTTTCTGCTGGGAAGGAGGACTGTATTGGCTGTTGGACTCCAGATAATGTGTGTTAGGCCTAGGGAGAAAGTGTTCTGCATTTTGCTCCTGTCCACAGACTTTGCCTGAGACTGAGATTAAGGGAGGTGGACTAATTAATCTGGCAGAAGAAATTTCAAGGCGGTCTGATGTTGAGGCAATGGCATGGCTACTGTTAGGGCTTTCAGAGAAAGACCAAAGAGCACAGCAGAATCATTTAAAACATTTTGAGTGTGGCCAGAAAGGAAGCTCCAGTAAAGTTGCAGTCTGCAAAGATGGAATAGAAGAGAAATTGGTTGCTGAAAAGACTACCAAGAAAAACCCAAGTATTTCAGAAGAAGGCAACAGAAAAGATGGCCTAAAAACATTGTAAGAACTAATAAGACTCCAGCCTCAGCATTGCAAAGGTGTAAGACTTTGCTTTGAGAAGGCAGATCCAGCCAGGCGTGGTGGCGCACTCCTGTAATCCCAGCACTTGGGAAGCTGAGGCAGGAGGATCATTGCGAGTTCGAGACCAGCCTGGTCTACAAAGTGAGCTCAAGGCCAGCCTGAACTGCATAGTGAGACCCTGTCTCAAAAAGAAAAAGAGAGAAGACAGATCCAGAGCACTCTGTTCCAGAATGGCGGTAACCTAGGGATGTTGTTCCTCAGGATTTAGTTCATAGGCACTTGACCTCTACAGCCAAGAGAGAAGGAAGCCTTGCTACTGCTCTAGCTGGCAGCAGACCTTAGTATCATCCACATGCTGTTTTTTTTTTTTTTCCCCGGTACCGGGAATCAAACTCACGACCTTGTGCTTGCCAGGCAGGTGCTGTGCCGCTGACCTAAATCCCTAGCCCCCACATGCTGATTTAAGGTGCATGCAGAATACAAGAATTGTAGGGTCAGGAAGGCTTCTACCCGGATTTCAGAAGGCCTGGGAGGTCAGGCAGTGTGTCCCTGAGAGGGCAATGTATGAGGCTGTGAATGTGAAGGTGTAGTAGAGACCCCAGAAGTTTGTAGAATCCAGGAACATGGATCTTCTGAGGAAAACTGCAAGGAGAGAGCAGAGTTGGCCCCAAGGAAAAACCATGGGAGCTACAACCACAAGCAGTGCTGTAGGTGTGGAGCCATCCACGCCCTCTGGAGTTAACATTTTGCTGAACATAGAGCTACAGGACTTAGTGTTTGCCCTGCTGGGTTTTAAACTTGCTTTGGTCCCATACCTTTGTGTCCCCCTGTTTTTACCTTTTGGAATGGTAATGTTTATCTCATGCCATTTTATGTTGGAAGTGTTTAACTTTGTTTTCATTTGTATAGGGACTCACAGCTAAGTGTTTTTGCCTTAAATCTCAGAGGAGACTTGGGACTTGGACTTTATAGCAATGCTGAAACTGTTAGGACTTCAGCAACTCTTAGAGATGAACTAATGCCTTTTGCATTAAAGGAAATGCATGAGTCTTTGAGGGGTCAGAGGCAGAATGTTATGGCTTGTGTTTAGATGTCCCTCTGAAGGGGTCATAGGTGGGGCTTTTTCAGAGGTGGCTGGATCTAGAGTGTGTGATGCTGGAATTAACTCATGGTGCAATGTTAGGATCCAGTGCTCTAGGGTAAAGGGTATGAGTGCTACCCACCCTGAGTAGCCTGGATAAGATATAAAGGATCGAAAGAGCTGGGTCATCCCTTGCTTGCTTTGCTGCTTTCTGCCTGCCGTGAGCTGTTTCTCTTCTGCAGTGTCTGTCTGCCATGCCACCCTGCCTTGGAGCCAGCTGATTATGCCCTGAAACCTCCACAAACTGTGAACTAAATGAACCTTTCCTCCCTTAATGGCATTGGGTATTTTGTCTCAGCAATGGGAAAAGTGACATGATCAGTAAGTTAGATGTATTAAGCACATTTTGAATTTATGATATTTTCAACTTACGATGGATTTATTGGGGTATAACCCTGTTGTAAGTTGAGGAGTATTTGTGTAATTTTTTGTATTTGTGTAATTGACTTGTACAATAAATGCATGTTCATTAAATATTTACTGAAACTGTGATTGTAGTCTTTTAACATGGCTTTGTGCTGAGACAGTTTCTCCTTTGTAGTATATGACAGTATGGGTATACTTAATATCACTGAATTGTGCACTTAAAATTGTAAATTTAAGATGGGAAATTTTATGTATATTTTATCACAATTTAAAACACACAGCGTGAGCCAGATAAAAATGCACAATTTCCAATTAATTTTTTCCCTGACTTATCTAGATGTCTAGACTACATTCTCTCATTCTCAGCATTCACTTACCACCATGTACCAGAAGGTGGAGACCAAAGTTGCTAGTTGCAGCCTGAGATAATAGATCAAGTCTTGGTGCACAGCGCACCAAGAAAGGGATCCCTTATAAAGTGCCAGGTGGATTTTTACGTTAATGAGGACCAGTGAGGTAAATGATGGTAGGGGTGTGGGTGTATATGATTTATTTTCTAGTCTCTTTTTTTTTTTTTTTTTTTTGGTACCGGGAATTGAACTCATGACCTCAAGCTTGCCAGGAAGCGCTTATGCCACTGAGCTATATCCCCGGCCCTGTTTTCTAGTCTCTTCATCAAGTTTGTAATTATTCCTTCTTTGCTTCGCTCCCCCTCCCCTTGCCTCACCTCCTTCCCCCTCCCCAAATTCTCACATACTAGCTAGCAGCACTCTACCACTGAGCTACATCCCAGCCTGTTACGTTGTCTGGGCTTACCTTGAATTTGTGATCTTCCTGCCTCAGCCTCCCAAACAGCTGTAGGCATGTACCACAGCTGTTCTTTTTTCATTAAGTGTAGTGGAGGGTGGTAGGGGAGAAGAGTAAAGAGAAAAAAACAATACAGTCCCAATGACTATAAAAGCTATAGTTTGAAAATATAAGGAACAAGGAGCTGACAAATGTGACTTTCCACGTTCATTTTAACATTTCAGAAAAAGTTATGGGAAACTGGCAGAGATCAGCAGTCTGAACTGAGGCTTAGCTCTCTCTGTATTTCGTATCGTAGAAAGCTTCAATATTATGATACGGGCTGGCAGTCCCCTCTTTGTGCTAATCTCTCAGTTTATCCTGATGTTTGTTTTCTGACCATTCAAGGATTTTTAAATTTTTCTACTAAAATTAAACAAGGAGAAATCTCCAGAGTGTTTGAGTCCCTTATTATTAGCAGAGATTCATTATCACTGCTATTTACTACCCATCCCCTAAATATTTATTTTTAGTATACCAGAATGGCAACATTTCCTATTTGTCTGTAGAGACGATTCCATGACAGTATTTGCAGCAGTGTCTGTGGAAAATGCTTTATTAGAAGGGGGAGAAAAAAAAAGCAAAAGGAATCTCATCTTGTAGCTCTTAGTGATAGAACTTGTTGCCATGGAGTCCTGGATCAGATTGGCTGACCTAAGGGCCAATGAGGGGATAGAACATAAAACACATCCTCATTTAACCTTGCAGAATTCATTTATTCAGGGATACATGACATTTATAAGTATATATAAAGCTACAAAAGAAAATGTTTGAAGAATAGAATAACTTGCTTTTCTCTGAAAAATTGCTGTTAAATATAAACACTGTAACTATATATTCTTAATGTGATTTGATTGGGTGGAGATGTATAGTGGGAACCATCTACCACCTGTCTTTGAATTGAGCTGATGCTGCAGTCAGTTGGACTTGTGCCAAGTCTAACTGTGCCCTTCTAGACCAGAAGTGGTTTGTCTTTATATATAAAGCTACTTTGCTTGTTTTATAACTTTAATTCTAAGTCAGAAATTAGCAGCTTTTTTCTTGTTTTCCTCTTCTGTCTTTTTTACCCAGATATGGTAGATTACTTAGATTACAGTTATCTCATCACTTGGTCTTGAGAGAGAGGATTAGCTAGGAATAATTTCCATATTTTCCATCTTCATTTCCTACCCTGTTCATAGTTATTAACTTAGATTTGGGAGATTTCATTGAGCTTAATGTTGGTTTCTTGTTGTAGTAAATCATGACATGTATCTTTTCCTACTATATTGCCTCAGAGACATAGAATGATTCATACATATAAAGAACATTTCCCCCTCTAGATTTTATAAGTGAAAGAAGTCAAGAATATTATATTCATCTTCTTACACTTACGACAGTGATTCTTAAGAAATTGTGGTGGTTCTTAGTTCTCTTCCCATCCCTGCACTTCTTATCCTTAGCTGTTTACAGAATGGAAGGATTAAAGACCTGAAAGGGTCCAATGAGTTTATCTCCTTTTGAGCTACAACTCTGTAAGAGTGGCCAGGCATGCTGACTCACACTGTAATACTAGCAATTTAGAGACAAAGGCAGATTAGGTGAGTTCAAGGCATCCTGGGCTACATAGAGAGCTCAAGGCCAGCCTGGCCTACATAGCAAGACACTGTCTCAAAAAAAAAAAGTCTGTAAGAGTAAGATGTGAACTTCCCTTTATACCATTACCTCTCTCTCAGGGGAAAAATAAAAACAAAAGCAAAAACAAACACGGGAACAAAAACGGACTTTAGATTCATCTATTAAAAGGGAACAAAGTTGTTTGGTGTCTGCCTATATAACTTTTTGTTGGGAAGGTCTTAAGGCAGTAATAAAGGATATGAGGGCCTGGGATATAGTTCAATGCCACAGTGCCTGCCTGGTAAGCACAAGGTCTTGAGTTCAATTCCTGGTACCAAAAAAAAAAAAGAGCAGAATATATTTTAGCCAGCCTTGGTGGTGCACACCTGTAATCCCAGCAGTCGGGAGGCTGAGGCAGAAGGATTGTTGTAAATTTGAGACCAACGTGGGCTACAAAGTGAGCTCAAGGCCAGCCTGAACTGCATAGTGAGACCCTGTCTCAAAAAGACAAACAAATAAATAAATAATAAGGGATGTGCTTTTCATTCATGGGATAAACATAAAAGCAGGATAGTTTCTTGAGTTAAGTTTGTGCCCCATTAGCTTACAGTTCTTAGAAACAGATTTTGAGTGAAAATCATTGATCCCTCAAATAAGAATTGTAGAAAGCTATCTTGATCTTAATTTGGGAGAGCCGTTCTGAGAAAACAGCGTAGCGTCAGAGAGTGAGCAGAAGTTTGCAGCCAGCCTTCAGTTGTGCTCTAGGTTTGCCACTAGCATTCTGTGAGTGTTTAGGCAAGTTACATTCATTCAAAGGTGTTCATTACGTGCCAGGCACTTTTCTGTACCCTGATTGTAAGCAGAGAACAAACAAAACCAAAAGGCCATGCCCTCTTTGAGTATAGTACATTGCAGAGACAGGGATAAACAACAAGATAAATTTGTAGAATATGTGGAGTATTTGATAGTGGTAAATGCCAAGAAGAAAAATAAGAGCAAGAAAATGGGATAAGACATAAAGGTTGTTCATTTGTTTTTTTATTTTTGGTACTGGGAATTGAACTCAGGACCTTTTGCTTGCCAGATAGGCGCTGTGCCACTGAGCTATCTCCCCAGCCCTTGTTTGTTTGTTTTGCAACAAAATGTTGCTGTGTTTTCCAGGCTGTCCTTCAACTCTTGGGCTCAAGTAATCCTTCTGCCTCAGCCTCCTGAGTAGCTGGGATTACAGGCTCGTGCCACTTGGCTGTATGTCTAGGGGTTTGTAGTTTTAGTTATTGTTAACCAAAGAGCTTGCTGAGTGACATTTGAGTAAAGATGGGAAGGAATTGTGTATGCAAACCTCGAGGTTATTTGGGCGGAAGAACTTTCAAGGCAGAAGTAACAGTAAAGCAAGTTACCCTAAATGCTACCACCTAAAGTGGTTTCAGGGTCCAGAGGAGACTATTGTGTGTGGAATTCATAAATGGGGAGACTGGTGAGAAATGGGTCAGAGAGCAAACTAGTGGTCAGGTCATTTAAGATCTGGTAGATTATTTTAAAGGCTTCAGCTTTTGCTCTGAGTGAAATGCCTTCATAGGACTTTCGAACAGAGGCAAAAAATGATGCTGATAGTAATTTTACATGATCACTCTGGCTGCTGTTTAGGAGATATTATAGGAGCCGGGCGTGGTGGTGTACGCCTATAATCCCAGCACTCGGGAGGCTGAGGCAGGTGGATTGTTGTGAGTTCCAGACCAGCCTGAACTGCATAGCAAGACCCTATCTCAAAAAGACAAAAAAAAGGAAATATTATAGGAAAGTAAAGGTGGAAGCAGGGAGACCCCTTGCAAGGCTGTGGTAGTCATTCAGTGTTAGAGGATGATGAAATAATTAGGCCAAAAAGAAAAAAAAGAAAGGACTGCATCTAAATAGTAAAGGACGATGTAGAATGATCTCCATTCATAGGTTATGTAATTCCAAGTAAGGTGATCTTGTATGTCCAAAAAAAATCTAAAAATTATATATATATATATTTTTTTTCACCAGAGTAGCGATATATAAAATCATTACACAAATGTCAATTGTATTGTTATATACTAACAATGAACAATCTGAAGAGGAACTTAAGAAAACCGCTACTTTTACACTAATATCAAAAGGAATAAAGCTCAGGAATTAGCTTAGCTAAGAAGATGAGGTACATGTACAATAAGAGCTATTGAATATTGTTGAAAGACATAAAAGCATAAATGAAAACACATCACATGTGTATGGTTTGGAATACTGAATATTGTTACAATGTCAATTACTGCTCAAAGTGATCTGTGATTCAGTGTAGTCTGCATCAAAAATTCCAATGATATTTTTTGCAGAAATACACAAACTCAGCTTAAAGTTCAAATGGAATCCCAAAGGATCCCAAATAGCCCAAACAGTGTTGTTGTTATGGGTTTAGTTTGGTTTGGTACAGTAAGATATGATACTGTATATACTGTATGGTATGATACAGTAGTGGATATTGAACCCAGGGCCTCCCACTGTTCCCACTGAGCTACATCCTCAGCCCTTTTTCACTTATAAAAATTTTTTTAGTTGGTGCACGTTTGCAGTACACAATGATTATATTTCTTCTTTACTTTTTATTTGAGATAGGGTCTCACTAAATTGCTAAATTGCCCAAAGTAGGCTCAACCTGCATTCTTCTTACCTCACCTTTCCAGAGTGCTAGGATTACAAGCATGCACTACCATGCCTGGCTCCCCCAGGCCTTATGTTATGTTATGTTATGTTATGTTGTTATGTTACGTTATGTTCTTGCTAAATTGCCCAAGATGACCTTGAATGTGTTATGCTCCTGCCTTAGCCTCCTGAGTAGGTGGGATTACGGATGTGTGTCACCATGCCTGCCTGCGAGAGCAATCTTGAACAAGCTGGAAGACTCACACTTCTGGATTAAAAAGTTACTACATAATCACATTAATCAAAACTAAGCCGGGAATGGTGGTACACACCTGTAATCCAAGCGCTCAGTAGTCTGAGGCAAGAGGATCACCATGAGTTTAAGGCCAGTCTAGGATACATAGTTTGAGGCTAGCCTGAACTACATAGCAAGATTCTGTCTCAAAAAAACAAAAACAAAAATCTAACATAATGATAGACACTAGAGAAATAATCCTTCACTTATATTGTCAAATGATTTTTTTTTTTTACAAAGATGCCAAAACCAATAAATACGGAAAGGACAGTCTTCAACACATGATGCTGGGATAACTCGATATGGAGATTTAAAAGAATGAAGCTGGACACCTCCCTAACACTGTATACAAAAGTTAATATGTAATCAGACAGGGTGACATACGCATATAATCCCAGCACTGGGGAGGCTGAGGAAGTAGGGTTGTGAGTTCAAGTTTAGCCTGGACTAAATAGCAAGTTCAAGCCTGTCTCAAAAACAACACAAAAAATTAACATGGATTAAAGTAAAGGTCTAGAAGTTGGGTGTGGTGGCATATGCCTGTAATCCCAGTACTCAGAAAGCTGAGGTAGGGGATTGCCATGAGTTTGAGGCCAGCATGAACAACATAGTGAGACCCTGTCTCGAAAAAATAAGTAAGTAAAAATTTGAATAAACAAAGGTCTAAGTGTAAGACCAAAACTGTAAAATTTAAGAGAAAATAGCAAATGCTGCGTGACTGGTTCGGCAGTGATTTGTTAGATGTGATACCAAAGGCATAGGCAACAAAAGGAAAAAATAACAATTCATGAAAAATTTTAAAATGTGTGCATCAGCAGGGCATGGTGACACATGCCTGTAATCCCAGCACTCAAGAGGCTGAGGCAGGAGGATTGTTGCAAGTTCAAGGCCAACCTGGGCTACAGAGTGAGACCCTGTCTCAAAAAGACAAAAACAACGACAACAAAAAAAACCCAACAACAACAAAAAAATTTGTGCACAGGGGCTGGGGATTTAGCTCAGCGGCAAAAGCGCCTGCCTGGCAAGCGCAAAGTCGTGAGTTCGGTTCCCGGTACCAGAGAAAAACCAAAACCTAAATAAATAAATAAATAAAAAAATTTGTGAATCAAAAACAGCATCAGCAGAGTAAAAAGACAACTCACCAAATGGAGGAACTATTTGCAGATGATACAATAAGCAACTAATATCCAACCCAGACTATTTTCAGAATTGCCTAAACTCAGCAATAGTCAATTAAAAAGTTGCCAAAATGTCAGGTAGAGTAGTACATGCTTGTAATTTCAGCTATGTGAAAGGCTGAGGCAGAAAGATTGAATGTTAGTGGCCAGCCTGGGCATCTTAGACCCATATAAAATAAAAAGGGGTGTGGATGTAGCTAAGTGGTAGTTTGCCTAGCATATGTGAAGCCCTGGGCTCCGTCCCTAGTACTATGAAAGAAAAAAGGGTAAGGGATTTACATAGTTCTTTAAAGATATGTAAATGGCTAATAAGCACAGGAAAAAATGCTCAGTATCATTAATTGTGCCCAATAATCTTGATTATCAGTGTGACTGGATTAGAGGCTCCTGTCAGGGTAGAATGTGAGGGCACCAACTTCATCAGTAGCTGGATGGGCTGTTACCAGGAGACGGGTTTTAGTTGGAGGAAATGGGTCACAGGGGGTGTGAGCTTGAGGACTCTGAAGCAGCCCCTGTTCCTTTCTGGCTGTTCCCCTGCTCTTCACTTTTCAGAGTTTGTTTGGAGGCTCTAGCAGGGGAGCCTAGCTACTCATATACCCTTGCCTAGCCGGGCACAGTGGCAGACACCTATAATCCCAGCCCTTGGGAGGCTGAGGCAGGAGGATCATTGTGAGTTCGAGACCAGCCTGGGCTACAAAGTGAGCTCAAGGCCAGCCTGAACTGCATAGCGAGACTCTGTCTCAAAAAGAAAAAAAAAAGAAAAAAACCCAATCATATACCCTTGCCTGAGGAAAGGGTCTTCCTTTCTCTGGGGTGGTTGTCCTCTTCGATGGAACATGCAGCTTCAGGAGGGACACACATGGAGTGGTGAGGGAGGAAAGGGATACCCGCCTCGCCAGCCAGAGCAGCCAAACCAACGGTGGCGATCTCTGGGGTGATGCTGCAGTCAGATCACCCCCACATGCTCTTTGCTTGTGGGGTGCCATGAATTGAGTAGTTTCCCTTTACCAGTGCCTTAGACTGTGTTTCTGCTTTGGAGCTAACTGACCAGGGATTGAAACCCTGAAGCTGTGGGTCAAATAAACCTCCCCTCCTTGGAGTTGGGTCACATATTTTGTCCCAGCAGCAGAAAGATGACCAATACAATAATCATTAAATCCAAGCCAAGCTACAATGAGGTAACACTGCACACCTTTTAGGATGGCTACTACTGAAAATAGACAACTAGGGTTCGTGAGGATGTTGAAAAAGTAGAACACATACAAACTTGGGAATGTATAACTGCAGCTGCTGTGGAAAACAAAATGGCAATTCCTCAAAAAATTAAAAATAGAATTACCCTTAATCCCAGAAATCTCACTTTCACATAAATATCTAAGAAACTGAAAAGGATTTGAAAAGATTTATAAGCCAGTGTTCACGGCAACATTATTCACAATAACTAAAATATTGAAGCAACCCAAATATTCATCAGTAGATGAATAGGTAGCAAAACATGGTATATACACCCAGCGGGGTACAGTTCAGCCTCAGAAGGAAGGATATTCAGACACAGGCTAAAACATGGATGATTGAGAACATTATGTTGAAACAATAGCCACAAAAAGACAAACACTGCATGATTCTTCTTTTATATGGGCCAGAGTAGCCGAAATCATAGAGCAAGAAAGTAGAATGGTGGTTATCCGGGGCCAGAGGAGGGGAAATGGGGAGTTACTGTCTAATGAGTAGTTTGCAGCATTACAAAGCAAAGATAGTTGCCCCACAGTGTGAATATGTGTAATACCATTCAACTGTACACTAAAAATGGTGAAGATGGCAAATTTTATGCTATACAGTATATATTTTACCATATTAGAAATTACACAAACTAAAGAGACAGAACGATGGCTTAGACCATGGTGTCAGCAGTGGAAGTAATAGGAAGGCATCAGATTTTGTGTATATTTTGAAACTGTAGTCAACAGGATTTTCTTTCTGATTACTTTGAGCTTCATTTTACTCCTATAAAATAGGAATAAATAATAATCACTACTTAGGAAGTGGCCACTCTGTACATACAATAAACTGCTCTAGAAGTGAGGTCTCCTTAGGATGTGAGCCGTCAGACATTATGTTTTCTCTCCTAACCCCCTTTTTGGTGCTGGGCATCAAACCCAGTGTTTACGCGTTAGGCATGGGCTCTACCGTTGAGATATACCTTCAGCCCAGTACTGTATTTTGTTTTCTTTCAGCCCCTTACTAGCCGTCATGAATAATAGGGTAGGAAGAAACCACCAGTAATTCACCCCTTGACTTAGGCCTAGGCTTACCAGACATAAGAGTTATCTCTGTTTTTTGAGTTGGGGTCTTGTTAGGTTGCCCAGGCTTGACATTGAAATTGGCTCAAATGATCCTCTGTCTAAGCAGCTTGTGACTATAGCTTTGTATCAAATTAAAACAATTTTTAAAACAATTCTGGTTTTTTGTGTGTGGTATTGGGAATTGAGCTGATGCTGGGCAATTGTTCTACCACTGAGCTACATCTCTGACCCCTTAAAAACAATTTGTCCTTTTTTGAGACAGGGTCTTACTATGTAGTTCAGGCTGGCCTTGAACCCAAGGCTCTCCTGTCTTAGCCCCCTGGGTGCTGAGATTGCAGGCCTGTACCACTATGCCTGGCAAAACAATTCTTGAAATATAGATGTACTGGGGCTGGGGATTTAGCTCAGCGGCACAGCGCCTGCCTGGCAAGTGCAAGGTCGTGAATTCGATTCCCGGTACTGGAAAAAAACAAGCAAACAAAAAATATGTGTGTATATATATATGTATGTATTAACAAAAGAAATTAGGATAGGGTAAATAGCATTATTTTTTTCCCCTTGCAGTCTTTTATAATCTAATTCTTATTAAAGTAGGTAAGGGTGTCACCTATGCAGAATAATGTGGATTTAGTACTGACTGAGAAAAGGTAATAGACAAGATGCCAATTCTGAGTGGAAATATATTAACTCATAAGAAAAAAAGCAGTACCAGAGAATAATAAGGGAAAGCTTATTATTACCCTGCCTTTTTACTATAAAATCTGAGTAGGAGACAGTAGCATCTAGTGAGCACGTATTGTGTAGGAAACTTACATTTGTTCTTACATTTCCCTGTACCTATATGAAGTTTATGTGTTTCATCTATTTTACACATAAAAAACTGAGCTGGGGCTCAGTTCTGTGATTAATAAGTTGTGGAAACAGTGGTTATATAGTCAAATTCATGTCAGACTACAAAGTCTATAATCTTACTCAGTGTAACATAGTTGGTGCTTCCTTACATATACCTTACCCACCCATAATGATACTCATCTTTTTCTTTACAGTACAGGTAGTATTAGGCACAAATGTAACTCTTAGAGCCTCCATAAAAGTGACAACTCTCAGCCGGTCGTGATAGTGCACACCTGTAATCCCAGCACTCAGGAGGCTGAGGCATGAGGATCATTGTGAGTTTGAGGCCAGCCTGAACTACAAAATGAGCTCAAGGCCAGCTGAACTGCATAGGGAGATATCTCAAAAAAAGATAAAAAATAAAATAAAATGACAATAACAACAAAAGTGGCAACTCTCCTTATTTTACCTCCTCCCCCCTAAGTATATACTAGCTCTAGTATATTGCTGTTGGTGTTGTTTTTGTTTTTGTTTTGTCTTTTTGAGACAGGATTTCGCTATGTACTTCAGGCTGGCCTTGAACTTACTTTTTAGCCGAGGCTGGTCTTGAACTCACAGTGATCCTCCTGCCTCACTCAGTCTCCCAAGTGCTGAGATTACAGGGGTGTGCCACCCCACATGGTGTTGGTGTTCTTTTGTTTTGTTTTGTTTTGTTTTGAGACAGGGTCTACCCAGGTAGTCTAGGCTAGCCTTTGAACTCACTATATAGCCCAGGCTAGCCTCAAACCTAGGTCTCTCCTCTTTTGTTGTGACAGTCCTAGGATATATATAGCAAATACAATTTCCATGAAGTATCCTTAAAAGAAGTGGGTAGTTTGGGAAGCTGAGGAGGCCAGAGGATCACTGTGAGTTTGAGACCAGCCTGAACTACATAGCGAGACCCTGTCTCAATGCCCCACCTCCCAAAAACTGGTAATTCTGTTTTATTAAAAAAAGATTGGATATTAGAGAATGAATACAAATTTCTCCCTTGCAGAAAAGAAATGACTCTTTAAGAGCTGATAGTTAAGATTTCTGATTCTTTCTTATGCAAATAGATTGTTCCTATCATTTCTCTGGCCAATCCGATGTTCAGTGTGATATTTTGTTTTGTTTTGTTTCAGTGTTATATATTTTTTGGGGGGTCTTTTTGAGACAGGGTCTTGCTATGCAGTTCAGATTGGCCTTGTGCTCACTTTGTAGCCCAGGCTGGTCTCGAACTTGCAACGATCCTCCTGCCTCAGCCTCCCGAGTGCTGGGATTACAGGTGTGCGCCACCCAGGCTCAGTGTTACATTTTGAAAGATTCTTTTAATACCAAATGTGCCTGAGGTGTTTCGTCAGTGTAACAGGTGATGGCAGAGCAGGATAGACTTGGCCATACACATTTAATTTAGCAATGGGAGCGTCCTGAAAGTGCCCGAGTTGGATGCTAAATTATGATTTTGTCCCTTTTTTGGATGTCTCTTCGGGACTGAGTTGGGAGCATTTTTGCAAGGAGAATGGGAGATGACAGTGTGAACTTTTAAGGTCTTTCCCACCCCCAAATTCTGTGACCTTTTCTACATAATGGTACTGCTTTGACAAAGCCAAAGAAAATAAAACCAGTGAGAAGCAAGCACTCATTACTCTTGCTTGAAAGAGTGTATTTGATTTACTCTGTTTTGTAGAAAACATAAAATGAGCATTTTGGGTCAAGAATGTAAGAAAACTGACAGAAATTGTAACAAAGCCCAGCCGTACTTTAGTCCATTGGTCAGAGCACCCACCCCAGCCCTCCTTTTAAGGCAAGTACAAGTGTAACAGATACTGAGCGGAAAAAAGAGGTTGCATGTCCAGAACGTTTTAATACTGTTTCTCCCTTTATTTTGCCTAAGGAATTGCTCTGGACCACAGCCAGCTCCTGTGAACTTCCTTACACACCAGTGAATCCTTTTCGTAGTTATAAAAGAGAATATTTTTGTACTTCCTTGATTTGGAACATTGGCACTGTTAACTGCTGTTGACCTAGTACTGGTGAAGCCTGTTACAGTTGATTTCTGTAGTCCTTAAAGGGCCTTGTTACTGTCATATAACTTTAACTTTTTGTATAAGTTCTTGACACTCTGGTCCCATATAACCTGCTTTCTCTTCCAAAATAGAAGGAAGATCTGGATTCTCTCATTTATATCTCCGTAGGGCTTTTCCCCCTGTCCTTCTCCTAGAAGCTATCAGGCTCTTCAGGCTTGTAGTTATTATACTGTTTTTGGTGTTTTGCTTCTTTTGTCCTTTTTTTTTTTCTTTTGACACCACTGGAAAGAATCTGGAATTTTTGCAATCAAGTAGACATGTATGTGAGTCCTGCCTCCTTCCTTACACTTAGTATATGGCCACATAGTAAATGACTAAATTTTTTATTTTGTTTTTGCTATACTGGGGGTTGAACCCAGGGCCTTGTGCGTGCTACACAAGTGTTCTACCATTGAGCTGCATCCCCTGCCCTTTTTAAAATTTTACTTTTGGGCCAAGGATATAGCTCAGTGGCACAGTGCCTTCCTGGCAAGTGCAAGGTTGTAAGTTCAATCTCCAGTACAAAAAAAAAAGAATAAAATTTTATTTTTGAGGCAGGGTCTCACTAAGTTGCCTAAGCTGACCTCAAACTTGGAATCTTTTGGCATCAGCCTCTTGAGTAGCTGAGATTACAGCAATGTGGTAGCAGACCCAGCCAACATTTCTAACCACTAGTATCTTTGTGTATAAAATGGAGATAATACTTTATATCTTAACAAGATAAAGTAAGATACTCTTTTTAAATTTTTAAACCATTTTTAATTTTTTTTGTCTTTTTGAAACAGGGCTTTGCTATGCATTTCAGGCTAGCCTTGAGCTCACTTTGTATGCCAGGCTGGCCTGGAACTCTCAGCAATCCTGCTGCCTCAGCCTCCTGAGTGCGAGCACCACCACACCCTGGCTCCGGCTTTTTGTTGCCTTATTTATTTATTTATTTATTTATTTATTTATTTATTTGTGTGTCTTTTTGAGACAGGGTATCACTATGTAGCTCAGGCTGGCCTTGAGCTCACTTTGTAGCCTTGGCTGATCTCAAACTTGCAAAGATCCTCCTGTGTCAGCCTCCTTAGTGCTGGGATTACAGGTGTATTCCACTATGCCCAGCCTTAATAATTATTTTTTAATTTAAACATTCACCATATATTTTGATCACCCCTTGTAAGTTGGAATCTTGCCTTTCCCCCTCTTAGGTTGATTTAGGAAAGTTACTTTAATTCATCTGAGCTTTGGTTTGTTCATCTGAAAAATACCAAAACAAAGAGTTGTTAGAAGGCTGGGTGTGGCGGCACACACCTGTAATCCCCACACTGGAGAGGCTGAGGCAGGCAGGAGGGTAATGCAGGAGGATCCTTGTAAATTCCAGACCAGCCTGGGCTATAGTATGAAGTGAGCTCAAGGCCAGATTGAACGCTATAGCAAAACCCTGTCTCAAAAAGACAAAAACCAGAACTGGAAATCTCTTGTAGGGATTTTGCCAGAGGGTAAGTAAGAATTTTTAATACCTAGATGTTGTCTTCTTGCTTGTATTCTCTTTGCTTGGCTATAGATTAAAAGGGAGAAAATGAAACTGTCCTTCTGTCTCTGAGCATTTGCTGTATAATGTATTCCTTTTTGACACAATGCCTAGAAAGGTGTTTGTAGATTTGGTGGAAGGATATATAATCTCATTGTGTTCTAGAAGGTACTTAACTTGGCAGTCAAAAGATTTGTGGATGATATGCAGTATTCTTCCTAAGAGAAATTGCTGGATCTTGGCCCTCACTCATTCTCCCCTGTGTCATCCTATTTTCTCATACCCCTATCTGGCCCCCTCATCTAACGATCCCCTCTGTGTGACTTTGAGCCTTTTTTGTGTCCTCAGGAGACATTTGGCCTTAGAAATTGTGCTGTTTGCCTGGACGCAATCCGCACTGTGCACAAGTGGATTATAGGGATGCGTCACCTGGGCCCTTTCAGGTGCTTGATGTCTTGGCTTTGTTCTAGTCCAGTCACAAATGACAGTTTCATTCCTGTTTCTCCCACCACTTAAAAACAAAAAGCCAAAAAGCTGGGTGTGATAATGCATGCCTGTAATCCCAGCACTCAAGGATCACTGCCAGTTCACCAGTTCGGGGCCATCCTGGGCTATATAGCAAGACCCTGTCTCAAACAACCAAAATAAAAAAACAAAAACAAAAAACTTGCCAGGCCCTATTTTCCTTTCTATATCAAGTAGACTATCAAGAGTGGAAATTACTTCTCTGCTTTTACCTTTCTGCTGACTTTGTTTTCATTCTTTAAGTTTTTTTATTATTAATAAATTGTCACCGGGCACACATCTGTAATAAAAGCACTTGGGAGGCTGAGGCATGAGGATTGCTGAGAGTTCAAGGCCAGGCTGGGCTGCAAAGTGAGCTCAAGGCCCTCTTGAACTGCATAGCAAGACCTTGTCTCAAAAAGACCAAAAAATAATAATAATAATAATAATAATAATAAATTGTTGCTGGGCATAGTAGCTCACACATGTAATCCCACACTTGGAAGGCTGAAGCAGGAGGATCTCCATGACTTTGAAGCCAGCCTGGCCTATATAATGAGTTCAAGACCAGTCTGAACTACACAGTAAGGTCCTAGCTCAAAAAAAAAAAAAATAAATAAAAATTATAAATAAATTATCTTGCTGGGCTTAGCAAAATGGTGAGTAAATTTAAGACAATGTAATTTGAAAATCTGATTTGAAGAAGTGTAGAATGTCTAAAGAAGAAAATAAGATAAATTTGTCTTTTGAGCCAGGCATCGTGGCACAGGCCTTTAATCCCAGCACTTGTTTTTTTGGGTTTTTTTGTATTTGTTTTTGTTTCGGTCTTTTTGAGACAGGATCTCGCTATGCAGTTCAGGCTGGTCTTGAACTCATTTTGTATCCCAGGCTGGCCTCCAACTCCCAAAGATCCTGGCTTAGCTTCCCAAGTGCTGGGATAACAAGCATGCACCACCGTGCCCAGCTAACCCCAGCACTTGGAAGGCTAAAGCAGGCAGCCAACCTGGGTTACATAGTGAGTTCAAGGCCAGTCTAGACTGGGTAGTGAGACTGTGTCTCAAAAAACAGAATAGCTAGCTTCGTGCCTATAATACCAGTACTGAGGAGGCTGAGGCAGGAGGATCATTGCGAGTTTGAGGCCAGCCTGGGCTACAAAGTGAACTCAAGGCCAGCCTGAACTGCATAGGGAGACCCTGTCTCAAAAAGACCAAAAAAAAAAAAAAAAAAGGAAAACAAACAAACCATAGAGCTGAACGAGAAAGCTTCTCAGTGCCCTTCCAGTTACCAGGTTTTGGGGCCTGGGATGTAGCTCAGCGGCATAGCACCTGCCTGGCAAGTGGAAGGTCCTGAGTTCGATTCCTGGTACCAAAAAAGTAAAAAATAAAACAATCACAATATCATTTGGGGCTGGGGATTTAGCTCAGTGACACAGAGCCTGCCTGGCAAGCGCAAGGTCGTGAGTTCTTTTCCTGGTACCGGAAGAAAAACAAAAAACAAAAACAAAAACCAATTACCAGGTTCCATTGTATCTTTAGTAGACTTTTTGTTTTCCTTTCTGGTCTTTGGCTATCTTGCCCCCTTTAGTTAGAAAAAACAAATACCAAAGACATATTTTCTGGCTTTGAGACCATACCAGTTGACCAGACCAGTTGTATGATCTCAAACAAATTATTAACTTTAATAGCTCATTTTACGTATTTTAGAAGTAATGTTGCTGATATATTGGCCTATGCCCGTAATCTCAGCCACCCAGGAAGCTGAAGCAGGAAGACTGAGAGTTCAAGGACAGGTGGGCAACATAGTGAGACCCTGTCCTCAAAAAAAAGTGCTGCTGATAATATGTAAACCATAAATGGTTACAGAAGTAAATGAGGTACATAAATTATTATGGGATAATGCCTAGCACTATGTAAGCAATCAAAAATTTTTAGATGATTATTATTATCTCTATCAGTTATTTCTACTTAAAGAGTTGTGCTTCCCTGACTGTCCAGATAGTATCTTAATAAGCCCTTTGTGTGTACTACTTAGGGTGTTAAGATAGTAAGCTCAACTCGGAATAGCTCAAATGATAAGATTTATAACCTCAAGAGGTCCAGAAGTAAGGAAGATACAGGTTGACTAACTCAGTGTCTGTATCATGGCGTTTAGGACGTGTTGGTAGAATGCTGCCATATTCCAGGTATCATTGGCACTCAAAACCACCCTCAGCAGAAGAAGCCATTTTCTTCTGGTGGCTTTTACAACTTTTATTTAAATACTGTACAGTGGGAAGCCTTTCTATCTTTGTTTTTTCTTTTCTTCTCCTCTCACTTCACCACAGCCCTTTTCAATTTTTTTGAGTCTTATCAAGTTCCCAGGCGGGCCTCAAACTTGCAGAAGCTCCAGAAAGCTGGAATGATAAGAATTTCCCTGCTAGGCAGTGGCACACACCTGTACTCATAGCAGTCGGGAGGCTGAGACAAGTGGATCTGCTGTAAGTTTGCGGCCAGCCTGGGCTACAAAGTGAGTTCAAGGCCACCTGGAACTGCATACTGAAACCCTGTTTCAAAAAGACATAGATAGATAGATAGCATTTCCCACCACACCCAGCTAGTAAGAAGCCTTTCCTTGAAGCCACTTATGCAGCATAGAGTTCCCTTGTGTCTCACTAGTATTGATTGAGTCACTTGTCCTTTCTTAAACTAGTCCCAAAAGGGAAACAAATTTATCACAATTGGCCTACGTTATTAAACTTGATCTTCTGGGATTTGAGGATGCAGGCACCCTCCCTGATCATATGCCCTCAAAGGAAGGCAAATACCCAGAGAAATCTAGGTTAGATCAACATTTGGAAGAGGAGACCCTGGGTAGGTAGCCAAAGCAGTATGCTAACTTCCCTTTTCCTCTGCCGCTTCCCTTTTCTTCAGTGTAAGAATTACTTTTTTTGATACCACCTTTTAGGGCCCAGTGGTCCTGGGACAGTGACCAAATTCTCAAAAGTAAGATTAATCTGTTTTATGAAAATCTTAGAATTTAAAGCTCAGATTTTCTATATCCTCAACAAATGAAGGAAACCCTTAAAACTGAGAAAACATGATCATAGTGCACAGGAGAATGCTGTGAAAGACTGTGTTTTGTTTTCAGTCAGTGCTTGGGTACCAAAATTATTCCAGGTACCCAGATACTTGATTCTTTCTTGATCAACATGTTATCATGCAAAGTGATCATTTCAATTTGAAGATTTATACCTGTTTGGTATTTAAAGCCCATCCCAGGAAAAAAAAATCCAACTGCTTTTTTAAAAAATCAGCTTGTCTTTATGACAGAAATCTGAGGCTATTTAAAACAAGAAAGAAAAGTATTAGAGGTTTATCAAGTGGCAAAAGAGGTAAACTTGATTTTGTGTGACTCTAAGGCTATTCAGGATCAAGATTGAAGCAGCTTATTTAGGGGAGCAGCTAGATAATAGTGGAGGCTATTTCAGAAATATGGTCCTGTCCCAGGAGTTTCCCAGGAGAGGCTCACAGGCCTCTCAGGAGGCTACAGAAACAGAACACTTATTTGTAGAGTAAGAAAAAGGTCGTATGAGGTCTTATTTTAGAGTTCTTTGATTCTGAGCTTTCCTGTTTCCCACTTAAGAGAAATAAAAAGACGGTTTTACTAGTGCTCCAGACAAAGGAGAATCAAGGTTTGATTTACCTTAGAACACATGGATGGTAATAAATAAACCCACCCATCCATATATACATGTATGCACACATAATGTATATAAACAAATTCCCATGCACAGCCTGTGATCCCAAAAAAATATATAATTCTTTATTAAAAGCCTGAAGCTGCCAAATCTATTAATTCTTTTTTTTTTTTTTTTTTTGGTCTTTTTGAGACAAGGTCTTGCAGTTCAGGCTGGCCTTGAGCTCACCTTGTAGCCCAGGCTGTCTTGAACTTGCTACAGTCTAGCCGAGCGTTGTGGCGTAAGCTCGTAATCCCAGCACTCAGGAGGCTGAGGCAGGAAGATCGCTGCGAGTTTGAGACCAACCTGGGCTATAGAGTGGAGTGAGCTCAAGACCAGCTTGAACTGCATAGCGAGACCCTGTCTCAAAAAGGCAACACCAAAAAAGATCATCAAACTTGGTACGATCCTCCTACCTCAGCCTCCCAAGTGCTGGCATTACAGACGTGTGCCATCACACCCAGCAGATTTTTGAGACAGGGTCTCACTACGGAGTTCAGGCTAATCTTCAGCTCACAGCGATCCTCCTGTCTCAGCCTCTCTGAGTACTAGGATTACAGGTACGCGCCACTCGCGGTTTAAATCTGTTAACTTAAAAATGGAGTACTGTATCTGCTGTTCTTCTTCTGCCTCTTCTTATTCCTCCCTCCTCACCTCTCCTTCACCTTCCCTCCCCTGCTTCCATTTGTTCCCCTGTCCCTCAGTGAAGGTTTTTTTTTTGGTACTGGGAATCGAACTCAGGACCTTGTGTTTGCCAGGCAGGCACGATTCCACTGAGCTATATTCCTGGCCCCACCTCAGTGAAGGTTTTACCATGTGGCCTAGGCAAGCCTTGAACTCTTGGGCTCAAGCAGTCCTCCTGCCTCAGCTGAGTACTGGAACCATAGGTATGCACCACCACGTGACCACCAACCATTCTGTAGTCAGTTTCTTCCAGTTTTTTTCATATTTAAATTTAGCTTCATGACTTTGTAATTGTATGAATGACGTTCTGGTTCTTGCAGTAGGATTTTTCCAGTCTTAAGCAACCAAAGTTTCCAGGTAGCTACTCAGGAACCATGATGAGGTAGACAAACTCATAATCTTGTAGGCTAACTTGTGTCAGATGAGGCTACCTGTGCTTCTTGAGTGCCCCCAGTCTTATCCTTTAAATTGTTCTGAAGGAGAGAAAGTAATCTGACAATTTTCTTTTTTCTTTTCTTTTTTTTTTTTTTTGTCTTTTTGAGACAGGGTCTTACTATGCAGTTTAGACTGGCTTTGAGCTCACTTCGTAGCCCAGGCTGGTCTCAAATTCACAGCCATCCTTTCTGCCTCCTCCCCTCCCCACAGGATTACAACTGTGCACCACCACGCCCAGCTTCCTAGTCTTACCTTTTTTCTTCTTCTTTTTTTTTTTTTTTTTTTTTTGTCCTTTTGAGACAGGGTCTCGCTATGCAGTTCAGGCTGGCCTTGAGCTCACTTTGTAGCCCAGGCTGGTCTCGAACTCAACAATCCTCCTGCCTCACCTTCCCGAATGCTGGGATTACAGGTGTGCACCACCATGCTGAGCTAGTCTTACCTTTTTAAAGGAAAGAAAAAACTATTTAGGATTAAACTACAATTGGTAAACCATGTAAGGAGAAACCTCTGCATAAACCTAAGCATATCTGACTTCAGCAGTTTAGGACATGGATTTGTGGCTGACGCATTGATTTCTGTTTCCTGGTATGTGCTTAACTACTGGCTTCCTTACAGTCTTTTTCAGGTACCACTGTGCGCCATGGATACTTTTTGGGGGGTGGGTAGATTGATACAAATAAGAAGGGCACAGAAAAGTCTTTCCGCCAGGCAGAGACCCAATCTTTCTTAAGGGCAGACGGCTACTAAGTTCTTTTCTTGTTTTTTAACTTGCCTAAAATAAAGGGAATAATTTAGGATCCTATAACCTTTGTCTGATTTTGCTGCTTTTGGAGAGGAGAGTAGCCTGAAGCTGATAACAGTGTTGTGGTTTGTGGTAGTTGTGAAAGTGGTGCCGTGGGAAAGGAGAGTTCTTTCCTTCTAGTAGTGAACAGAGCTTTAAGATAATTCTTTTTTCCCCTTTCTGGAGAGAATCTACTGGTGTAAGTGATCGAGTTGTAAATGTGAACAAATTTCTACAGGGAATGCTGGCAAATCTGCTGAATAAATAAGTAGATAATGCATGACTCCATTTATATAAAATTCTCGGTGGGCGTGGTGGTACATGCCTGTAGTCCCAGCACTTGGGAGGCTGAGACAGAAAGATTGTTATGAGTTTTTTTTTTTTGATACCAGGAATCGAACTCAGGACCTTGTGCTTACCAAGCAAGGCACTGTGCCACTGAGCTATATCTCCAGCCCTGCGATGAGTTCTGAGGCCAGCCTGGGCTAGCTACCTAGTAAATTCAAGGCCAGACTGAACTACATAGGGAGAACCTGTCTCAAAGAAAAAAATAGAAAAACTTGGGATGATAGATGTGCTCACTATCTCAATTCAGTGATGGCTTCACAGGTGTGCATAAATGTCATAACTCACCAAATTGTATATTTTCCATTATGCAGTTTATTGTATGTAAATTTTATCTCAATAAAGTTAAAAAAATAAATGGATTGAGGGCAGCCTTTATTAAAGAACTTCTTTCTAGGCTATAAGGAGACCATTGGAAAAAATGTACATATGTAAATTACAAGTCTTGCATGTGAAGTACAGAGACACAAACCTCATGTTTAATGCCATTGATGTTTCTTTAGGAGTCCATAGAGACTACTCCATTCTACTGAAGAACATGTCTAACAGTAACACTACTCAAGAGACCCTTGAAATAATGAAAGAATCAGAAAAAAAACTGGTGGAAGAATCTGTAAGCAAAAACAAGTTTATATGTAAGACTTCAAGTAAGGAAGAAGTTGAGAAAGAAGGTGAAGAGACCAGTGTGCGTCAGGAGACACAGGTAAAGGTTAGAAGCACGTTGTGTGCTCACTCTTCTCGCCAGGGTGTAAGTGAGCCCCAGTTTGAGCTCTCAAGAAACTCCTCCCAGGGCTGAGGATATAGCTCAGTGGCACAGCACCTGCCTGGCAAGTGCAAGGTCCTGAGTTCGATTTTGGGAACTGAAAAAACAAGCTTTTTCCGGTTTTTCCCGGTTTTAGGCTTTATCATAGAATCTGTGACGAAATCTGAGGAGAAAAGAGTGAAATCTCTAGTTCATTAGGGCCTGAGTATGTTTGTTCTTACTACGTTTAAAAATTTATTATCTATTTATTTGTTTATGTATTTACTGGGGACTGAACACAAGGCTTTTGGTTGAGCTACATCCCCAGCCCTTTTTAATAATTTTATTTTTGAGATGAGGATTTGCTAAGGTATCCAGGCTGGGCTTGAATTCCATGATTGTCTTGCCTCAGCCTCCCAGAGTGCTGGAATTATAGGTATGTGGCACCACACCTTTTTTTTTGGTGAGGGAGGGTAGGGTAGTAGGGGTTGTTCTGAGACAGGTCTCACTGTGTAGTCCAGGCTGGCCTCAAAATTGCAGTGATTCTCTTGCCTCAGACTCCCAAGTGCTGGGATTACAGGTGTGCACCACCACTCCCAGCTTCGTATTTTCTAACTATAAAAAAATAAACTGTTGGAATCGTTGCAGTGACACATGCCTATAATCTCAGCTACCTGGGAGACTGAGGCAGAGGGTCTCAAGTTCCAGGCCAGCCTTAGGCCGTTTAGTAAGATGCTGTCATCTCCAAATAAGGAACAGGAGCAGTAGCTAAGTAAGTGGCAGCAAGCCCCTGTGTTGAATACCCTTCACTGCAAAAACAAACTTGCGCTGGGAATGTAACGCAGTGAGTGCTCTTGCCTAGCATGTGTGAGGTGTCAGGTTCGGTCCCTCCCACCATTAAAGAAAAAGAAGTTTTTAAAATAAATGCATAAATAAACTGTATACAGACATATTTAACAGGTCAGGCCAGGTGTGATGGCACATGGCTATAATCCCAGCCCTCTGGAGGTAGAGGCAGGAAGATGGTTACAATTTCAAGGCCAACCTGAACTACATGGCAAGATCCTGTCTTTGTTTTTTGTTTTTGTCTTTTTGAGACAGGGTCTCACTGTGCAGTTCAGGTTAACCTTGAGCTCACTTTGTAGCCCAGGCTGGTCTCAACTCACAGTGATCCTCCTGCCTCAGCCTCTGGAGTGCTGGGATTACAGGCGTGTGCCACCACGCCTGGCCAGCAAGATCCTGTCTCAAAAAAGAAAAAAACCAGATGTGGTGGTGCACATCTATAATCCCAGCACTTGGGAGCCTGAGGCAGGAGACTCACCATAAGTTTGAGGCCCCATGGACTCCATAGTAAGTTCAAGACCAGTCTGGATTTACATAACCAGCCCAGTCTGATGAAAATAAAACAAAACAAAACAAACAGAAAAGTAAAAAAATGAGTTATATATCACCCATCCTGCTACTAAAGCTTAAACCCAGGCCCTTCACACTGAACTGTATTCCCAGCCCACCACCTTTTGTTTAAATTGGAGATAGGGTCTTACTAAGTTGCCAAGTTACCCAGACTTGCCATCCTCCTCCCTCAGCCTCCCAGAGTGCCGGGATAAAATACTTAAAACCAGAGCTGCCTGGCTTTATACACAGTGTTAAATTCATATTCTGGTTGTGTCAGAGCAGTCGGCATTTTCTGGGTAAGAAGTGGTCTATGAACTTGACACTCCATGAACATGAGTGGGAAGAATTTCACCCTTTGGTTGAGATGTTGTTTTCCATCTAAATCTGTACTGTAGTACAGAAATACTGGCGGTAGATGGTCAGCCAAGTTTCTTCCAAGGTCAGTCTGTGGTGCTAGCTGGCTGTGCTCTGAGGCTCCTCTAGCCTGTTATAGAGCTCTTGTCTCTGTTTTCACTGCTCCTTTATTTTGCTACTCAAGCTCAAGTTCTGTAAATCTTTTCCTCATGCCCACCCTTCAGACTGGTCTTTATTATAAGCCCAGGTGATCAGCCTCAAGCAATCAGTAGATTAAAAAGCAGGAACAACAGCACTTTGGCAGGACTGAAAACTTGAGGCATAATTTTTTGAGACACCTTAATTCATCAAGGCCTTGTCCTCTTTAAAGATTAAAACAGCAGCATTGTAAAGGGATGAGTTAAAATCTGACAGCTCTCTGGGGTGTCTCTTGTTCTCCAGCTGCCTACTTTCCCTTTGTCTTTCTTACTGTTAGCCAGGTCTCATTCCTGGCTGCTTTGCTCTCCATTGTCTTTTACATGTGACTTGTCATTCCCTGCCCATCCTTCCAGAGTTTGTAGAGACAGTCTGCCCCTCTCTTCCAGCTATTCTGCAGCCACCAGTGAGACCCGTGATGAGTTTTAAATACTCACGACCGATATGTGATGACTGTTTAATTATGTGCTGTTTTATTACATGAAAGATAATAACTAAATGAACTTCTAGATCCACATTATTCTATTGTCAGGAGGTTTTTATAAATGATGTTCTGAACTTCTGTTGTATACTTCTTGAATATAGGTGGCGAAGGAGATTTGTAAGTTTTATGTTCTTTATGGGCTCTCATTTGGTTTTAAAAGTCTTCACTTGGGCATACAAATAATCATGGGCTGGGGTTGGAGGGGATCTCCCTTCTCTGTGACTTGAGTCTTTGCTGCCACTAGAGCACATGGGGCCACTACCGCCATCTACTGGAGTTCTTGGTCCTTCTGCAAAATCTTTAGTCACCTGTGCCATCCTGGAGCAGTCCCTTAGGGGGTCTCTCTCCCCGCTGTCATTTCCTAACAGAACATGTGCACCTTCAGTGACACTAAAAATTCTACTCCTTCATCTGTCTTCTCTCCACTCAGTTCCCATAGTCTCCCCAAGAATCTAACTGGTACTATCAAAGGAGTCCCTGTATGAGTTGTTACTGAAAAGTTTGGGGGAAAATCATTAGAACTGAAAACATCTTTTGCATGGAAGCAGTGCCACGAAATGCAGGTTCTGAGATTCTGTTTAGAATGGTAAACCTTTACTTAACACATACTGAACTCAGGTGCATTCTAGAAGCAACCAGCTGGACATGACCGCCTCGTTGGGCTTTTTGCCTTTAATCTTAGGATCCTTTCTGACTCATCTATCGTGCTGCTTTAGAAAGGTGATTGTGAAATAAAGAACTGTGTTCTCTTCAAGCTTTCTGTGTATTTTATTGCCTTACGTAGGTTCCCTGTTTCCTAGCGTGATATATATTGTGACCCAGTCCCTCATCCATCGCCTGTGGTATTCTGTGCTTCAACGTTATCTGGTTCATTAGTCCCTGTTAGAAACAGGAATTTAAAAGTTGGGGAAAGCATGCTTTGGTATGTGCCTTCCCTGCCTAGGATGCCCTCCTTAAGGTTCTTTCCTTGGACTCCTCCAACTCCTGAACTCTCCTTCTGATATACAGTATTTGTTTACCTTTCTAACCTCAATGCAGCTGGGCATGGTGGCACACGCCTGTCTTCCCAGCACTTGGGAGGCTGAGGCAGGAGGATTATTGCGAGTTCAAGACCAGCCTGGGCTACAAAGTGAGCTCAAGGTCAACCTAAACTGCATAGTGAGACTCTGTCTCAAAAAAGAACCCCCTGCAAAAAAAACAAAAAAAAACAAAAAAAAAAAAAACACCTTAAATAAATAAATAAATAAAACTCAATGCAGACATGGCTTTTTCCGGGATACCTTCCTTGACAACCTTATCTGTTATAGATCTGTATTGTTCTTTGATTAATATCTATCTTCCACACAGAACTTCTAAGTTCCATGAGGCACTGGATTAGGTCAGTTTTAGGCTGCAGTTATATCTCTAAGGCCTAAAGTGAGTGCTTTGCATGTAGCAGACAGCCAGTACTGATGAATGTATATGTTTGAGTTAGATGCCTCTGCTGTGTGCTTCTGTAGTACTCTGTGGGTACCTCTCTAGCATACATAATGTATTGTATTGTAATTGTCTGTCTGTCTTCTCCAACAGGATTATGAATTCCTTTTTGACAAGGTTTGTGTCTTTTATCTGTGTATCCTCCAGTAGCTAGCATGATATGTACTACAAATTAGGCTTTCTGTATTTGTTTAACTGTTAAAACTATCCATTCTGGGAATTAAGCAGACTTACACTTTGTTGGTAGAGGTATAAATTTGTACAACGCTTTAAAGGACAGTTTAGTAAAATTCTATAACAATTTTTAAATGAATATAGATATTCTGTATTTCTAGATATACTCAGTGATATGGATAATTTTTATAATTAAGGTCAGAAACATCTTAAATGATACAATTTTAGAGACTGGTAAAATAAGTTATAATAGAACCACACAATGGGATAAATACCATATAGCAATTAAGACAAATGAGATAGATGGTCTATCATGAGATAGAATGCAGTCATGAAAAGAATTGAAATCAAGGTTTAGAGTAGTGTGCACAGTGTATTTGCTTTTTAAAAAACTGTGTGTGTGTGCAGGTACAATAAACATACATGCATAAATATCTCTGGGTCGATCTAAAAGAAATGCAGTACTCATCGACCCTTACGGACAGAAGCAGATATCTGAGGGATAGATGTGAAAGGACTTACCTATTCAACATATAACTCCAGTATACATCTTGTATGTTTGAGAGTGTATATATATTGTCTATTTGAAAAAAATAGTGGCAAATACGTGCTACGTATTTCTGGACTATACCTCTTCCCTTGCTGCAGCAGGTCTTGCCACCAGCTCCACCATCATTTCTTACTCTTTCCATCTACTTTCCCAGTTCACCATTTTGCATCTTGGCAGTGCAGTGTTTGCTCATTAGTGAAGAGGACCAAGGAAAGAGAAGTCCTCACCTACCCAAGACCGTGCGGGTATTCTGCCTCTGACTTGTTTCCACTGCCCCATGCCCGAGCCTCAGTGCTTTCTGCACCCCGACCCCTTTCCTAAAGCTCCTATTTTGAATTCACAGATGTTCAGAAATCTTATCAATTGATTATCTGTTCTTCATCTCACCTCAGGCCTTTGTTCTTTATCATCTCCAGCTTTTTCCTGGCTCCTTCTCCCCTCTCTGTTCCCTTGGTCTGGAGGTTTTATCCCTCTGTTGTATCCCATCTCACATCTCTGATCCAAGCAAGTCACCACCAGGAGCTTAGAACTGGGAGGATTCTCATACTTAGGGAGAGAGGCATTTGAGAAGATTTCTCACTCCATTTTCCCAGCTATAAGGAGAGGTATTTTGGGCATCCCAAGTTGAAAATCTGATGTTTCCTCATAACGATGTTATTATAAGAGATAGTTAGGGACCATATTTCACGTCCATTGTGGATTATATATGCTCCTATGAACAAACTCAGAAGAAAAAATAACATTATCTCACGCTGTGGTAATGACATTTCCAGAAATATTCTAATTAGGAGAGGATTCCGTGGTTTGTTAGAAAGTAAAGTTTATCAGTCTGTGAAGCCCACTAGCAGGTTAATTTCTTTCAATTCTTTATTTTCATAATGAAGGTGATTTGACTGTATGTGCTGCAGGGTCCCTTCCACGTCACAGTTGCTGGAGTGTGTAGTGTGACAAATAAAACAGGTGATTTTCTTTATAGTTCAGCAAGTGTTACATAGTTTTGATAGTACTTTTTTGTTGTAAACATGTGTTTCTTTTAAATGTTGGTTTTCCCCACCTTTAATATTTTCTAATCCTCTTCTCACAGAGGCGGACATCCAACCATGGTCATGCCAGGAAAAGAGCCAAGGTAAGAGCCCTTCTTGTATTAATTATTTTCTGTTATTAGCAATAATCGCGCCTCGGATAAACCTCATTGGCTACGATACTGCCACTGCGCAAAGCTATTTTCTGTTATTAATAATACATTTTGCAAACGGATATGTCACCAATACCTAGTTTACCCATATTACATATAGGCAGAGTTTTCTTGTGTGCACTTTGTACCCTGATTGTGAACATGAACCACACACTGGGGTTTGCACGCATACATTTCCTAACTGAAAGTCTGGCTTAATTTTTGTCTGTTACTTCTAGTTCAGTCACAGTCTTGTTTCTGACACCTGCAAGTATGCGCAGCAAGAGCCTTCCACAGAGCCTGAGAGAGCCTGGTGCTTGTTGTGCGGAAGTGCCAGTTTCTCTGCCCGTCCCTGGCTTCTCTAGGAAAATGGCTGTTTGTATGAGTTTTAAAATTCCCCTTCATTTTTTTCCCACATGTGAATTTTCCTTTAATATAAATCATGACCCATTAACAGAAATGATTCAGCATTTTTTAATATCCTAAAAATAAAGGCTTTTTTTGTTGTTGTTTTTTGAGTCAGGGTCTCGCTGTATAGTTCAGACAGGTCTTGAACTCACTGTGTAGCCTAGGCTGGCCTCAAACTCATGGCAGTCTTCTTGCCTCAGCCTCCTAAGTGCTAGATTACGTGTGTGCGTCTCCACACGTGACTTTTTTTTTTTTTTTTTTTTTTTAAAGAGTAAAAGAAGGATAACATAATAATAGGGGGGACTTAGCAAATTACAGACAAAATGGTAGGAAATTATCAATGGTTATCGTTTTACATATTGTTATCTACAAAATA
>NW_004955458.1:5003194-5023592 GCF_000276665.1 Chinchilla lanigera | reverse complement strand
TTTTTTTTTTTTTTTTTAAATATTTTACTCTCTGTGATGGGTCAGGGAGGATATTGTTTTTTTGTTTTGTTTTGTTTGAGACAGGGTGTCACTGTATCAGGCTGGCCTTGAGCTCACTTACCCAGCTCAGACTGGCCTGGAACTCTTGGCAGTCCTCCTGCCTCCATCTCCCCAGGGCTAGGACTACAGTTGTGCACCACCACATCTGGCTTTTCTTTAATTTAACTGAGGATGAACCATAGAATATTAAATGTCTCTTTCAGTGGGAAGAAGTAATAATGAAGGGTTTCCATACCTTTTCTTCAGAAAAGTAATGATTTTTCTATCAGAAAATTAATGATAGAATTTAGGAGTGGCCTATCTAGTTTGTGGCCAGCTTGGGTTTAAAGAAGGCTGAGAGGTATGATAAATTGGCTCTGTGTTTTGCCTCAGATGGCTTAATCTGCAGTAATAGCTTTAATGTTAAAGTTCAGAATACAGGGTGCTCACTGCTAGTTTTTTTGTTTGTTTGTTTTTTGTCTTTTTGAGATAGGGTCTTGCTATGCAGTTCAGGCTGGCCTTGAGCTCACTTTGTAGCCCAGGCTGGTGTCAAACTCGTAATGATCCTCCTAACTCAGCCTCTTGAGTGCTGGGATTACAGGTGTGTACCACCACGCCTGGCCCCTCACTGCTGTTTTCTATCCTGCCAAACTTTATGAGATAAATAACCCAGTTATTATTCCCATGTTGCATTAAGAAAATTTGGGCCAGAGGAACTGAGTAGATGTAACAAAGAACATTGAATAATTAATATTAGAATTAGGCTTGAAGTTTTCTTCAGACTCATGAGTTCTTTATTTATACTGTTCTAAAGTATACACATACTTTTCTGGGGAGGGTGCAGTGCTGGGGATGGAACTTTGGACCCGTGCATGTTGGACAGGTGCTCTGCCACCGAGTTACATCCCCAGCCCTGTTTTGTGCTTTTGTATTCAGTGTGCCTTAGTTTTATTGAAGGATTCTTACTAAATGTTTATAGGTAAATTTCTAATGTCACTCTATACTTTTTTACTTTGGGAGCTAAGAAAACAGGAATTTGCATAGTAGATTTCAGATTTATCTTAGATTTACTTAGATTTACTAGCCAGCAGAAGTACAGCAAGTGGATTAGCTTTTTATTGCATTAAATCCCCTGTGTTGCAAAGTTTTCTTGTCTTTGTCTTTACTTTTCTTAGTCATTTATTTCCATACCCTTCCCACCTCAGGTTTAGAGTCATTTAGTATTTATTGTTTACAGTCTGCTAAGTGCTATTTAATGATATGTGTGCTATAGACTTTATATCATCTAATACTCTAAATAAAGCTTTAGGTATTTTTATTTTCTCAATTTCATTGAGGAAAAACAGACCTAGAGAAGTTAAGTAATTTACAGCCCATAAATACAAAACCAGGAGTTGAAGCTAGGCTTTTTGGCTCTAGCCAAAAAGTCCAGTGTCTTTCTGCAGCTCTGTGCTACTGTCTATCTGTGTTAAACTTTTGAGTCTGGAATTGGAGCACTAGGCTAGAGAAACAAGAAGTCTAAGTGAATTGGCTTTTCTACCATCTGTCCAGGTAGTCATTTTGCTTTTATGTTGACTATTGTAGGCAATACAAGAGAATGACCTTTCAAGTGAAATAGGAATTGGCAAGTGGGACCTATTTGGAAAAACAAAAACAAAACACCTATTTAATAGAAGCAGCAAGTAACAGTTCCAAAGAGGATGTTTTCTGAATGTTCTCTCATGGAATACATGAATGTTTGTCTTTTTTCAGTCTAATTCCAAGCTGAAGTTAGTACGCAGTCTGGCTGTGTGTGAGGAGTCCTCTACTCCATTTGCTGATGGGCCACTAGAAGCCCAGGTAGGTCATGTACTAAGTATAGCTTTCTTTGTTTTGGGGGTTGTTTTTTGAGACAGATTCTTCCTATGTAGTTCGGACTGGCCTTGAGCTCACCATGTAGCCCAGGCTGGCCTTGAACTCAGGGGCAGTCCTCCTGCCTAAGGGTCCCAAGTGGTAGGGTCACAGGTGTGTAACCACCACGCCGGCAAGTGTAGCTTTTGAGCATGGACGTATTTGGTGAAGTATAGGGTAGAAATCCCAGCATCAATGTCAGGCTTGGACATCAGAGAGGAGGGCACTTTAAAACAAAAGCTGTTGCAGTAAAGCAGGGCATGCTGAAAGCATGAAGTATAAGTTGTCTTCGTGTCTTGACAATGCTGGATAATGCAGACAAGGAGATTCCAGAGCTGACCCCATTTTCCCATGCGTACTTTTCTCCTCTAGTAGTTAGAGCCGTTACCCTCTAGGTCTTATGTCAAGAACATGCACTGTAGCTTGAGCTCTTCATGTAGTATTGTGACTGCTGGCAGAAAAACTTGGCTTCTGCCTCTTGGTAGAACATAAATTAAAAACAATTTAATTAACAAGTACACTCTTCTATAAATACAGCTGCTACCTCAAGATTTGTTTCCATTGAGAGTCTAAGGGAGCTGTAAAGAGTGTTAAAGCCTTTTTTCCTCTTCGATTATATTCTTGTTAAAGGATATAATTCAATTGCACATCAGCTGCCCCTCTGACAAAGAGGAAGAAAAGTCCATAAAAGATGTCTCAGAAAAGGAGGACAAGGACAAAAGCAAAGACAAGGCCCCAAGGAAGATGCTGTCCAGAGGTGAGAGTTTTTCCCATCACTCATCTGTCGTAGTGCCTGGATCTGTATCACTCTTGCCTTTTATCCTGAAACCTGGTACTTGCTGGCCCGAGGTTTGGTTCTACATTTCTGTTCTCATCTCTGCTGATAAGGTTGTGGGCTTTGGCTTGGGATTAGTTACCATACAAGAGTTTCCCTTATTTAAAAACTTTTTTGTGGTGGTTCTAGACTCCAGCCAAGAATATACGGACTCCACTGGAATAGACCTACATGAATTTCTTGTAAATACACTGAAAAAGAACCCAAGGTAATAACATGATTGATGTAAGACAAAAAGGGGATAGCTGCCAACAAAATTCCAAGAGGCCAAGCACCTTCCCATTATTTTTGCATTATTAGACTAGGCTGTTCGTTCCCTCTCCTAATCTTTCTGAAGTATAATTTTATATTCTGTGAGGGATTCAGAAGGCCCTCACATTGAGGTTTCTGCTTTAGAAGAGTAAAGAAAAACAAACTGTAAGAAGAACGCAGAGAAAAAGAAATATGAAGATTTGGGAGGCACAGAAAAAAAAAATTGACTTGTACATAACTTAAAATTACTGTAAAATTCTAAGAATAACAAGATGAGATGTAAATAATGATTAGAAAGTACAAAGTGTGTGTGCATATGACTGCTGCTAACAGATTTATGATATGGATACCAAAGTAAATGATTAGGAGGGGTCTGAAAAATGTATAAATGGGTTATTTTTCTTTTTCAAAATACCATAGAATAGGCTAGTGAGGCACTGTATCCTCTGCATTACTGTCCGTTATTGGGGTGTGGATATATCCCTCCTTTTAGCGTCTATAATGAACAAGTTGTGTTTGCAATATCTGTTTTCAATGTCTATGGGAGGGCTGTGTTTTGTTTTGTTTTAATCTTTTTTTAAACAGGGACAGAATGATGCTGCTAAAATTAGAACAGGAGATTCTGGAATTTATTAATGACAACAAGTAAGTTACTTGTATGAAATACACACTTAGAGGTGGGAAGGGGCGCTGGAAAGAAACTTAGGTACAGTTGAGGACATCCCTCATTCATCTTTCCCTCAGTGTGAGAATTTTGAAACAGTTAGTCATGGGGAACAAAAGAAGTTAGGGAGAAGCAATCAGACTAGATTAAAAATGATGTCTGTGAAAACAAAATGAGGTTTTAAAGCTATTGCATAGACTTGCTTTGAAAAAGAATTTATATCTTTTCAGTAACTCCACCTTTTCTCAGATTTTACTGTCTGAAATTTTTCCCTCTTTTCTTTATCAGACATCCTCCAGGTGGGTGGGACTGAGGCCTTAAGAACTAGTGTTAATGAAGATAGTAGATCAGAGTAATCTGCCAGATATTGAGAGAAACCTTTTTGGTTCCTGCCGAGTAAATGATCTATTTTCCTTATGATGTATTTGTTTCTCCTAAAACATTCTCCACTTTAGAGACTGGTAAGAAAAACTACAGTTGACCGTTATTGCTGCCATTTGTCTTGTTTCACGTTTCCCCCTGGGTTTCCCTTCAGTAACCAGTTCAAGAAGTTTCCTCAGATGACCTCATATCACCGGATGCTATTACACCGGGTAGCTGCCTATTTTGGGATGGACCACAATGTTGATCAAACTGGGAAAGCTGTCATCATCAACAAAACCAGCAATACAAGAATGTAAGGGAGAGAACCATGGACTGGGAAGATTTCAGGGGAAGGTCTGCTGGGGTAGAAAAGGAAGGTGTAGGATCAAGATGTCTTTTCTTGGGGAGGGAATAGGGTTTTGTTACCAATTACTACTTTTTGGAAGGTTTAGAGACAGATTCTAGAGGCCCTGATACTTCGTAAAGACTGGCTATAGCCTCCCTTCTCCTCCACTTATAGAACAGGTACAGCTTTGGGGAAAAAGTTATAGATGCACAAAGAACCTATCCACTTGTGGAAGATCCTGATTCAGTTAATCTTTTTTTTTTTTTTTTTTGTCATTTTGAGACAGTCTCTTTATGTAGTTCAGGCTGGCTTTGAGCTCACTTTGTAGCCCAGGCTGGTCTCAAGCTTGCAACGATCCTCCTGCCTCAGCCTCTCGAGTACTAGGGTTATAGGCATGCGCCACCATGCCTGGCCTCAGTTAATCATTTGTTTGTCCATGCAGCAAAATAAATGAGCAGCATTTTTTTAAAAAACCAAACAACACCAACAAAAACCAAAAAACAGATCTAGAGGATTTCATTAAAACTTCCTGTGACTTTTTACTCTAGAAATCCTTGAGTAGGAATTAATACAGTATTTTTTTGTTTGTTTGTTTTGATTTTTTGAGACAGGATCTCCCTGTGTAGTTCAGGCAGCCTTGAACTCACTATGTTGCCCAGGCTGGCCTTGAACTCACAGTGATCTTCCTGCCTCAGCCCCTCAATGCTGGGATTACAGGCATGTGCAGTTGTATAGTTTAAGAGAGCTGTACCTACAGGGTCTCATTCATAACAAAAATATCTTTTTCCTTCCCTCCTCTCACATGTCTTTCCAAATCTCAGCCCTGAACAGAGATTCTCAGAACATATAAAAGATGAGAAGAATACAGAATTCCAACAGAGATTCATTCTCAAGAGAGATGATGCCAGTATGGACCGAGACGATAACCAGGTGAAGAGTGGAAAAGGGTGGGCCTGTCGAGAGTCTGCAGTAAGAGAAACTGGGAAGGGAGAAGTTTTATGGGATGGAGAAAACTCGACCACCTTAGAAGGAAAAATTGTTTGAGTTATGTTGAATTGGCTTTGGCTTAATATTGAGGACTGACTGCACTAATTGAGCTGGATGCCACCCTCTCAGCCTCAGAGAGACATGGTGCTGAGGTTTGCTGGGTGATCTCTTTTGGCCTAGAACTCCTTGGGTCTACCACTGACTTCTAACTCTGTCATTTTGGACAAAACAGGGTTCCCCACCTGCCTCAGTCTGAATCCAGCTGATGGTTTCATTCTTTTTTTTTCCCTTTAATTGTTAGGGATTCCTTCAGGAACCACCCACAGTTACTTTATCCCACTTGCCATTCTTATCCTAACTCAGAGCTAGCTTAGAACCCCCAAAGATGTGGTCTAATTTAACCAGTTATAAAGATGTCTCTGATCCCTTTCCGAAAACTCCTTAATCTTTTCCCAACTCCTTCCACCAAGGTGAGTGTGTTAATTTGACTTTTGGTGCTGGAAACCTCAGGTAGTGTCCCCTTTAAAATAAACTCCTGAAAGAATAAGAAATGAATAACCTGTCTTATCCCTTCACTTATGGGCTGTCCATCCCCCAGCCCCCTGGCCCACTCTTTAGATAGTGATTGTTTGCGGGTTAGTTTTCCTAGCTAAGTAGAGGACTTAGATCCACTCTGACTCTGCTTGGCCTCCAAAGGGGATTTAGATTTGAAGAGTGTGATTGGGTTGAGCCACTATGAGTCTTGTTGATTAATCATAACTATAACAGTGTCTTACCTCTAGAGTCAAAATTAGTTTTCTTGGAATATGGCATGGTCTTGAGACCAGGACCTTTTTTGCTTGTTATTTGAATATTAGAAAGAGTCCTTTTGAGAAAAGTGCCATTGTCTGACGTGGACAAACACGCTGGGTCTGACTGAAAAAGAAACTTACAAAAAGACAAATAAATAAAATAAAATTAAATTTTAAAAAGAAAAAAAAGAAAGAGCCTTTCCATCCTGATGCCCTGCTTTTCATTTTCCCAAAACCCTTTTTCTGTGGATCAGGAATTATTCAGGCCTAGAGGCACATTGGGCAGACAGTCTGTCCCTGTTGTGAACTTTTCATCTCTCAGCTTCAGGCTTGATCCATAATAGGGTAGACTCTGCACCTTTTGCCAGATATTAATAATAAGCATAATGTTGCTACTTTATTGTTTTCACCGACTAGCCTCTGTTCTAAACATGTTTATTATCTATTTTAATGCTTTCTACAACAACCCAGTGTAGATGGGTTATTGACCCCACTTTACACATAAGAAGACCAAGGCTAAGTGATGTTAAGTTGCTTGCCTGAAGTCATATTACTAGGAGGTGGCAGAACTGGGATTCTACCTGACCTCACAGACTTTTATACTCTTACCACTCTGCCACTGGTTTACCAAAGCTAGGTGCTAAAGATAATAGAGCTTCTTAAGGTCCTGTGTCTTCTTAAAATGTAATTTGTAAGACAGTAGAATATAAATTCTTCATGATAGTGAGAACTGAATCTATTCAAAGTCGACACTCCTGTTTTGTTTTCTGCCTTTGAAAACAGATGCCGATCAAGAGTGTCAGCCTAGTTAGAGTAACAGGCTTCTTGGTCAGTTCATCTGAAGCTTTCAAAACCTCTGGATTGAGGTTCAGAGTGTCTATAGCCTGGTGACATTGATTTAGTGGGTTCTTCCTCGGGGTTCCTGTCTTTACAAGCAGTATGGAAAAATGGTCCTCTGTTATACCCTCCCAGGACAGTGGTCATAAATGGTAGGCCAGGAGAGGCAGAGACAATAATGGGAATTAGATGATGGCTCAGCAGAGGAGGGGGTCTGCCTAGAGATCCCTGCTAGTCTCCTCACTGCATTTGTCAGAGAACGTAAAGTTCTCTGCTTTCTTTTTCCTTCTTTTCCCTTTAGTCTCTCTGCCTCCCTTCACCATACCTCATTTATCTGTTTCTGTCTCTGTTCATCTTTCTATCCTGTTTTTTTTCTCTTCTGTTCTTTGTGTTGCTCCGTTCTCCTTCTTTATTTATGTAATTTCTCTCTCTTTGCTGCCCTCACGTGCTGTAATTGAGAAAAGTGGTTAGGCTTTGAGTTTAGCTTCGCCTTTGGGATTTCAGTTCCAAGGCCCTCTTTGCTAAGCTGTGTGAGACTCGGCTTGTCAGGTTATGGCATTAGTGACTAAAGAGAGGACAGTGTCAGATGTGTGCTGTATTATAAACCTCCTCCTTTACAGTCAGCTCTCTGGTAAACATCTGTTTCTTCTCCCTCTCTAGCTTCCTTCTCTCCCTTGATTTCCCTAAAACAATGTTGTTTATTTCCTAGGGCTGTTTTCTTGATCCTTACCGGCTGGACAGTACCTGATTATTACAGGGAAGCAACCCAATCCTTATAAATAGTTATTCTTGATTCTCTGGGAGGGTGGGAAGATGGAGAGTCCTCAACCATCCAGAAAACCTGCTCTCCCAAACTGCATGGTCAGATGTACCCAGTGAAGTCTGTCCAGGACTGGAAATTTTATTTCTTTTTTTTTCCATTTTTTTGATGGCAACTATAAACTTTCCCGGTTTCTCTTCCTTGCTGGTGTGCAGTGAGCTTGCAGTACGAGGAGAACTTAACTAGCTTAATTCTGCTCATCGATCTAGATCAGAGTTCCATTGCAGGATGGAAGGAGGAGCAAGTCAATAGAAGAGAGAGAGGAGGAATATCAAAGGGTCCGAGAGAGAATATTTGCCCGAGAGGTAAGTGTAGCTTCTGAGAGTTGTCAGCCCATAGCTTTTAGCGCTAAATCTTTGGAACTGTGAATGGAATGAACTCTCCATAAATGTTATTGGGGTTTTGGTTATTTCTTTTCTTTTCTTTTTTCTTTCTTTTTTCCTTTTTAGCCAGTATCCAGCCAGTCCCAGATTTGGTCTCTGAAATTAAATGTGGGCTATTGGGAAGCTACAGTTTTATTTTTATTACTTATAATATATTCCACTGTATGGCATGTAAAGAGAACTAAAACTTGGAGTGGCTGAATTTGGTAAATATGATTAGACTAAACATAGAAATGGTTTTAGCAGGGCTGATGGAAGGGCCCTGAATCTTGCCTGTCAAACCCTCCTCACATGTACCCTCTTACACTCCCACTATCCATTGTAGGCATCTTTGCTTCTAAGTGGAAAACTTGGTGTCCATACGGGCCTTATATTCATCTTGTTTGCCTACCTTCATTTTTAGGATATGCTGGTGATTGAGTCCTGTTCTAACATGCATCCTCTGTAAGCTCCTCATTGCACACAGGCAGAGGGTGCTCCTAATTCCCTCCAGTCACTACCTAAATGGGAAGTCTCCTTCCTGTATTTCTTACTGTGCTTCCTAGAACAGGACTGGTTTCATGATCTAAAGGGCAACATGAATTTAGTTTAGGCAACTTTATTCTTAATGGCAGACCATGTTAAATATACTTGATACCTTGGTATCTGAGTGCCTTTGCCTACCAGTTGAAGAGAAGTTCAGTAGAAATTTAGGAAGACATGTGGGTTCAAGAGATAAACAGATCTCCAAAAAATGTAGGAGCTAGATGGCAACACCATCTCACAGTCAGATTAGCAACAAAGAAAGTTTAAATCAATACGTATAGGTGGACACTACTCTCCTCCCATTCCTCTACCCTTTCATTCTGCAGTTAAGACCAAACAAATTATATATTGTCTCCAAAAGAAAACTGGACTCCTGTGTACTTGCTCCATTGTCTCAAGAAAACCAAGTGCCTGTATGGATCCTCGCTGGGGAACTGATATGCTCCAAGCTTTCTGACCAAAAGTCCAAAGAAAAATAGTATTCTTACCTTCTGTATATACTTCCATTCTGAGTCAGAAAAATCGGTCTTCCAAACCATCCCATCATAGCTCAAAGAGAGTTCTCTACCTTTACCTACAAGCCTATTGGGTGGAATAAGAGGAGAGTTGTCATTTGTACAGGGTTATGGTCAGTGGTGACCCTTAATTGTGGACAGAGCATGTTGGTGGATAATAACAGCAAACACTTATGTAGTGCTTATTATCTTTCAGGCACTGTTCTTAGCCCTTTATGTAGATTAACTCATGTAATCCTCACAGTAGGCCTGTGAAGTGCGTTACATTATTTCCCCCACTTTATAAGTGAGAACCAGGCACAGAGAAGTTAAGTAACCACATAAGGTCATTTTACTAGATGCAAAAGAGCTGTGTTGGAATTTAGGTGGTCTGGCTCCAGAGTCCACATTCTTATCCCAAATGTAAACTGCCTCTTGATAGCTTGTTTTGTTCTGAGCTTTTCAGATTAAGAAGTCCCAGTGATAACATAGCCTAGCTAGCTATCTTTGATACTCTCCTCTGCTTTGCTGACACATGGGAAATGACCCCTCTACTATGTCAGCCCGTAGCAAAGCTACAGATGTTCTGAAATCACAAGCAACTTACAATAGGGTATTGGGGCCAGGTATCAGCAATAATAGAATAGTTCTACCTTCAGCCATAACAAGGGCATATTTAGTTCTTCTTTCCTTTTTTCCTCCTGATTTCTGGTCTCTCAAGCCTCTACTAATATATGTATTCTTTGTTAAATCCTTATGGATTTAGCACTTTCATTTCAGCACTTCCTAGCTCTTGTCATGGTGGAGGCCTCAAGAATCTTAGAAGGTCTAGACAAGGATAAATGGCCAAAGCCTACTGTGCTCCAAAGATTTCATGTGGAGAGGAGCCTGGCCTATCATGGGGAGTGATGAAGGGTGGCGTTGTAAATTAGGGCTGGGGTGGGGAGCAGGAAGCAGGCTAAAAAGAAGGGAAGTGGCAAGAAGGGTGTTCGGATGGAAATGCTGCAGCAGCAGCCTTCTCTGGAGCCTGGGTTGTCTGTGCCCACGTGGGCCCTGCTCTATGTGGAACCCGCTCTGCCCAGCAGTTGGACACCTTTGGTACCTTTTCTAAGGCTTGGGAGTCCACTAAATGCTCACTTCATTCAGCTCAGTGGCTTTGTCAGAAAATGATTCCCAGTGAGAACATTCAGGCTTAATTTTCTCAGTTTGGGGGGCTCTGAAAAGTACTTGCTACCCACCTTGGGTCTCAGGTCACAATATCCTTCATTTTGGCCAGTGCAGAGGACGGAAAGGGAATAGCCATTGAGGTTTGTTTCCCCAAAATGAAATTTCTTTCTCGTGAATTTCCCTTTTTCTCTCCTTTGCACACACCCTTTAAGACCAAGTATATCAACTACTAAGCTCAGCTTATTCCTGAAATAAATTAATAAACTTAATGAGGAACTAATAATTAGGTTAATAACTTTTCTCTTCCTCCTTTCCATACTCCTCTGTTTATCTCTTTTTTAAACACTCTGTGGGAAGGCTAAAAATGCTGAGTGCTCTTTCCCATTAAAGGTGAGAAGCCAGATTGGGTGTTTGGGTGTGGGTTACCTTGTCCCTGCTCCTTCTCCCTATTGGTGGGGTAAATTCTGGTTTGAGGACCTTGGGTATTCATAGCATCACGGACTTCCTTTTCAGTTATGCCATGCTGTTTTCTTATAAGTTATTTTCCATTTTCTCCCCCTCACCTAGACTGGCCAGAACGGATATCTAAATGACATCAGGTTAGTACCACTTAGCATGTTCCCCGCTTCTCATTGAGCTTTGTTAGTGAGGTTAATATAATCCTGTAATGATGCTTTTTTTTTCTTTTTTTGGGTGTTAACCAACAGACTCTCCAAAGAAACCTTTTCTTCTAGCTCTCACAAGAGAAGGCAGATTTTTAGGTACCTTTGTGTGATCTATATATCTCCTTTTTATTTGTAATTTTGTTTTGCTGTAATCTCAGCAGAGTGGGTTCGCTCCATGCATGGCTGCTTGTGAAACAATTAAATTTGTGAGTTTTGCAACACTGAATATTTTTCCCCATTTAAAAAAATGACTCTTGCTCAATTACTTTATTTTTATTCTTGCTGATTACACTTTGAGTCATAAATAGGTGGTAAACAGGACCAAATAGGTGTGTCTGGGATAGGTACTGCTCCCTCCCAGAAGTTTGCTGGAATTTGGGCAGTTTTGAAGAATTCAGACATATTTATAGGAAGGTAAAAGAATGAATGTCTTCTGGCTTCTTTTTCTGAGACTGGAAAGATATAGAAAGCTTAGCCCACCCCAGCACAAGGAATGCTTTGTATCTTTGGAAAAATAATGTGTGTACACACATGAACCCCTCTGTGTAGTTTTCTTTTTGAGAGAATATAACATGTCACATGGCTACAGAAACAAGCCATCTCCCTGAGAATGGATTTAGAGCATGTCCTTTTTATGGTTGTCCATTATTTAACCTTTAATGTTGCCAAAAACTGCTGCGTATTGTATTAACTTCCCCAGTGCTAATATCCTCTGTTTCCCCACAGAGCAATCAGTCATAAGCATCTCCCCTTTGTTTCAGTCTCTCAGTCCCACTACAAAGGAATAGTACAAGGTGGATGTGAGAGAAGCTCTACTTTACTACCCTATGCTAGTACCACCTCATTATACCTATATTCTTCCCAGTGTACCAACAGGAAAACTAAAGCGTACCAAAGACTTTGAGTGTTTAACACTATAGTTAGAGACTAAGCTTTTCCCATGGGTTTATTGGTTTTTTAATCCTAAGCTTGATAGGGACTATCTGACTAGTTAGAGCGCTTATTCCTAATACTTTTTTTTTGGTGCTGGGAATTGAACTCAGGACCTTGTGTTTACCAGACAGACACTGACATTCCTAATACTTTAGTCATTCCTTTCCTGTTGTCCTTTCTAAAGCTAGTCAAACTATGGAGAAGTTGGGTTAGTGCAATTTTTCATTCTTGCAGTGAAGGATTTCCATTTTTCTGAATTCTTTTATCCTAGACTGTCCAACCAGAGGTCCATCTGAACACTTTGCATTGTTAGCAGTAGCAAAATGAGATAAAATCCCCACATTAAAAAAATAAAAAAATTATGGCCCATAATTCTACACTTCAGGGTTATAATTCATCTCAGAATACCTAAACAGGCTGGGCGCAGTGGTGCACATCTGTAATCCCAGTACTCAAGAGGCTGAGGCAGGAGGATCACTGTGAGTTCAAGACCAGCCTGGGCTACAAAGTGAGCTCCAGGCCAGCCTGAACTGCATAGGGAGACCCTGCCTCAAAAAAAAAGAAAGAAGAGAATACCTAAACAGTCATGTAAGAAGGAGTTTTAAACAAACTCTTGCATGGTACTCTATGGTTACCAAAGTATACTTTATCTAATTCAGGTCTCTCAACATCTTTACATGTGGGAAAATAAAAGCAGAGATAAAATAACTAGCCCAAGTTCACATGGCTGTTAGTAAAACCGAGGCTGATTCTTCGTCCAGTGTTCTTCTTCTTATGCCACACTGGCTTTGACAAGCGTCACTCCTTTCTAAGTAGTGTTCGATTTAGAGCCCTAAATAGAGCCCTCATAGAGCATCAGTCTACATCAAACTGTGTAGACAACCCCTTGAAAAATCTGGTGAGCAGGTGCAGATCACCTCACCTCTCCAGATCTCCTTTTAAGCTGCTACTTTTCAAACTGAAATTTTATTCAAGAGCTACATCATCTAAAATGTAACATCATGAACTCTTAAGGGGGTAATTTCTACCCCTATATTTGGATACTAGTCCCGAAACTGATCTTCTCTTAATGCTTTATACCTTTCTGTTCCAGTTTATGTTTGTGAAACACTGAGACACTGCATTCCACCATCATACTGAAAATAACCCTGGCAACTTCCTTTCTTTGGAAAATCTTATTCCATTGATAAATAAGCCACAGTAGGGCTTACAGCTGTTTATTGCCACCTCTTCCGTAGGCCTCCCTCTCCACTCCTCAGATCCAGCAAACTGGACTTTTTAAATATATTTGTAAAACAAAAAAAAAAAAAAGAACCAAAAAAAAAAAAAAAAAATATATATATATATATATATATGTATATACTTATAAAAACTAAGCTCTGATTTTATAGAAATATGAGATGTGAATACTCTTTATCCTTGACCCTACTGTAACATATACGCAACCCAGTGTAGTGCTCAGAATTGGGTCTGGGTGGCTGTCCCTAATTGCCACATTTTTAGTGAAGTGAAAGACACATGACTGGGAATTAAGTTTATTTGTAGAGAGAGAAACTGATCTCTTTCCTGACAAAACTCACCTTAGGTTCAGACTCTCGAGCAGTGCACTGACCCAGGTTGGTCAGAATACCACCAGGCCGTCCACATTTTGAGCATATGGCTATCACTGTCTTCACGCAACTAGATGAGTATAGAAATGCTGCCATTTTGGCTATAGCTTCCCAAGGTATTTGGTTTAAAATGGCCTCCTTTGTTGTCTGCCTCTGATAGCAAGAGAAAATAAACGACAAGATCACTGTTACATGTAGTAAAATGTTTGGCTTAGGTGGAAAAGGCCATTAGTTTATCTTGTAAAATGCAAACCTTAATGTCTAGTGAATAGCTCTCACTCATTGCCACTGCTGTACCTTCTCATCCCAGATACACGGTTTTATTGCATCCTGTCGGTACACTGGCCTTGTCCATTGAGACAGAGCTGTTGACTCTCATTTTGGGCCTGGTTCTGTTCCTGGAGCATTCCTGATTTATTTCTCTTGTTTCCTGTTCTGCTGTTGGTATTCCAAGAGAAAGGATTATGGTTTTGGAGAAACAGGAACAATTTGCAATCCCCTACCCCTTCTATACAGAGAGAAGCATTGATATTCTTTACATATCTCCTTGGGGTGACAGAAAAGAATTACCATGTTCCTAACCAGCAGTGCCAGCATGCTCTGAGCTCCTCATGATTGGCTTGGTTAATAAAACCTGAAAAAGTGACCCTAGCACGCATGTATTTTGCCCATTGTTCCTACAGTGCCTTTGAAGTAGGTCTTCTAGTTTAAAAAAAGGATATTTTCTTTATTTAGCCTCTTAAGAAAATGCCTCTATTGCCAGGCATGGTGGCACACGCCTATAATCCCAGCCCTAGGGAGAGTGAGGTAAGGAGATTACTGCGAGTTCAAGGCCACCCTGGATTGCCTGACAGGGTGTAGCAACACCCTATCCCAAAAAATAAAAAAACTATTAGAATGGCTCTGAGTTTAGAGCCTTTGTTGTTTTTTGGAGGGGGGTTTATCTTTTTGAGGCAGGGTCTTGCTGTGCCTTCAAGCTGGCCTTGAGCTTACTTTGTAGCCCAGGCTGGTCCTGAACTCACAGTGATCCTCTGTCTCAGCCTCCCAAATGCTGGAATTACAGGCGTGCGCCACCAGACTGGTGAGTTTAGAGCCTTTGGAGCTAAGGCAATTATTTGGGATAAGGTTTTCTGTTAGTTTTTGGTAGAAAGAAGAGAGCCCAAGCTACTATGATTTTTGCCTAATTATTCCCCAGTATACATACCAAAATGTTCGTAATTGTTAAGCTGGGCATGGTGGCTGATGCAAGAGGATTGTAGTGAGTTTGAGCCCATCCTGGGCTATATAGTGAGTTCCATGCCAGCCAGGACTACATAGTAAGACCCTGTTTTGTAAAACCAAAATAAATACCAAAATCTTCATCATTGTTACCATTTGGTTTCCTTAGTTCAGTAGTTACTGGGGCGGGAGTGTGAAAGGAAAATTTCTGGTTCCTGGTTTCTTACTAAGAATCAATAAGAGCTCAGTAAGACAAAATTTTTGGGCCAACCCTGCCTATCTTGATGCATGCTGCTGTTTATAATACAGTAATTATAACATCAGGACAGCTGTGTTGTTCCAGAACAAAATAAGGGAAGAACCCCGTTTCTCAATAGTTTTGCGTCTTCTCTAGTACAGTGAGATTATCAGTAGAGTTAAGTCCCCAATCTAAGAATGATTTCTGTTCTGGGAGAACTGTTTGAAAGTCCGATTCATTTGTAACCCAACAACCCTGTGGAAGTTCACAACTTGAATGTTCGTAAATGAGGGACTTAACTGTACAGAGGCGGTAAGGCGTGGTCAGCCCCCCTGCCTGTTGCCATGCTTGTGTCCTAAGGGCGTATTTTACTTGGTATCGGTGAGGACTTCAGCCCTTAGAGACTCTAGAACCAGTTGTTCCCAGATACCGACATGGAGCTTCCACAAAACAGGTGGAATCAACCAGACTGTCCACGATGCCCTTCTTCCAATGCCTGGATAAGTGGTCAAAGCGGCACTTGGCTGGCTTAGATGCATGTTATGTGGAAGATCTTTTGTGGGATTTATTCATGTCATTGGCTACTTGTGCCTTCTAGCAATAGTAACTTCTGGGAGGCCTTTGCTTTTAAGAACTCCCAAAAGGAGCTGCTGCCTTTTTCCTCCCCACTATTTCCTGCATGTGTGGGGCCCCCTCAGAGGGTGGGGAAAGACCACAGCCAATCTCAGCATCATGTATGTGGTTTTCCATCCGCCTCTGGTTCAGTGAATGTGTTGGATTAGCTGCCAGTGCACTGTTTTTCAGATGTGCCTCTGTGCTCTCTGTTATTGTACTGGATCTTGTGCTGTCTGCTCCCATCAAGTCTTAGTTGGGCAGCCAACTAACAAGAAGTCAGTATCTGTCCTCCCCATAATCCTTACCCCTTTTTCGTCACTGAGAGAATAGAAGAGATCTCTCTCCTAGCCCTTCTGCTGAAGTGGTGGGTGGGGGGGTGCTCTGACCACTGTGGTCTCCGCAGGGGGAACCGAGAAGGGCTGAGCCGCACCTCAAGCAGCCGCCAGAGCAGCACAGACAGCGAACTCAAATCCTTGGAGCCTCGGCCTTGGAGCAGTACAGACTCGGATGGCTCTGTCCGAAGCATGAGACCCCCTGTCACCAAAGCCAGCAGCTTCAGTGGAATCTCTATCCTCACCCGAGGTGACAGCATTGGCAGCAGTAAAGGTGGCAGTGCAGGAAGGCTGTCTAGGCCAGGTACTGTAGCATCTTTCCTTCTGTGTCATGCACTTTCCTTTTTGCTTGCCTTTTACAGAGCATCACTGGTACTTTTAACCAACACTTGTCCCAGTATAGTTTCCTGGAAACTTAAAACAGCCAGAGGAGGAGCAATTTGATTTCTTGGATCTGTTATCCGTTCTTGGATCTAGTCCCTCTCTGATTTTCTCAGTTTGTTTGTTTGTTTGGTTTTGGTTTTTTGAGACAGGGCCTCACTGTGTAGCCCACGCTGGCCTCAAACTCACAGCAACTCTCTTGCCTCAGCCTCCTGAGTGCTGGAATTATAGACATGTACCACATGCCTGGCTCCTCTCTGATCTTTTCTCAAACTTTCTGTCCTGATTTTTTTGAAGACCTGGTTGGGATTGAGTTTTATCTGATTTCTGATTAAAGTAGGGAATCCCTGTTCTTCCGTGTTCAAATTATATACTAAGATGAAAATGATAGCTACTTTCATTCTGTCGCTCTTGGGATTGTAAAGAGAGTTTCTAGAGCAGAGGAAGCTCTTAGAGTGCACCTGTTTGTATTCATTGGTAGTTGCCCACAGGCCAGAGGGAGGCTGCTGTGGCTGTTCCTTTGGTGGTCAGTCACTGGGAAGGAGCGTTCATACGCTCCACATGAAGGCCTGTCAGCACCTTCAGCTCTCCTTACCTCCCTCTAATCCTGCTGTACTCTTCAAGAGGGGCATTTAGCTGCCTGCGTACAGTAGACTTCTTGTCACCTTCCTTCTTCCTCTGAAGTACTGCTTGAATCTCATCCCAGAAGTTCATTAGGTCTTATCTTGAGTAGACATTGTCTTTTTTGTCTTTTTGTCTTTTTGAGACAGGGTCTCACTATACCGTTCAGGCTGGCTTTGAGCTCATTTTGTAGCCCCGGATGGTCTGGAACTCGCAGTGATCCTTCTGCCTCAGCCTCCCAAGTGCTGGGATTATAGGTGTGCGCCACCACACCCGGCCTGAGTAGATAATGGTAGAGAGAAGATTTTTGCCACTGTTAGGTCTCTCCTGCCCTTCTCTGTACCTGATCCTGCATCCCACTGCTTTTACATTTAACCAGCCCATTAGGTACTTTTATTTAATTATGCTATTAGCCCCCAAGCAGAGCTCTGTGCTTTATTCTCAGCCCTTTTTAGAGCCAATTTACCCATCTAAAACATGGATCTAATCATTTCAGTCCCGTGTTAAATGTTCATGTTTCTGCATCACTTGCACAGTAAAGTCCAAACTACTTATTACAACATAACTTCCTGACTCTAGTTTGTCATTGCAATCTTGTTTCCAGATATCCAGCCTTCTCTAGCCTTCCAGCCACTTCTTGAGTATGGCATTAGCTTTGTCCCCTCTCTGTCTGAAAAGCTTCTAATTATCCTTCAAACCCATCTGTCCTGTCATCTCCTCTTTAAATCCTTTCTGATCTTCCTATGAGTTACTGCTTCCTCATCTTTAGTGTGGTACAGCTTTGGTGTGGTTATCACTGAGGTATCCCTTGTCCTTATCAAATTATAATAGTTGTATGAATGTTCATTTTCCATCATAAGATCCTGTGCCTCTCAAAGGCAAGGATTGTGTTTCCTTTGTGTCACTTCACAATGCCTGGCACATCGTAGTTAGAGAAAATACATTGTATGGTGAGCCAAAATAAACCTTCTCTTCATTTAAAAAAATACATTGTGTGAATGTGTGCCTCCTTTGGAGAGCCAGAAAATGGGAAAAATAGTTGCGTAAACATTTGTAAAGCTGTTCAGTGGTAGAGTACCTGCCTAGCACACATGAGGCCCTGGGCTCAATCCCCAGGAAGGGGGGTGTGTGTCATTATGTGTATGTGTACTCATATGTGTGCTACAAGAGGCAAGCTTGCCTTCTCAGAAACTTTGATAAGAGGGGGCTGGGGATTTAGCTCAGCAGCACAGCACCTGCCTGGCAAGTGCAAGGTCGTGAGTTCGATTCCCAGTACCGGAAAAAAAAACAAAAAAGAAACTTTGATAAGAGATGCTACAAGTTCAGAAGAAGGAAAGAGAAAACAGATCAGAATCTGTACCTTTCCAGGAAGTAAGGATTCATGTTTTCAGCCATTTTAATCATGATGGGCAGATTTTAGGCACGTTAGGGAAGATTTACATCTCTTTCAATCCCCAGCCAAACATTGACAGTCAAGGTGATTCCTTTCCCAGGTGAGCAGAAACCTGGTAGGAGGCAGGGACCTATCAGCAAAGCAGCTGAAGTGCACCTGTGTTTGTGCATGGATATTCAGAAAGGGGGAAGGGACGGCATTTGGGAGTGAAGCAAAGTGCATGGAAAAAGTAGAGCCCTACAGCTGGACTCTTGAGGGGTTACATTCATGGCTGGTGTTTACAGCCCTGGGTATGCCTTCCTCTTTGCCTTAGGTATGGCACTAGGTGCCCCAGAAGTATGCAACCAGGTCACCTCACCCCAGTCTGTCCGAGGCCTTCTCCCTTGTACTGCGCAGCAGCAGCAGCAGCAGCAGCAGCAGCAGCAGCAGCAACTTCCTGCTCTCCCACCCACACCTCAACAACAGCCACCCTTGAGTAATCACATGATCTCACAGGTGAGTCACCTCTCAGTGTCAGAGCCTCCTCCTCTGACTGCAGCAGTCTCTGGAAGTTCAGTCATGTGTATTATGCTATGGATGACAGAAAGGATCAGTCTTTTTTTTTTTTTTAATATGCCACTCCCTTCCCCATTTTCATTTGTTAGTTGTGAGGAGAAAAGAGTTGGGGCAAAGTACTCTTAGTAAACACTACCTGGTGTTGGTTTTTTGTTTTTTTGTGTTTTGTTTGCTTCCTGAGAATTATCAATAGGTTCTACCCTGTACTACATTTCTACTGTACTTCTTTGTCCTGTACGATTAGTGAGATAATTTTAGTCACTATATTCATGGATGGAATTTGAAACTATTATAGTTCTCACCATAGTCTGATGGAGTATGTTGAACCATAAACACATTTATTTGTTGTGGTATGGGGTGAAAAGAAATAACAGTCATGACTGAAGACCCAAAGACCCCCAAAATTGTCTTGGTTTTGCATGCCATAAAAGGGTTATATTAGCTGGCCCTGCTGACCCATACCTATAATCCCAGCACTTGGGAGGCTGAGGCCAGAGGATCACTGCGAGTTTGAGGCCAGCCTGAGCAACAAAGTGAGTTCAAGACCAGCCCAAACTGCATAGTGAAACCCTCTCTCAAAGACAAAGGGGTGGGGGAGATATCTTTCTCCTTCTATTGCTGGATTGGTAGATATTGATAGCAGCTAGAATTCGAGGTAAGATTTGCTTCTAGGCAGACCATACAAGTTATTGACCTAAGAATTAGGTCTTACTCAAAATTGGAACTTAAGTGTTGTAGGATTCAGAGCTACTTTAATACTCTGATCAGCGCTGCATCAAGATTTTCACCATCTCTTCTTCCATCAGCAGAGTTGTAATGAGTAGAGTCCTATATATTTTTTTGTCTTCTTTGGTTTTCTGAGACAGGGTCTCATTATGTCAGTCAGGTTGGCCTCGAACTCAAGGTGATCCTTCTGCCTCAGGCTCCCGAGGGCTGGGATTACAGGTGTGCACCACCATGCCCAGCTAGAGCTCCTTATTTAATACTGGAGTATTCTCTGGTAATCAGGAGCCCCATCTCTACTCCTTTGTGCTTTATAATAAGTTATTTCGCGTGCCAGGCTTCCTCATTCTCCCTGCTCAGTCCGTCCAGCGTGGCCTTAAGTCCATCTTTTCCTTAGGCACAGGGAACAGGTTCCAAGCACTGCTGCCCTAGGAACTAGAAACTCATGGAAGAACCCCAGAATGACCCAGTGTTTCCCTATCTCACATACGAAGAAATGAATCTTATAGGAAGGACCGAGAAGACCTAGGAAATCCTACTTTGTGTCTAAGTGTAACCCACATGTGGCTCATTCTAGTTCTTCATTTCTGACTCTAAATCAGACTCTGCAGTGCTGGCTTTCTTTACCACCACTTTCCCCATGTAGGTCTCGCTTACTTCAGCTTCCCTTACTCCCTACTGAGTCATGGCATGTATTTGTGCTTTTTTTTTTTTTTTTTTT